>NC_092144.1:36337000-36642695 GCF_043159975.1 Macaca nemestrina
AGAAATCACAAAGCAGTATCTCAGAAAGCTTCTTTTTGCTTTTATTCTGAGGATATTTCCTTTGTCACCATTGGCATAAATGAGCTCCCAACTATCCTATTGCAGATTCCACAAAAACAGTGTTATCAAACTTCTCCATGGAAAGAACAGTGTAACTCTGTGAGATGAGTTCACATACCACAAAGGACTTTCTCAGAAAGCTTCTTTCTAATTTTTATCTGAGGATATTCCCTTTGTCACCATCAGCTTCAATCTGATCCCAAATATCCCCTCACAGATTCCCCAGAAAACAGTCCTACCAAACTGATCCCTGAAAAGAATCATGTAACTCTGTGAGATGAAGTAACACATCACAAAGCAATGACTCACAAAGCTTCTTTCTAGTTGTTATATGAAGATATTTCCTTTGTCACCGTAAGCTTTAATATGCTAAGAAATATCCCATTGCAGATTCCAAGAAAACAGTGTTAGAAAACTGCTGAGTGAAAAGAACAGTGTAACTCTGTGAGAGGAATGCACACATCACAAAGCAGTTTCTCAGAAAGTTTCTTTCTGGTTTTTATCTGAAGGTATATTCTGTTTCACCATAGGGGTTGATGAGCTCCCAAATATCCCTTTGCAGGTTCCAGGAAAACAGTGCTAGTATTCTCCTCCATGAAGAGAAAGGTGTAACTCTCTGAGGTAAATTCACGCATAACAAAGAAATTTCGAACAAAGCTTCTTGATGGTTTTTATCTCAGGACATTTCCTTTGTCACTATAGGCTTCAAAGCCTTCCAAAATATCCCTTCTCACATACCCCAAAAACAGTGCTACCAAACAGCTCCATGAAAACGATTGTGTAACTCTGTGAGATGAATTCAAAAATCACAAAGCAGCTTCTCAAAAAGCTTCTGTGTAGTTTTTATCTGAGGATGTTGAGTTTTTCACGATAGGTCTCAATGAGCTCTGAAATATCCCTTTGCGGATTCCACGAAAACAGTGTTAGCAAACAACTCCATGAAAAGAAATTGTAACTCTGTAAGATGAATTCACACGTCACAAGGAACATTCTCAGAAACCTTTCTAGTTTGTATCTGAGGATATTTCCTGCATTACCATAGGCTTCAAAGGGATCCAAGATATTCCCTCACATATTCCCCAAGGAGAGTTCTACCAGCTGCTACATGAAAGGAAAGGTGTAACTGCATTATATAAATTCACAAATCACAAAGCAGTTTCTCAGAAAGCTTCTCTCTAGTCTTTGTCTGAGGATATTTCTTTTATCACAATAGGATTCAATGTGCTCCAGAATATCCCATAGCAGCTTCCACAAAAACAGTGTTAGCAAACTGCTCCATGGAAGGAACGCTGTAACTCTGTGAGATGAATTCACACATCATGAACAGTTTCTCAGGAAGCTTCTATCTACTTATTATCTGAGGATATTTCCTTTTTCACCATAGGCCTCAATGCCCTCCCATATATCCCCTTGCAGATTCCTTGAAAAGAGTGTTAGCAAACTGCTCAATGAAAAGAATGGTGTAACCCTGCTGGATTAATTGACCCTTTACAAAGCAGTTTCTCAGAAAGTTTCTTTCCAGTTTGTAACTGAGGATATTTCCTTTTACCCTATAGGCCTCAATGTGCTTCCAAATATCCCTTTGTGGATCCCACGAAAAGAGTGCAAGCAAACTGCTCCATGAAAATCAATTTATAACCCTGTGAGATGAATTCACACATCAAAAAGAACTTTTTCAGAAAGCTTCTTTGTATTTTTTTATCTGAGGTTATTTCCCTTGTCTCCATAGGCTTCAATGCGATCTAAAATATCCCTTCTCAGATTCCCCAAAAACAGGGCTACTAAACTGATTTATGAGAAAATTCATGTAATTCTCTGAGATGAATTAACACATCACAAAGCGGTATCTCACAAATCTTCTTTCTACTTTTTGTCTGAGGATATTTTCTATGTCAGCATAAGCTTCAATGTGCTCTGAAATAACCCGTTGCAAATTCCAAGAAAACAGTGTTAGCAAACTGCTCAATGGAAAGAACAGTTTAACTCTGTGATATGAATTCAAACATCACAAGGCAGTTTTTCAGAAAGATTCTTTCTTGTTTTTATCTGAGCATATTTCCTTTTTCACCATAGGCTTCAACATGCTCCCATATACACCTTTGTAGATTCCATGACAACAGTGTTATCAAACTGCTCAATGAAAAGAACGGTGAAACTCTGTGTGATGCATTCACACATCACATAGCAGTTTCTGAGAAAGCTTCTTTATAGTTTTTATCTCAGGATACTTCATTTTTCAATATTGTCCTCAATGCGGTCCCAAATATCCCTTTGCAGATTCCAGCAAAACAGTGTTAGCAAACTGCTCCATGGAAAGAACGCTGTAACTCTGTGAGATGAATTCACACATCACAAAGCTGTTTCTCAAAAAGCTTCTCTCTCGTTTTTATCTGAAGATATTTCCTTTGACATCCTAGGCTTCAAAGTGCTCCCAAGTACCCCTTTACAGATTCTATGAAACCAGTTTTATCAGACTGCTGAATGAAAACAACCATGTAACTCTGTGAGATGAATTCACACATCATAAAGCAGTGTCTTAAAGACCTTATTTCTAGTTTTTATCTGAGGGTATAAAATTTTTCACCATATTCCTCAATGCACTCTCAATCATCCCTTTGCAGATTTAAAAAAAACCAGTGTTATAAAACTGCTCAATGAATAGGGTGGTGTAACTCTGTGAGATGAATTCACACATCACAAAGAACTTTCTCAGAAAGCTTATTTCTAGTTTTTATCTGAGGATATTTTCTTTGTTACCACAGCTTTCAATGTGATCCAAAATATCCCTTCTCAGATTCCACAAAAACAGTGCTAGCAAACTGATCCACGAAAAGAATCATGTAACTCTGAGAGATTAATTAACACATCAGAAATCAGTTTATCTGACAGCTTCATTCTCATTTTTATCTGAGGATATTTCCTTTTTCACTACCGGTCTCAATGCACTCCCAAATATACCTTTGCAGATTCCAGGAAACCAGTGTTAGAAAACTGCTCCATGAAAAGAAAGGTGTAACTTTGTGATATGAATTCACACATCACAAGGAACTTACTCAGAAAGCTTCTTTCTAGTTTTTATCTGAGGTTATTTCCCTTGTCACCATAGACTTCAATGCCATTCAAAATATCCCTATCAGATTCGCCAAAAACAGTGCTACCAAACTGCTCCCTGAAAACAGTGGTGGTACTCTGTGAGTACAAAGCTGTTTCTCATGAATCTTCCTTCTAGTTGTTATCAGAGGATATTTTCTTTTTCACCATATTCCTCAATGCCCCCCAAAATATCCCATTGAAGATTAAATGAAAAAAGCGTTAGTAAACTTCTCAATGAAAAGAATGGTGCAACTCTGTGAGATGAATTCACACATCACAAAGCAGTGATTTTTACTGTAGGCCTCAAAGAGTTCAAAAATATCCCTTTGAAGATTCCATGAAAACTATGTAACCAAACTGCTCAATGAAAAGAATGGTGTAACTCTCTGAGATGAAATGACACTTCAGAAATAACTTTCTCAGAAAGCTTCTTTCTAGTTTTTATCTGTGGATTTTTCCTTTGTCACCTTAGGCTTCAATACGATCCAAAATATCCCTTCTCACGTTCCCAAAAACAATGTTACCAGTCAGATCCTTGAAAAGAATAATGTAACACTGTGAGATGAATTAACACAGCTCAAAGGGGTTTCTCTGAACGCTTCTTTCTAGTTTTTTTCTGAGTATATTTCCTTTGTCACCATAAGCTTCAATATGCTCCAAAATATCCCGTTGCAGATACCAAGAAAACAGTGGTAACAAACTGCTCAATGAAAAGAACAGTGTAACTCTGTGAGATGAATTCACACATCACAAATGAGTTTCTCAGAAAGCATTCTTTCGGTTTTTATATGAGGATATTTCCTTTGTCACCATAGGCTTCAATGTGCTCCCAAATACAATATTGCAAATTCCACGAAAAAAGTGTTATCAAACTGCTCAATGGAAAGAACGGTGTTACTCTGTTAGATGAATTCAAAAGTCACAAAGCAGTTTCCCAGAAACCTTCTTTCTAGTTTTTATATGAGAATATTTCCCTTTTCACTGTACGCCTCAATGTGCTCCCAAATATCCCTTGGCAGAGTCCATGAAAACAGTCTTAGCAAACTGCTCCAAGAAATGAAAGGTGTAACTCTGTGAGGTGAATTCACAAATCACAAAGAGCGGTCTCAGAAAATATCTTTCTAGTTTTTATGTGAGGATATTTCCTTTGTCACCATAGGCTTCAATGAGGTCCAAAATATCCTTTCTCAAATTCCCCAAAAACAGTGATACCAAACTGATCCATGAGAAGACTCATGTAACTCTGAGAGATGAATTAACACATCACAAAGCAGTTTCTCATAAAACTTCTTTCTCATTATATCTGAGAATATTTCCTTTTTCACCACAGGCCTCAATGTGCTCCCAAATATCACATTGCAGATGCCATGAAAACAGTGTTAGCAAACTGCTCCATGTAAAGAAAAGTGTAACTGTGTGAGATGAATTCATACACAACAAAGTAGTTTCTCAGAAAGCTTCTTTCTAGTTTTTATCTAAGAATATTTCCTCTTTCACTATAGGCCTCAATGTGCTCCGTATCATAACATTGCAGATTCCATGAAAACAGTGTTAGGGAACTACTCCATGAATAGAAAGGGGTTACTCTGTGAGATGAATTCACACATCACAAAGAACTTTCTCATTAAGCTGATTTTTAGTTTTTAACTGAGGATATTTCCTTTTCCACCTATGGCCCCATTCGCTCCCAAATATCCCTTCTCAAACACCACATAAACAGTGATGCCAAACTGCTCTCTCAACAGAAAGCTTTACCGCTATGAGATGAATGATCACATCACAAAGCAGTTTTCAGAACCTTTCTCTCCTGTTTTTACCTGAAGATATTTCCTTTTTCAACATTGGCCTCTATCTGCTCCCAAATATCCCTTACATATTCCATGAAAAGGTTGCTAACAAACCACTCAATGAAAATAAAGATTTAACTCGGTGAGATAAATTCTCCCATCACAAAACAGTCTCTCAGAAAACTTCATTCTAGTTTTATCTGAGGGTATTTCCTCTTTCACCTTAGGCTTCTCTGTGCTCTGAATATACCTTTGTACATAACACAAAACCAGGGTTACCAAACAGCTCAATGAAAAGAATGGTTTACCTCAGGGAGATGAATTCACCCTGTACAAATAAATCACTCAGAAAGCTCCTTTCTAGTTTTTGTCTTTGCATGTTTACTTTTCCACCATCAGCCTCAATGCACTCTTAACTATCACTTCCCAGACACCGCAAAAACAGTGATGAAAAACTGCTCAATCAACAAAATGGTTTATCTCTATGAGATGAATACACACTTCACAAAACAGTTTCTCAAAAACCTTCTCTCCAGTTTTTATCTGAAGATGTTTCCTTTTTCACTATAAGCTTCTATGAGCTCCAGAAAATCCCTTTGGAGATTCCCCAAAAAGAGAGCTACCAAACTGCTCAATGAAAGAAAGGTGTAACTCTGTGAGATGAACTTGCCACTCACAAAGCAGTTTCTCTAAAGCTTTTTTCTGTTTTTTATCTGAGGATATTTCCTTTTTCACTATAGGTCTCAAAGCACTCCCAAATATTCCCTTGCAGATTCCACGAAAACAGTGTTAAATAACTGCTCCATGGAAAGAAAGGTGTATCTCAGTGAGATGAATTCACATATCACAAAGAGCTTTCTCAGAAGGTTTCTTTCTAGTGTTTATCTGAGGATATTTCCTTTGTCACCATAGGTTTCAATGCAATCCAAAATATCCCTTCTCAGATGCACCAAAAACAGTGTTACCAATCTGCTCCAGGAAAGCAATCATGTAACATTGTAAGATGAATTAACACATCAGAAAACGAATTCTCAGAAAGTTTCTTTCTAGTTTTAATACGAGGATATTTCCTTTGTCACCATAAGCTTCAATGCGCTCAGAAATATCAGATTTCAGATTCCAAGAAAACAGTGTAAGTAAACTGCTCAATGCAACAAGCAGTGTAACTCTGTGAGATTAATTCACACATCACAAAGCAGTTCCTCAGAAAGCTTGTTTCTAGTTTTTGTCTGAGGATATTTACTTTTTCACCATATTCCTCAATGCACTCCTGAATATCCAATTTCAGATTAAACGAAAATAGTGTTAGCAAACATCTCAAAGAAAAGAAGGGCGTTTCAGTTAGGAAAAGAAGAAGTCAAATTGCCCCTCTTTGCAGATGACATGATTGTATATTTAGAAAACCCCATTGTCTCAGCCCAAAATCTTCTTAAGCTGATAAGCAACTTCAGCAAAGTCTCAGGATACAAAATTAATGTGCAAAAATCACAAGCATTCTTATACACCAGTAACAGACAAACAGAGAGCCAAATCATGAATGAACTTCTATTCACAATTGCTTCAAAGAGAATAAAATACCTAGGAATCCAACTTACAAGGGATGTAAAGGACCTCTTCAAGGAGAACTACAAACCACTTCTCAGTGAAATCAAAGAGGACACAAACAAATGGAAGAACATACCATGCTCATGGATAGGAAGAATCAATATCATGAAAATGGCCATACCGCCCAAGGTTATTTATAGATTCAATGCCATCCCCATCAAGCTACCAATTAGTTTCTTCACAGAATTGGAAAAAACTACTTTAAAGTTCATATGGAACCAAAAAAGAGCCCACATCTCCAAGACAATCCTACGTCAAAAGAACAAAGCTGGAGGCATCACGCTACCTGACTTCAAACTATACTACAAGGCTACAGTAACCAAAACAGCATGGTACTGGTACCAAAACAGAGATATAGATCAATGGAACAGAACAGAGTCCTCAGAAATAATACCACACATCTACAGCTATCTGATCTTTGACAAACCTGAGAGAAACAAGAAATGGGGAAAGGATTCCCTATTTAATAAATGGTGCTGGGAAAATTGGCTAGCCATAAGTAGAAAGCTGAAACTGGATCCTTTCCTTACTCCTTATACGAAAATTAATTCAAGATGGATTAGAGACTTAAATGTTAGACCTAATACCATAAAAACCCTAGAGGAAGACCTAGGTAGTACCATTCAGGACATAGGCATGGGCAAAGACTTCATGTCTAAAACACCAAAAGCAACGGCAGCAAAAGCCAAAATTGACAAATGGGACCTCATTAAACTAAAAAGCTTCTGCACAGCAAAAGAAACTACTATCAGAGTGAACAGGCAACCTACAGAATGGGAGAAAATTTTTGCAATGTACTAATCCGACAAAGGGCTAATATTCAGAACCTACAAAGAACTCAAACAAATTTACAAGAAAAAAACAAACAACTCCATCAAAAAGTGGGCAAAGGATATGAACAGACAGTTCTCAAAAGAAGACATTCATACAGCCAACAGACACATGAAAAAATGCTCAACATCACTGGCCATCAGAGAAATGCAAATCAAAACCACAATGAGATACCATCTCACACCAGTTAGAATGGCGATCATTAAAAAGTCAGGAAACAACAGGTGCTGGAGAGGATGTGGAGAAATAGGAACACTTTTACACTGTTGGTGGGATTGTAAACTAGTTCAACCATTATGGAAAACAGTGTGGTGATTCCTCAAGGATCTAGAACTAGATGTACCATATGACCCAGCCATCCCATTACTAGGTATATACCCAAAGGATTATAAATCATGCTTCTATAAATACACATGCACACGTATATTTATTGTGGCACTATTCACAATAGCAAAGACTTGGAATCAACTCAAATGTCCATCAGTGACAGATTGAATTAAGAAAATGTGGCACATATAGACCATGGAATACTATGCAGCCATAAAAAAGGATGAGTTTGTGTCCTTTGTAGGGACATGGATGCAGCTGGAAACCATCATTCTTAGCAAACTATCTGAAGAACAGAAAACCAAACACCGCATGTTCTCACTCATAGGTGGGAACTAAACAATGAGATCACTTGGACTCGGGAAGGGGAACATCACACACCGGGGCCTATCATGGGGAGAGTGGAGGGGGGAGGGATTACATTGGGAGTTATACCTGATGTAAATGACGAGTTGATGGGTGCTGACGAGTTGATGGGTGCAGCACACCAACATGGCACAAGTATACATATGTAAGAAACCTGCACGTTATGTACATGTACCCTAGAACTTAAAGTATAATAATAATAATTAAAAAAAAAAAAAAGAAAACTGGGCACTTAAAAAAAATAAAAAATAAACATTATTCTTTATTCAGCAGTTTGGAAACTCTGTTTTGGAAGAGTGTGTCATGGGATATTTCAGAGTACATTGAGGCCTATGTTGAAAAACAAAATATCTTCAGATAAAAAATAGAAAGAAGTTTTCTGAGAAACTGTTTTTTGCTGTGTGCATTCATCTGACAGAGCTAAACATTTCTTTTGATTCAGCAGTATGGAAACATTGTTTTGGTCCATTATTGAAATGGATGTTTGCGAGTTTATTTACTCCGGTGGTGAAAAAGGGAATATCCCAGATTTAAACTAGAAGGAAGCTATGTGAGAAACCACTTTGTGAAGTTTGCATTCACCTCACAGATTTAAACCTTTATTTTCATTCAGCAGTTTGGAAACACTTTTTGTAGAATCTGCGAAGAGATATTTGGGAGCACATTGAGGCCTACAGTGAAAAAGAAAATATCTTCAGATAAAAACTAGAAAGAAGCCGTCTGTGACACCGCTTCCTGATGTGTGCATTTTTCTCAAAGAATTAAAACTTTATTTCCGTTCAGCAGTTTGGAAACACTCTTATTGTCCATTCTGGTAATGGATATTTGGGAGCTCTTTCAGTACAATGGGGATAAGCAAATATGCCAGGATAAAAACTAGAAGGAAGCTATCTGAGAAACCACTTTTTGATGTGTGTGCTCATCTAAGAGAATTAAATCTCTCTTTCCATTCAGCAGTTTGGAAAAACTCTTTTTGCAGAATTTGCAAAGGGATATTTGGAAGTGCTTTGAAGCCCATGGTGAAAAAGATAATATCTTCTGATAAAAACTAGAAAGAAACTTTCTGAGAAACTTTTTGTGAGGTGGGCATTCCACTCACATTGTTAAATATTTCTTTTTATTCAACAGTGTAGAAATGCTGTTTTTGTAGAATCAGTGATGGGAAATTTCAGACCACATTGAGGAAATATATTCAGGTAAAAATTAGAATGAAGCTTTTTGAGAAACTACTTTTTGATGTGTGCATTCATCTCACAATGTTAAGTCTTTCTTTGGATTCAGCAGTTTGGAAACACTGTTTTTGTCCATTCTGCAAAAGGACATTTGGGAGTGCATTGAGGCCAATGGTGAAAAAGAAAATATCTTCAGATAAAAATTAAAAGTAAGGTATCTGAGAAACCTTTTTGTGATGTGTGCATTCATCTCACAGAGTTAAAGCTTTCTTTTGAGTCATCAGTTTGGAAACACTGATTTTGTCCATTCTACAAAGGTCCATTTAGGAGCGCATTTTGGCCTAGGGTGAAAAAGAAATTTTCTTCACATTAAAAACTAGAAAGAAGCTTTCTGAGAAACTGTTTTGTGATGTGTGCATTTATCTCACAGAGTTAAATATTTCTTTTGATTAAGCTGTTTGGAAACACTGTTTTTGTCCGTCCTGCAAATGAACATTTGGGAATGCATTGAGTCCAGGGACGAAACAGAAAATACCACTTCAGATAAAAACTAGGAAGAAGCTAGCTGAGAAATCGATTTGTGATGTGTGCATTCAAATCGCAGAGCTAAACATTACTTCTCATTCACAGTTTGGAAACACTGTTTTTGTAGAATCTGCAAAGGAATATTTGGGAGCACATTGAAGCCTATGGTGAGAAAAGATGTATCCTCAGAAAAAAACTAGAAAGAAGCTTTCTGAGAAACTGTTAGTGCTGTGTCCATTTATCTCACAGAGTTAACATTTCTTTTGATTTAGCAGTTTGGAAACACTGTTTTTGTAGAATCATCAAAAGTATATTTGGGAGCACATTGAGTCACATGATGAAAAATAAAATATCTTCAGATTAAAACTGCTTTGTGACATGTGTATTCATCAAACATAGTTAAACCTTTCTTTTTATTCGACAGTTTGGAAACACTGCTTTTGTAGAATCTGCATAGGGATATTTGGGAGAACTTTGATGCCTATGGTAAAAAATAAACTATCTTCAGGTAAAAACTAGAAATAATCTTTCTGAGAAACTGCTTTGTGATGTACACATTCACCTCACGGAATTAAATCTTTCTTTTCATACAACAGTTTGGAAACACTGTTTTTGTCCACTCTGCGAATGGACACTTGTGAGCTCATTAAGGCTAAAGGTGAAAAAGCAAATATCCCAGCTATTCGCTTTGTGATGTGTGCATTCAGCTCGCAAAGTTAAACCTTTCTCTGATTCAGAAGTTTGGAAACACTCTTTCTGTAGAATATGTGAAGGGATACTTGGGTACGCAATGAGGCCTGTGGTGAAAAATAAAATATCTTCACATAAGGACAGTCAACACATCAAAAAGTGGTTTCTCAGATAGCTTGCTTCTAGTTTTTATCCTGGGATATTCATTTTTTCACCATTGGCCTCAATGAGCATCCAAACTGCTGAAAGAAAACATGTTTACATATGTAAGATGAATGAACACATTACAAAGTAGTTTCTCAGAAAAATTCTTTCAATTCTTATCTAAAGATATTTTCTTTTTTAGAATAGGCCTCCATGCACTCCCAAATATCCATTTGCACGTTCTACAAAAACAGTGCTTCCTCACTATTGATGGAAAAGAAAGGTTTAATTCTGAGAGGTAAATGCACATATCACAAAGTGATTTCTCAGATAACATCCTCCTAGAAAACTAGAAAACTAGTTTATCCTGTGATCTTTTCTTTTTCACCACTGACCTCCATGAGTTCCCAAATGTCCATTCGGAGAATGGAAAAAAACAGTATTTCCACACTGCTGTATTAAAAGAAAGGTTTAACTCTGTGAGATGAATGCACACTTCACAAAGTGGTTTCTATGATAGCTTCCTTCTTTTTTTTAATCCTGGGGTATTCGCTTTTTCACCATTGGTCAAAATGAGCTCCCAAAAATCTATTTGCAGAATAGACAAAAATAGTTTTTCCACGCTGCTGAATCAAAAGAAATATTTAATTCTTTAAGATGAATGCACACATCACAAAACAGTTTCTCTGATTGCTAACTTCCAGTTTTTATCCTGAGATATTCAGTTTTTCACCATTGGCCTCAATGAGATCCCAAATATCCATTCACAGTGTGGACAAAAAAAAGATTTCCAAATGGCTGAATGAAAAGAAAGGTTAACTTATGTAAGATGAATCCCCACATCACAAAGCAGTTTCTCACAAATCTTCTTTCTAGTTTTTATCAGAAGATGTTTTATTTTTCACCATTTCCCTCAATGCACTCCCAAATGCTTCTTTGCAAATAATACAAAAACATTGTTTTCAAATGGCTGAATGAAAAGAAAGGTTTCACTCTGCGAGATTAATGCAGAAGTCACAAAGTGGTGTCTCAGATTGTTTCCTTCTACTTTTCATCCTGAGATATTCGCTTTTTTGCCATTGGCCTCAATGAGCTCCCAAATGTCCATCACAGAATGGACAAAAACAGTGTTTCTAAACTGCTGTATCAAAAGAAAGGTCTCTGTGAGATGAATGCACACATAACAAAGCAGATTCTCATGAAATTTCTTTCTAGTTTTTATCTGAAGATGTTTATCACCATAGGCTTAAATGTGCTCCAAAATATTTCTTGAGATACTACTAAAACAGTGTTTCCAAACTGCTGAATGAAAAGAATGGTTTCACTCTGTGAGATGAAAGCAGACATCACAAAGCTGTTTCACAGGTATCTCCCTTCCAGTTTTTATCCTGGGATATTCAGTTTTTGCCATTGGCCTCGATGAGTTCCAAAATGTCCATTTGCAGAATGGACAAAAGCAATGTTTCCAAACTGCTGAATCAAAAGAAAGCTTAACTCTGTCAGATGAATGCACACAGCTCACAGTAGTTTCTCAGATAGGTTACTTTAGTTTTTATCATGGGATTTTTGTTTTTGTGCCATTGGCCTAAAAGAGCTCTCAAACGTCCGTTTGCAGATTGGACAAAAAGATGGTTTCCAAACTGCTGAATCAAAAGAAAGGTGGACCTCGGTGAGATGAATGCACACATCACAAAGTAGTTTCTCAGAAGGTTTCTTTCTAGTTTTTATCTGAAGATATTTCCTTTTTCACAAAAGGTCTCAATGAGCTCCCAAATATCCCTTTGCAGATGCTAGAAAAAAGGTGTTTCCAATCTGCTGAATGAAAAGAACAGTATAACTTTGCAAGATGAATGCCCATATCACAAAATGGTTTCTCAGATAGCTTCCTTCTAATTCTTATCCTGGGATATTCGCTTTTTTTTTTTTTTTTTTTTTGAGATGGAGTCTCACGCTGTTGCCCAGGCTGGAGTGCAGTGGCGCGATCTCGGCTCACTGCAAGCTCCGCCTCCCGGGTTCCCGCCATTCTCCTGCCTCAGCCTCCTGAGTAGCTGGGACTACAGGTGCCCACCACTGCGCCCGGCTAATTTTTTGTATTTTTAGTAGAGACGGGGTTTCACTGTGGTCTCGATCTCCTGACCTTGTGATCCGCCCGCCTCGGCCTCCCAAAGTGCTGGGATTACAGGCTTGAGCCACCGCGCCCGGCGATATTCGCTTTTTTAAATTGACCTCAATGAGCTCCTAAATGTCCTTTCAGAGAATGGACAAAACCAGTGTTTCAAAACTGCTCAATCCAAAGAAAGTTTTAACTCTGTGAAATGAATGCACACAAAATGAAGCAGTTTCTCAGAAGGCTTGTTTCTAATTTTTATCTGAAGATATTTTCTTTATCACCATAGGCCTCAATGCGGTCCCATATTTCCCTTTACATATTCTACAAAAACAGTGTTTCCAATCTGCTGAATGAAAAGGACAGTTTAACTTTGTGAGATGAATGACCACATCACAAAATGGTTTCTCAGATGCACACAACACAAAGCAGTTCTCAGAAGGCTACTTACTAATTTTTATCTGAAGATATTTTATTTTTCATGATAGGCCTCGATGCCCACATTACAAACCCTTTCTCAAATAGCTGCCTTCTAGTATTTTTCCTGGGATATTTGCTTTTTCACCATTGGCTTCTTTTAGCTCCCAAATATCCATTTGCAGAATGGACAAAAATAGAGTTCCCAAACTGCCGAATCAAAGGGAAATTTTAACTCTGTGAGATCAGTGCACACATCTCAAAGTAGTTTCTTAGTAACCTTCTTTCCCGTTTTTATCTTGTTTCATTTTTCACCATAGGCCTCAAGGTGCTCCCAAATATCACTTAGTAGATTCCACAAAAATGGTGTTTCCAAACTGCTGAATGAAAATAAAGTTTTAACTCTGTGAGATAACAGCAAATATCAGAAATTGGTTTCTCAGATAGCTTCCTTCTAGTTTTTATCCTGTGATATTCATTTTTTTTTGTCATTGGCCTCAAAGAGCTCACAAAAGTCCCTTTGCAGAATGGACAAAACTGTGTTTCCAAACTGCTGAATCAACAGAAAGGTTTAACTCTGGGAGATGAATGCACACATCTCAAAGCAGGTTCTCAGAAAGCCTCCTTCCAGTTTTATCTCAAGATTGTTCTTTTTCATGATAGGCCTCAAAGCTTTCCCAAATATTCCTTTGCAGATTCCAGGAAAACAGTGTTTCCAAACTGATGATTCACAGAAAGTTTTAACTCTGTAAGATGAATACACACATCACAAAAGAGTATCTCAGATAATTTTTCCTAGTTTTTATCCTGTTATATTCACTTTTTCACCATTCGCCTCAATGAGCTCCCAAATATCCATTCGTATAATGGACAAAAACAGTGTTTCCAAACTGCTGAATCAAAAGAAAGTGTTAACTCTGTGAGATAAGTGCACACATCTCAAAACAGTTTCTTAGTAACCTTCTGTCCCGTTTTCTTCTTGTTTCATTTTTCACCATAGGTCTCAAGGCACTCCCAAATACCACTTCCCAGATTTCACAAAAACAGTGTTTCCAAACTGCTGAATGAAAAGAAAAGTTTAACTCTGAGATAAAAGCACACATCACAGAGTGGTTTTTCAGAAAATTTTCTTCTAGTTTGTATCCTGAGATATTCATTTTTTTGCCATTGGCTTCAATGAGCTCGCACATGTCCCTTCGCAGAATGGACAAAACTGTGTTTCCAAATAGCAGAATCAAAAGAAAGGTTTAATTCTGTGAGCTGAATGCACACATCTCAAAGCAGTTTCTCAGAAAGCTTCTTTCCAGTCTTATCTCAAGATTGCTCTTTTTTCATTCTAGTCCTCAATGTCACAGAATGTGTTAACTCTTTGAGATGAACGTACACATCACAAAGCAGTATCTCAGATAGGTTTTTCTAGTATTTATCCTGGTATATTCACTTTTTTGCCATTCACCACAATGGGCTCCCAAATGTCCATTTGCATAATGGACAAAAACAGTGTTTCCAAATTGCTGAATCAAAAGAAAGTTTTAACTCTGTGAGATGAATGCACACATGAAAAAGCAGTTTCTCAGAAAGCTTCTTTCCACTTTTTATCAGAAGATATTTTCTTTTCAACCATAGGCCTCAATGTGCTCCCAAATATGCCATCGCAGATTCTACAAACACAGTGTTTCCAAACTGCTGAATCATAAGAAAGATTTAACTCTGCAAGATGGATGCACACATCACAAAACAGTTTCTCTGATAGCTTTCTTCTAGTTTTTATACTGGGATATTCACTTTTTCACTATTTACCTCAATGAGCTCCCAAATGTCCATCAGCAGAATGGACAAAAAGAGTGTTTCCAAAGTGCTGAATCAAAAGAAAAGCTTAACTCTGTGAGATGAATGCACACATCACAAAGCAGTTTCTCAGAAAGCTTCTTTCTACGTTTCATGTGTATATATTTTCTTTTTTACCATATGTCTCAATGCACTCCAAAATATTCCTTTGCAGATTCTTCAAATGAGTGTTTCCAAACTTTTGGAGGAATCCAGGGACCCTGAATGGAGGAACCAGCTGAAGCCATGGCAGAAGAACATAAATTGTGAAGATTTCATGGACATTTATTAGTTCCCCAAATTAATACTTTTACAATATCTTACACCTCTCTTTACTGCAATCTCTCAACATAAATTGTGAAGATTTTGGGAGGCCGAGCTGGTCAGATCACAAGGTCAGGAGATTGAGACCATGGTGAAACCATGTCTCTACTAAAAATACAAAAAAATAGCCAGGCACGGTGGTGGGCACCTGTAGTCCTAGCTACTCAGGAGGCTGAGGCAGGAGAATGGCATGAACCCAGGAGGTGGAGCTTGCAGTGAGCCGAGATTGTGACACTGCACTCCAGCTTGGGGAAGCAAGACTCCATCTCAAAAAAAAATTGTGAAGATTTCAAGGACGTTTATCACTTCACAATCAATACTCTTGTGATATTCTATGCCTGTCTTTATTTTAAACTCTTAATCCTGTCATCTTCATAAGCTGAGGATGTATGTGACCTCAGGACACTGTGATGATTGTTTAACTGCACAAATTTTTCATAAAGCATGTGTGTTTGAACAATATGAAATCTGGGCACCTTGAAAAAATAACAGGATAACAGCGATGTTCAGGGAACAAGGGAAATAACCATTAGGTCTGCATGGGAGCCAGGTGCAATAGAGCCATATTTCTCTTCTTACAAAACTGAATAGAAGAAACATTGCTGAATTCTTTTTCTCAGCAAGGGATAGCCCTGAGAAAGAGAATGCATTCCCTGTGGGGCATTGGGGATTCTAAAATGGCCACTCTGGGAATATCTGTCTTATACAGTTGTAGATAAGAGACAAAATAATCCCCAGTCTCCCCTAGTACTCCCAGGTCTATTAGGATGAGGAAATTCCTGCCTAGGAAATTTTAGTCAGACTGACTGTCTGCTCTCAAATCCTGTCTCCTGATAAGATGTTATCAATGACAGTTCATGCCCAGTGGGACATGAAAATTCATTAGCAATTATAACTTCACCTTGGTCCTGTGATCTCACTCTGCCACCATTTGCCTTGTGATATTTTATTGATTGCCTTGTGAAGCATGTGATCTCTGTGACCCACACCCTATTCATACACTCCCTCCTCTTTGAAAATCAGTAATAAAATCCTTGCTGGTTTTGTGGCTCAGGAGGCATCATGGAACCTGCCAACATGTGATGTAACCACTGGACACTGATCTTTAAGATTGATCTTTTTTGCATTCTTTCCCTTTATTTCTCAGACTGGATGACACTTAGGGAAAAATAGAAAAGAATCGACATTGGAAATGGGAACTGGTTCCCCTGAAATCAAACTGCTGAATCAAAAAAGAAAAAGAAAAAGATTTAGCACTGTGACATGAATGTGCACACACAAAGAAATTTTTCATAAAGTTTCTTTATAGTTTTTATCTGAAGATACTTTCTTTTTCACCATAGGCCTCAATGCACTCCTAAATATCCCTGTGCAGATTCTGCAAAAACAGTGTTTCCAAACTCCCAAATGAAAACAAAGGTTTAACTCTGTGAGATTAATGTGCACATCACAAAGCTGTTTCTCAGATAGTTTCCTTCTAGTTTTTATCCTGGGATATTAGCTTTTTCACCCTTGGCCTCAATGAGCTCCTAAATGTCCATTCACAGAATGGACAAAAACAGTGTTTCCAATGGTTGAATCAAAACAAATGTTTAAGTTTGTGAGATAAATGCACACATCACAAAGCAGTTTCTCAGAAAACTTATTTCTAGTTTTTTTGAAGGTATTTTATTTTGTATCATGGCCTCAATGCGCTCCAAATTTTGCCTTCACAGATTGTAGAAAAACAGCATTTCCAAACTGGTGATTGAAAAGAAAGATTTACATATGTAAGATGAATGCACTCATTACGAAGTGGATTCTCAAATAGCTTCATTCCAGTTTTTAATCCTGGGATATTCACTTTTTCACCATTGGCCTCAATGAGCTCCCAAATGTCCATTCGCAGAGTGGACAAATACAGTGTTTCCAAACTGCTGAATCAAAAGAAAGTTTGAACTCTGTGAGACAAATGCACACATCACAAAGCAGTTTCTTATAAATCTGCTTTCTAGTTTTTATCTGAAGATATTTCCTTTTCCACTGTAGGCTTCAATGCACTCCAAAATATTCTTTCTCAGACTCTACAAAAACAGTATTTTCAAACTGCTGAATCAAGGTAAAGCTTTAACTCTGCAAGTTGACTGCACACATCACAAAGTCGTTTCTCAGATAGCTTCCATCTAGTTTTTATCCTGGCATGTTCACCTTTTTGCCACTGGCTTCAGTAAACTCCCAAATGTCAATTTGCAGAATGGACAAAAACAGTGTTTCCAAACTGCTAAATGAAAATTAGTCTTTAAATCTGTGAGATGAATGCACACATCACAAAGCAGTTTCTCAGAAAGCTTCTTTCTAGTTTTTATATGAAGACTTTTTCTTCTTTAACATAGACCTCAGTGTGCTCCCAAATATCCCTTTGCAGATTCTACAAAAACAGTGTTTCCAAACTGCTGAATGAAAGGAAATGTTTAGTTCAGTGATGCGAATGCATACATCACAAAGTAGTTTCTCAGGTAGCTACCTTCTAGTTTTTATCTTGGGATATTCGCTTTTTCACCATTAGCCTCAATGAGCTCCCCAATGTCCATTTGCAGAAAGGACCAAAACAGCATTCCCAAACTGTTGAATGAAAAGAAAGGTTTATCTCTGTGAGATGACTCCATGCATCACAGAGAATTTTCTCAGATAGCTTTCTTCTAGTTTTTACCTTGGATGTTCACTTGTAGGCCATCAGCCTCTATCAACTCCCAAATGTCTATTCTGTGAAAATACCATTTCCAAACTGTTGAATCAAAATAAAAGTTTAATTTTGTGAGATGAATGCACCATTCACAAAACAGTTTCTCCGATACCTTCCATCTAGTTTTTGTCTGGCATAATCACTCTTTTGCTAATGGACTCAATGAGCTCCCAAATGTCCATTCAGAGAATTGATAAATACAGTGTTTACAAAGTGCTGAATCAAAAATAATGTTTAACTCTTTGAGATGAATGCATACATCACAAAGCAATTTCTCAGAAAGTTTATTTCTAGTCTTTTTCTGAAGATTTTTTTTTCAGCATAGGCCTCAATGCACTCCAAAATATCCCTTGGCAGATTCTTCCAAACCAGTATTTTCAAACTTCTAAACGAAAAGAACCTTTACCTCTGTGAAATGAATGCAAACATCAGAAACCATTTTCTCAGATAGCTTGCTTCCAGGTTTTTCCTGGTATATTCAGTTTTTCAGCATTGGTGCCAATGAGCTATCAAATTTCCATTTACAGAATGGAGAAAAGCAGTATTTCCAAACTGCTGAATTGCAAGAGAATTTTAACTCTGGGAGATGAATGTGCACATCACAAAGCAGTTACTCAGAAAGATTCTTACTACTTTTTATCTGAAGTTATTATCTTTTTCACCATAGGCCTCAAGGGGTTCCCAAATATCCCTTCTCATATTCTACAAAAACAGTATTTCCAAACTGTTGAATCAAAAAGAGATTTAACTCTGTGAGATGAATGCACACATCAGAAAGTGCTTTCTCAGATACCTTAATTCTAGTTTTTGTCTTGGGATATTCACTTTTTCACCTTTTGCCTCAATGAGTTCCCAAAATCCATTCACAGAATGGCCAAAAGCAGTGTTTCCAAACTGCTGAATCAAAACAAAGGTAAACTCTTTAAGATGAAGACACGCACCACAAAGCAGTTTCTTAGAAAGCTTCTATGTAGTTTTCACTTGAAGATATCTTCATTTTAACCATAGTCCTCAATTCAATCCCAATTATCCCTTTGCAGATTATATGAAAACACTGTTTCCAAAATACTGAATGAAAAGAAAAGTTTAACGCTTTGAGACAGAGGCACAAATCAGAAAGTAGTTTCTGAGAAAGCTTATTTCTAGTTTTTATGTGAAGATATTTTCATTTTCACCATAGGCCACATTTCACATCCAAATATCACTTTGCAAATTCTACAAAAAATGTGTTTCCAAAGTGCTGAATGAAAAGGAAGGTTTCATTTTGTGAGATGAATGCACACATCACAAAGTGGTTTCTCAGATAGCTTCCCTCTAGTTTTTATCCTGGGATACTCATTTTCACCATTGACATCAATGAGATTAACACGTCCATTTGCAGAATGAACAAAAACAGAGGTTCCAAACTGCTGAAACAAAAGAAAGATTTAACTCTGTGAGATGAAAGTTCACTTCATAAAGCAGTTCCTCAGAAAGCCTCTTTCCAGTATTTATGTGAAGATATTTTCTTTTTCATCATAGGCCTCATTTCACCCCAAAGTATCCCTTCACAGATTCTACAAAAACAGTATTTCCAAACTACTAAAGTTAAAGAAAGTTTTAACTGTGTCAGATGAATGCATACATCACAAAGTGATCTCTCAGATAGCCTCCATCTAGTTTTTCTCCTGGTGCAATGGGTTTTTCACCATTGGCCTCAATGAGCTTCCAAATGTCCATTTGCAGAATGGAAAGAAACAGGGTTTCTAAACTGCCGAATCAAAAGGAAGATTTAGATCTGGGAGATGAATGCACACATTGCAAAGCTGTTTCTCAGAAACTTCCTTTCTAGTTTTTATCTGAAGATATTTTCTTTTTCACCATAAGCCTCAATGAGTTCCCAAATATTCCTTTGCAGATTTACAAAAACAGTGTTTCCAAGCTTTTGAATGAAAACAAAGGTTTAACTCAGTGAGATGAATACACACACCACAGTGCTGTTTCTCAGATAGCTTCCTCCTAGTTTTTTCCTTTGATATTCGATTTTTCACCATTTCCCTCAATGAGCTTCCAAATGTCCATTTGCAGATTGGACAAGAACAGTGTTTCCAAACTGCTGAATTCTTTGAGATTAATGCACACAGCACAAAGCAGTTTCTCTGAAACCTTCTTTCTAGTTTTTATCTGAAGATATTTTAGGTTTCACTGTAGGCTTAATGCACTCCCCAATATCCCATCATGAATTCTATAAAAACAGTGTTTCCAAACTGCTGAATGATAAGAAAATTTTAACTCTGTGAGATGAATGCACACATCACAAAGTGGTTTCTCAGATAGCTTCATTCTGGTTTTTATCGTGGGATATATGCTTTTTCATCATTGGCTTCAATGTGCTCCCAAATATCCTTTCGCAGAATGGACAAAAACAGTGTTTCCAAACTGCTGAATCAAAAGAAAGGCTTAAATATGTGAGATGAATGCACACAACACAAAGCAGTTTCTCAGAAAGCTTCTTTCTAGTTTCTATGTGAAGATATTTCCTTTTTCACCACAGGCCTCAATGTGCTCCAAATATCCTTTCACAGATTCTAAGAAAACAGTGTTTCCAAACTGCTGAATGAAAAGAAAGTTTTAACTCAGCAAGAGGAATGCACACATCACAAAGAAGTTTCTTCATCTCAATGACCGAAAAAGCAAATAAGGGATAAAAACTGGAAGGAAACTGTCTGAGAAACCAATTTGTCATGTGTGCATTCATCTCCTAGATTTAAACCTTTGGTTTCAATTTGCAGTTTGGAAACACTGTTATTGTAGAGTCTCCAAAGGAATCTTTGTTAGCTCATTGAGGCCAATGGAGAAAAAGTCAATATCCAGAGAAGTAAACTAGAAGGAAGCTCTCTGAGAAACTGTTATGTGATATGTGCATTCATCTCGCAGTAAAAACTGTATTTTCATTGAGCAGTTTGGAAACATTGTTTTTGTAGAAACTGCAAAGGGATATTTCAGCGTGCATTGAGGCCTATTGTGATTAAGGAAGTACCTTCAGAGAAAAAGTAGAAAGAAACTTTCAGAGAAAACTCCTTGTAATGTGTGCATTCATCTCGCAGAGTTAAAACTTTCTTTTGATTCAGCAGCTTGGAAACACTGTTTATGGGGGTGCATTAAGGCCTATGGTGAAAGAGAAAGTACCTTCAGACAAAAACAAGAAAGTTTCTGAGAAAACGCTTTGTGTTGTGTGCATTCATGTCACAGAGGCAAACCTTTCTTTTGACTCAGCCGTTTGGAAACACTGTTTTTGTCCATTCTTTGAATGGACATTTGGGAGGTCATTGAGGCCAATGGCGAAAAACTAAATTTCCTGGGATAAAAACTGGAAGAAAGCTATTGGAGAAACCACTCTGTGATGTGTGCAGTCATCTAACAGAGTTAAACCTTTCTTCTCATTGAGCACTTTGGAAACACTATTTTTATAGAATCTGTGAAGGGATATTTTGGAGCACATTGTGCCCTAAGGTGAAAAAGAAAGTATCTTAAGATAAAAACTAGAAAGAAGCTCACTGAGAATCTGCTTTGTGATCTGTGCATTTATCTCAAATATTTGATCATTTGTTTAGATTCAGCAGTTTGGAAACACTTTTTGTCCATCCTGCAAATGCACAGTTGGGATCTCATTGAGGCCAAAGGGAAAAAAGTGAATATCTCAGCACAAAAACTAGAAGGAAGACACCTGAGAAACCACTTTGTGATGTGTGCATTCATCTTGCAGATTTAAACCTTTCTTTGCATTGAACTGTATGGAAACACAATTTTTGTAGAATCTGTGAAGGGATATTTCAGAGCACATTGAGGCCTATGGTGTGAAAGAAAGTATCTTCAGTTGAAAACTAGAAAGAATCTTTCTGAGAAGCTGCTTTGTGGTGTGTACATTCATCTCTCAGAGTTAAACCCTTCTTTGATTCAGCAGTTTGGAAACAGTGTTTTTGTCCATTCTTCAAAGAGATTTTTGGAAGATCATTGAGGTCAATGGCAAAAAAGCTAATATCCCAGGATAAAAACTAGAAGGAAACTATCTGAGAATTCACTTGGTGATGTGTGCAGTCATATCACAGAGTTAAAACATTCCTTTCAATGAGCAGTTTGGAAGCACTGTTTTTATAGAATCTGCAAAGGGTTATTTGGGAGTGCATTGAGGCCTATAGTGAAAAAGAAAACGCCTCCACATAAAAACTGGAAAGAAGATTTCTGAGAAACTGCTTTGTAATGTGTGCATATTCATCTGACACAGTTAAAACTTTCTTTTGATTCAGCAGTTTGTAAACACTGTTTTTGTCCATTCTGTGAATGGGGTTGGTATCTAAAAGAATCCAGTGACAAAAAAGTGAATATCCCAGGACAAAAATTAGAAGGAAGTTATCTGAGAAACTGCTTTGTGATGTGTGCGTTCATCTCACAGAGTTAAACCTTTCTTTTTATTCAGCACTTTGGATACCCTGTTTTTGTATAATCTGAGAAGGGATATTTGGGAGCACATTGAGGCCTAAAGTGAAAAAGAAAATATCTTCAGATACAAATCAGAAAGAAGTTATCTGAGAAATGGCTTTATGATATGTGCATTCTCAAAGAGTTAAATCTTTCTTTTCATTCAGTAGTTTGGAAACACTGTTTTTACAGAATCTGCAAAGGGATATTTTGGAGTCCATTGAGGCCAATGCTGAAAAAGGGAATATCCCACAATGTAAACTAGAAGGAAGCTATCTGTGAAGCTGCTTTGTAATATGTGTATTCACCTCATTAAATTAAACCTTTCTTTTGAATCAGCAGTCTGCTATATTGTTTTAGTAAATTCTGCCAATGGAGATTTAGGAGCACATTGAGGTCTATGGTGAAAAGGAAAATATCTTCTGATACAAATTGGAAAGAAGCTATCTGAGAAACAGTGCAGCATTTTCTCCATCATTGCATGTAGTTAAACCTTTCTTTTCATTCAGCAGTGTGAAAAAACTGTTGTGTAGAATCTGCGAAGGAATATTTGGGAGCACATGAGGTCTATGGTGAAAAATAAATTACACTCAGATAAATGCTAGAAAGAAGCTTTCTGAGAAAGTGGTTTGTGATGTGTGTATTCATCTCACAGAGTTAAACATTTCTTCTGATTCAGCAGTATGGAAACGTTTTTGGGAGCACCTTGAGGTTTATGGTGAAGGAGAAAATATCTTCAGATAAAACTGGAAAGAAGCTTTCTGAGAAACTGCTTTGTTATGTGGACATTCATCTGACATAGTTAAAACTTTCTTTTGATTCAGCACTCTGGAAAGATTGTTTTCGTCCATTCTCTGCATTCTCTGAACGGACATTTGGAAGCACATTGGTGAAAAAGGGAATATCCCAGTATAAAAACTAGAAGGACCTGTCTGAGAAACCACTTTGTGATGTGTGCATTCATCTCATAGAGTTACACATATCTTTTCATTCAGCAGTTTGGAAACACTGTTTTTGTAGAATCTGTGAAGGGATATTTGAGAGTGTATTGAGGCCTATGGTGAAAAAGAAAACATCTTCAGATAAAAACTAGAAAGAAGCTTTCTGGCAAACTGCTTTGTGATGTGTGCATTCATCTCACAGAGTTAACCCTTTTTTTTTGATCCAGTTGATTGGAAACATTGTTTTTGTCCATTCTATGAATGGACATTTTGGAACTCATTGAGACGAATGATGAAAGAGTGAATATCCCAGGAGAGAAACTAGAAGCAAGCTATCTGAGAAATGCTTTGTGACGTCTGCATTCATCTCAGATTTCAAACTTTCTTTTCATTGAACGCTTTGGAAACACTAGTTTTGTAGAGTCTGTGAAGGAATTTTTCGGAGCTCATTGAGTCCTATGGTGAAAAAGAATGTTACTTCAGAGAAAACTAAAAAGAAGCTTTCTGAGAAACTGCTTTGCAGTTTGTGCAATCGTCTCACAGAGTTAAACTTTTCTTTTGATTCAGCAGTTTGGAAACCCTGTTTTTGTCCTACATTTGGGAGCTCATTGAGGCCAATGGCAAAAAAGTGAATATCCCATGATAAATACTAGAAAGCTATCTGAGAAACTCATCTTGCAGATTTAAAACTTTCTTCGGATTCAGCAGATAAATATTAGATGGAAACTATCTGAGAAACCACTTTGTGATGTGAGCATTCATGTCACAGAGTAAAATCTTTCTTTTCATTCAACAGTTTGGAAACACTGTTTTTGTAGAATCTGAAAAGGGATATTTGGGAAGCACATTAGGACTATGGTGAAAAACAAAACACCTCCAAATACAAACTAGATAGAAGCTTTCAGGGAAACTACTTTGTGACATGTGAATTCATCTCACAGAGTTAAACATTTCTTTTGATTCAGCAGTTGAGAAACACTGTTTTTTTTTTCCATTCTCCAAGTGGACATTTGGGAGCTTGTTGAGGTGAATGGTGAAAAAGCAAATATCCCAGTATATAAACCAGAAGGAAGTTATCTGAGAAACTGCTTTGTGTTGTGTGCATTCATTCGCAGAATTAACCTTTCTTTTCATTCAGTGGTTTAGAAACACTGTATCTGTAGAATCTGCGAAGGGATAATTTGGAGCTCAAAGAGGCCACTGGAGGAAAAGCAAATATCCCGAGATACAAACAAGAAGGCAGCTATCTGAGAAACTGCTTGGTGATGTGTGCATTCATCTCACTAAGTTATACCTTTCTTTTGAATCAGCAGTTTGGAAACACTGTTTTTGTCCAATTGGCATATGGAGATTTAGGAGTGTATTGAGGCCAATTATGAAAAAGAAAATATCTTTTGATAAAAACTAGAAAGAAACTTTCTGAGAAACAGCTTTCTGATGTGTGCATTCAACTTGCATAGTTAAAGATTTCTTTTGATTCAGCAGTTTGGAAACACTGTTTTGTCCATTCTGTAAATGGACGTTTGGGAGCTCATGAGGCCAATAGAAAAAAAAGCGAATATCCCAGGATAAAATCTAGAAGGAAGCTATCTGAGAAACTGCATTGTGATGTGTGCATTCATCTCACAGAGGTAAACCTTTATTTTCATTCAGCAGTTTGGAAATACTGATTTTGGGAGCTCATTGAGGTCTATGGTGAAAAAGAAAGTATCTTCAGATAGAAACTAGAAAGAAGCTTTCTGAGAAACTGCTTGGTGGTGTGTGCATTCATCTGACGGAGTTAAACTTTTCTTTTGATTCAACCATTTGGAAACACTGTTTTTGTCCATTCCTTGAATGGACATCTGGGATCTCATTAAGGTCAGTGATGAAAAACCAAATATCCCAGGATGAAAACCAGAAGGAAGCTATCTGAGAATCCACTTTGTGATGTGTGCATTCATCTCACAGAGGTAAACTTTACTTTCATTCAACAGGTCAGAAACACTGTTTGTGTAGAGTCTGTGAATGGATGTTTTGGAGAGCAATGAGATCTATGGTGAAAAAGAAAGTAACTTCAGGTGAAAACCAGAAAGAAACCTTCGAAGAAACTGCTTTCTGGTGTGTGTATTCATCTCACAGTGTTAAATCTTTCTTTAGATTCAGCAGTTTGGAAGCAGTGTTTTTGTCCATTCTGCAAATGGACTTTTGGGAGCTCACTGAGGCCAATGGCAAAAATGTGAATATACCAGGATAAAAACTAGAAAGAAGCTTTCTGAGAAACTGCTTTGTGATGTGTACATTCATCTCACAGATTTATACTTTTCTTTTATTCAGCAGTTTGGAAACACAGTTTTTGTAGAATCTGCGAAGAGATATTTCAGGGCACATTGAGACCTATGGTGAAAAACAAAGTATCTTCAGACAAAATCTCGAAAGAATCTTTCTGAGAAACTGCTTTCTGATGTGTGCATTCATCTCACTGACTTAAACCTTTCTTTTGATTCAACAGCTTGGAAACACTGTGACCATTTTGCCAAAGGGCATTTGGGATCTCATTGAGGTCAATGGAGAAAAAGCAAATGTTCCAGCATGAAAACTAGAAAGACACTATCTGAGAAACTGCTCTCAGGTGTGTGAATTAATCTCACAGAGTTAAAAGTTTATTTTCATTTGGCGGTTCAGAAACACTGTTTTTGTAGAATCTGTGAAGGGTTATTTGATAGTGGATTGAGGCCTATGGTGAAAAAGAAAATATCTTCAGAAAAAAAACTAGAAAGAATCTTTCCGAGAAACCACTTTGTGATGTGTGCATTCACCTCACAGAATAAAACCTTCCCTTTGATTCAGCACTTTAGAAGCACTGTTTTTGTGCATTTTGTGAATGGACATTTGGGTGCATATTGAGGTCTATGGTGAAAAAGATAATATTTTCTGATAAAAACTTGAAAAAAGCTATCTGAATAATCACTTTATGATGTACCCATTCATCTTGCCTAGTTAAATATTTCTTTTCATTCAGCCGTTTGGAAGCTCTGTTTTTGTAGAATCTGTGAAAGGATACTTGGGAGCATATTGAGGGCTATGGTGAAAAAGAAAGTAACTTCAGATAAAAAGTAGAAAAAAGCCTTCTGTGAAACTGCTTTGTGATGTTTGCATTCATGTCACAGAGTTAAACATTTTTTTGGATTCAGCAGTTTAGAAACCCTGTTTTTGTCCTTCATTTGGGAGCTCATTTAGGCCAGTGATGAAAAAGCAAATGTTCAAGTCTAAAAACTAGAAGGAAACTATAGGAGAAACCACTTTGTGATGTGTTCATTCATCTCACAGAGTTTAACATTTCATTTCATTCAGCAGTTTGGAAACACTGTTTCTGTAGAATCTGTGAAGGGATATTTGGGAGCACACTGAGACCTATGGTGAAAAAGAAAATATCTTCAGATAAAAACTAGAGAACAGTTTGGAGAAACTGCTTTGTGTTGTGTGAACTCATCTCACAGAGCTAAACATTCCTTTTAATTCAGCAGAAGAGAAACACTGTTTTAGTCCATTCTGCAAATGCACATTTGGGAGCTCATCGAGGCCAATGGCAAAAAAGCGAGTAACCCATGATAAAAACTAGAAAGAAGCTATCTGAGAAACCGTTTTATGGTGTGTGCATTCATCTTGGAGATTCAGAACTTTCTTTGGATTCAGCAGTTTAGAAACATTGTTTTTGTCCATTCTACCAATAGAGATTTAGGAGCACATTGAGGCTTACGATGAAAAAGAAAATATCTTCTGATAAAAACTAGAAAGAAACTATGTAAGAAACCCCTCTCGTGTTGTGTCCATTCATCTCACAGAGATAAACCTTTCTTTTCATTCAGCAGTTTGGAAACACTGTTTTGTAGAATCTGCAAAGGGATATTTGGGAGTACATTGAGGTCTATGGTGAAAAATAAAATATCTTCAGATAAAAACTAGAAAGAAGCTTTCACAGAAACTGTTTGTGATGTGTGCAGTCATCTCAAAGAGTTAAATCTTTCTTTTTATTCAGTAACTAGTAAACACTGGTTTTTTTTTTTTTTCCATTCTGTGAATGGAAATTTGGAAACTCCTTGAGGCCATTGGCAAAAAAGCAAATATCCCAGGAAAAAAATTAGAAGGAAACGATCTGAGAAACCGTATTGTGATTTGCACATTCATCTAACAGAGTTAAACCTTTTTTTCATTCAGCAGTTTAGAAACTGTTTTTGTAGAATCTGTGAAGGGATATTTTGGAGTGCATTGAGACATATGGGGGAAAAGAAAGTAACTTCAGAGGAAAACTAGGAAGAACCCTTCTGAGAAACTGCTATTTGATGTGTGCATTCATCTCACAGAGTTAAAAATGTCTTTTGATTCAGCAGTTTGGAAACTCTGATTTTGTCTTACATTTGGGAGCTACGTAAGGCCAATTGCGAAAAAGTGAATATCCAAGTATGAATACCAGAAGGAAGCTCTCTGAGAAACAAATTTGTTATGTGTGCCTTCATCTCACATATTTAAACCTTTCTTTACATTTAGCAGTTTGGAAATGCTGTTTTTGTAGAGTCTGTGAGGGGATATTTGGGAGCACAATTGAGGCCTGTGGTGAAAAAGAAAATATCTTCAGACAAAAATTATAAAGAAGCTTTCTGAGAAACTGCATTGTGATGTGTGCATTTATCTGACAGAGTTAAACCTTTCTTTTGATTCAGCAGTTTGGAAACATTATTTTTGTTCATTCTGTGAATGACATTTGGGAGCTCATTGAGGCCAATGGCGAAAAAGTGAATATCCCAGGATAAACTTAGAAGGAAGCAATCTGAGAAACTGCTCTGTGATGTGTGCATTTATCTCACAGATTTAAAACTTTCCTTTGATTCAGAAGTTTGGAAACGCTCCTTTTCTCCATTTTACCAACAGAGATTTACATTGAGGCCTATGGTGAAAAAGAATGTATCTTCAGATAAAAACTAAAAAGAACCTTTCTGAGAGACTGCTTTGTGACATGGGCATTCATCTGACAGAGTTAAACCTTTCTTTTGATTCAGCAGTTTGGATACACTGTTTTTGTTCATTCTGCCAGTGAACATTTGTAAGCTCATTGAGGCCAATGGTGAAAAAGCGATTATCCCTGGATAATAACTAGAAGGAAACCATCTAAGAAACGGCTTTGTCTTATGTGCATTCATCTCACCAAGTTTAACCTTTTTTTTTTGAATCAGCAGTTTGGAAACACTTTTTTTGTTGATTTGGTCAATGTAGATTTAGGAGTGCTTTGAGGCCAATGGTGAAAAAGAAAATATATTCTGATAAGAATTAAAAGGAGCCATCAGAGAAACTGCTTAGTGTTGTGTCCATTCACCTCACACAGCTAAACTTTTCTTTTCCTTTGGCAGTTTGGAAACACTGTTTTGTAGACTCTGCGAAGGGATATTTGGAGTGCATTGAGGTCTATGGTGAAAAAGGAAACATCTTAAGACAAAAACTGGAAAGAAGCTTTCTGAGAAACTGCTTTGTGATGTGCGCATTCATCTTGCAGAGTGAAACCTTTCTCTTCATTCTGCAGTTTTGAAAAACTGTTTTTGTAGAATCTGCAAAGGGATATTTGGGACCACATAGAGGCCTGTGATAAACAAAAAAATCTTCAGTTGAAAACTAGAAAGAAGTTTCTGACAACTGCTTTGTGATATGTGCATTTGTCTCACAGAGTTAAACCTTTCTTTTGATTCAGCAGTTTAGAAACACTGTTCTTGTCCATTCTGCAAATGAATATTTGGGAGTTCATTGAAGCCAGTGGCAAAAAAGGAAATATCCCAGGATAAAAACTAGAAGGAAGCTATCTGAGAAACAGCTTTGTTATGTGTGGATTCATGTCACAGAGTTACAACTTTCTTTTCATTCAGCAATTTGGAAACACTGTTTTTGTAGTATCTGCAAAGGGATATTTAGGAACTCATTGAAGCCTACATTGAAAAACAAAATATTTTCAGATAAAACCTAGAATGAAATTTTCTGAGAAATTGCTTTGGGATATGTGCATTTGTCTCACAGAGTTAAACCTTTCTTTTGATTCAGTTGTTTGGAAACACTGTTTTTGTCCATTCTGCAAATGAATATTTGGGAGCTCATTGAGGCCAGTGATGAAAAAGGGAAAATCCCAGGATAAAAACTAGAAGGAAGCTATCTGAAAAACAGCTTTGTTATGTGTGCATTCATGTCGCAGAGTTACAACTTTCTTTTCATTCAGCAGTTTGGAAACACTGTTTTTGTAGTATCTGCAAAGGGATATTTAGGAGTGTATTGAAGCCTATGTTGAAAAATAAAATATTTTCAGATAAAAACTAGAAAGAAGCTTTCTGAGAAACTTCTTTGTGATGTGAGCATTGATCTCACAGAATTAAACCTTTCTTTTGGTTCAGCAGGTTGGAAACTGTATTTATCTGACATTTGGGAGCTTATTGAGGCCAATGGCGAAACAGTGATTATCCCAGGATAAAAACTAGAAGGAAGCTATCTGAGAAATCATGTTCTGATATGTGCATTCCTCTCACAGAGGTAAACCTTTCTTTCATTCAGCAGTTTTGAAACAGTTTTTTTTAGCATGTGCATAAGGATATTTGGCATGGCATTGAGGCCTACGGTGAAAAAGAAAATATCTTCAGATAAAAACTAGAAAGCTTCTTTCTGAGAAACTGCTTTGTGATGTGTGCATTCATTTCATAGAGTTAAACCTGTCTTTTGATTCTGCAGTTTGGAAGCACTTTCTGTCTGACATTTGGGAACTCATTGAGGCCAATGAAATAATGTTTTTCTAGAATCTCCTAAGGGATATTTGGGAGCTAATTGAGGTCACTGGTGAAAAGTCAATATCCCGAGATATAAAGTAGAAGGAAGCTATCTGAGAAACCACTTTGTGATATGTGCATTCATCTCGCAGACTTAAAACTTTCCTCTGATTCAGTAGTTTGGAAGCACTGTTTTTGTAGGATCTACAAAAGGACTTTTTGGAATGCACCAAGGCCTATTGTGTAAAAGGAGATATCTTCAGATAAAAACTGGAAAGAAGCTTTCTGAGAAACCGCTTTTTGATTTGCATTTTATCTTGCAGAGTTAAACCTTCCTTTAATTCAGCAATTTGGAAATACTATCTAATTTAGAATCTTTGAAAGGACATTTGGGAGCATATTGACACCTATGTTGGAAAAGAAAATACCTTTAGATAAAAACTGGAAAGAAACTTTCTCAGAAACTGCTGTGTGATGTGTGCATTCTTCTCACAGTTAAACCTTTCTTTTAACTCAGCAGTTTGGAAACAATGTTTTTTAGATTCTGTGAAAGGACATTTGGGACTGCACTGAGGCCTATGGTGAAAAGGAATGTATCTTCAGACAAAAACTAGAAATAAACTTTCTGAGAAACTGCTTTTTGATGTGTGCATTGCTCTCAGAGTTAAACCTTTATTTTGATTCACCAGTTTGGAAACAGTATTTTTGTAGAATCTGTGAAAGTACGTTTGGGAGCACACACAGGCCAATGGTGAAAATGAAAATATCTTCAGATTAATCTAGAAAGCAGATTTCTGAGAAACTGCCTTGTTCTGTGTGCATTCATCTCACAGAGTTCAACCTTTCTTTTGATTCAGCAGTTTGAATCACTGTTTTTGTCCATTCGGTGAATGGATATTTGGGAAGTGATTCAGGCCAATGCTGAAAAGCAGATATACTAAGATAAAATCTAGAAGGAAGCTATCTGTGATAGCTTGTGATGTGTGCATTCATCTTACAGAATTAAACCTTTATTTTGATTCAGTCATTTGGAAAGACTGTTTTTGCAGAATCTGCAAAAGGACATTTGAGAGCTCATTGGGGCCTATGGTGCAAAATAAAATATCATCAGATAAAAACTAGAAGGAAGATATCTAAGAAATTTCTTTGTGATGTAAGCTTTCTTTTGATTCATCAGCTTGGAAACACTGTTTTTGTTCTTTCTGCTAATGAACATTTGGGAACTCATTGATTCCAATGGCGAAAAAGGGAATATCCCAAGATGAAAACTGGAAGGTTTCTCTCTGAGAAACTGGTTTGTGGCTTGTGCATTCTTCTCTCAGAGTTCAGCCTTTCTTATGATGTCAATGGACACCCAAATGTCCCTTTGCAGATTCTCCAGAAAGAGTGTTTCCAAACTGATGAATCAAAAGAAAAGTTCAACACTGTTTGATGAATCCACACATCACAAAGTCATTTTACAGGTAAATTCTTTCTCATTTTTATCTTTGGATATTCATTTTTGCCTCATAGGCTTCATAGGCAATTGTACACATAGCTTCTTTCTGGTTTTTATGTGGAAATATTCAGTTTCTTTTCATAGGCTTCAAAGGACTCCCAAATGTCTCCTTGAATATTCTCCAAAAAGAGTGTTTACAACTTGTGAAATCATAAGAAAGTTTTTACCCTGAGGGATAAAAACACATATAAAAAGTAAGTTTCACCGATAGATTTTCTCTGGGGATATGTGACTTTTCTGCACAGGCCTCAAAGGGCTCTCAAATGTCACTTCACAGGTTCTACCAAAAGAGGGTTTCTAACCTCCTGAATCAGAGGAAAGGCTTATGTCTGTGAGATGAAGTCACACATCACGAAGCAGTTTCACAGATACCTTTTTTCTAGTTTTTTTTTTTTCTGGTTATATTCTTTTTTTTTTTTCTATAGGCCTCAATGGGCTTTCAAATGTCCCCTCACCGATTCTGCAAAAAAAAGTCTCCAAATTGCTGAATCAAAAGAAAAGCTTAACTCTATGAGATGAATCCACACATCACAAAGCAGTTTCAAAGATACATTCTTTCTAGATTTTATCTTTGAACATTCAGTTTTTCCCCATAGGTCTAAAAGTTCTTCAAAATATCCCTTCAAAGAATCTACTAGAAGAATGTTTACAACCTGCTGAACCAAAGGAAGATATAACTTTGTGAGATGACCCCACACATCACAAAGTAGTTTCACAGATAGATTATTTTTAGTTTTTGTATGGGGATATTTTGTTTTTCCCCATAGGCCTTAATGGGCTCCTAAATGTTCCCTTGCAGGTTCTCCAAAAAGAGTGTTTCCAACCTGCAGAATCATAAGAAAGGTTTAACACTGTGAGATGAAAACACACACCAAAAAGAAGTTTCCCTGATGGCTTCTTTGTATTTTTTATCTGGGAATATGCAGCTTTGTTCCATAGGTCTAAGAGGGCTTCCAAATGTCACTTCAGTGATTGTACAAAAAGAGTGTCTCCAAACTGATAAATAAAAAGAAAAATTTAATTATGTGAGATATATCCAGATATCATAAAGCAGTTTCACTTATAGCTTCTTTCTAGTTTTTATCTGGGGATATTCCATTTTTCTCCATAAGCCTCAATGGGCACCGTAATTTCCCTTCACAGATTCTCCAAAAACAGTGCTTCCAACATGCTGAATCAAAAGAAAAATATATCTCTGTGAGATGAATCTGCACATCACAAAGCAGTTTCTCAAATATCTTCTCTCTGATCTTTATCTGGGTATATTTGCTTTTACCCCATAGGCCTCAGCGGGCTCCTAAATGTCCCTTCTCAGATTTTACAAAAAGAGTGTTTCCAACCTGGTGAATCAAGAGAAAGGTTTAACTCTGTGACACGAATCCACACATCACAAAGCCGTGACATAGATAGTTTCTTTCTAGTTTATATCTGGGGATATTTTGTTTTTCCCCAATTGCCAAAATTGGCTCCAAAATGTTCCTTCATAGATTCTCCAAAGAGAGTTTTCCAACCTGCTGAATCAAAAGAAAGGTTTAATTCTGTGACATGAATCCACTCATTGCAAAAACAGTTTCACATACAGCTTCTTTCTAGTTTTTATCAGGGGATATTCAATTTTTTTCCCATAGGCCTCAATAGGATTCAAAATATCCTTTTGCAGATTCTCCAAAAAGAGTGTTTCCAATCTGCTGAATCAAACGAAAGCTTTAGCTCTGGGAGAAGAATTTACACATCACAAAATATTTTCACTGATAACTTATTTCTAGTTTTCATCTAGGGATATTTTGTTTTATCCCAAAGGCCTAAATGGGATCCCAAATGTTTATTCACAAATTCTTCAAAGCAAATGTTTCCAACTTCTGCATCAAATAAAAGGTTTAACTCTGTGAGATGAACCCACATATCACAAAGCAATTTCACAGATAGCTTCTTTCAGGTTTTTATCTGGGGATATGTGGATATTTTCCATTGATCTCAATGAGCTTTTAAATGGTCCTTCACAGATTCTACAAAAAGAGAGTTTTCATTCTGCTGATGAAAAGAAGGTTTAACTATGTGAGATGAATCCACACATCACAAAGCAGTTTCACAAATAGCTTCTTTCTAGTTTTTGCCTGGGGATATTCGGTTTTTCCTCAAAGGCCTCAATGGTCTCCCAAATATTTCTTCACAGAATCTCCAATAACAGTGTTTCCAACTCCCTGACTCAAAAAAAAAAAAAAAAAAAAAAAGGTTTCGCTCTGTAAGATGAACCCACACATCACAAGGAAGTTTCGCAGATAATTTCTTTTTAGTTTTTATCTGGGGATTTGTTCTTTTTTTTTTTTTTTTTTTTACCATAGATATTAATGAACTCCCAAATGTCCCTTCATAGATTATCCAAAAGTGTTTTTCCAACCTGCTGAATCAAAAGAAAAGTTTAATTCTTTGAGATGAATCCACAGATCACAAAGCAGTTTCACAGATAGCTTCATTCTAGTCTCTCTCTGGGGATACTCAGAGTTTTCTTATTGAACTCAATGGACTCCCAAATATCCCTTCACAGATTATTGACAAAGAATGTTTCCAACCTGCTGGATCAAAATACAGTTTTAACTCTGGGAGATAAATACACACATCACAAAAGAGTTTCACAAATACCTTCTTTCTAGTTTGTATCTGGGAGTATTTGTTTTCTTTCTTAGGCTTAAATGGGCTCCAAAATGTCCCCTTACGGAGTCTCCAAAAAGAGTGTTTCCAACGTGCTGAATCAAAAAGCAAGTTTCACTCTGTTAAATGAATCTACAGATCACAAAGAAGTCTCACAGATATCTTGTTTCTAAATTTCTTCAGGGGATATTCTTTTTTCCCCCACAGCCCTCAATTGGATCCCAAATGTACTTTCAGAGATTTTTCAAAAAGGGTGTTTCCAATCTCTGAATCAAAAGAAAGGTTTAAGTCTGTGAGATGAATCCATACATCCAAAAGCAGTTTCAGATAGCTTCTTTCTAATTTTCATTTGAGAATACTCTCTTTTTCCTCCTAGGCATCAATGATTTCCCAAATATCCCTTCACAGATTCTAGAAAAACAGTGTGTTAAAGCTCTTGAATGAATGGAAAAGTTTAAATCTGTGAGATAAATCTACACATCACAAATCAGTTTCACAGATAGGTTTCTTTTAGTTTTCATCTGGGGATATTGCATTTTGCCCCATAGGCCTCAATGGAGTCCCAAATGTTCCATCACATGTTCTCCAAAAAGAGTGTTTCCAATCTGCTCAATAAAGAGAAAGGTTTAATTCTATGAGATAAATCCAGGAATCAGAAAGCAGCTTAACGATAGTTTCTTTCTAGTTTTTACGAGGGTATATTTTGTTTTTCCCTATAACACACAATGGGCTCCAAAATATTCCTTCGTAGATTCTACAAAAAGACTGTTCCCAACTAGCCAAATCAAAGGAAATTTTAACTCTGTAAGATGAATCCACACATCACAAAGCAGTTTAAGAGACAGATTCTTTCTAGTTTTATGTGGGTATATTAGACTTTTCCCAATAGGCCTCAGTGGGCTCTCAAATGTCCCTTCACAGATACTGCAATAAGAGTGATTCCAAACTGCTGAATCAAAAGAAAGTTTTAACTCTGTGAAGTGACTCCACACATCACAAAGCAGTTTCACAAATAGCTGCTTCCTATTTTCTATCTGGCGATAGTTTTTCCCCATACACCACAATGGCCTCCCAAATGTCCCTTTGCAGATTCTTCAAAAAGAGTGTTTCCAACCTGCTGAATCAAAACAAACGTGCAACTCTGTGGGTTGAATACACACATCAATAAGCAGTTTCAGAGATAACATTTTTTGAGTTTTTATCTGGGAATATTCAGTTTTTCCCTATAGGCCTCAATGGACTCCCAAATGTCTCTTTGTAGATTCAAAAAAAATAGTGTATCTCATCTGCTGAATGAAAAGGAAGTTGTAAATCTGTGAGATGAATTTACATATCTCAAAGCAATTTCGCCGATAACATCTTTCTAGTTTTTATCTGGGGATATTTGACTTTTCCCCATAGACATCTATGGACTCCCAAATGTCCCCTTGCAGATTCTACAAAAAGAGTGTTTCCAACCTTCTGAATCCCCCAAAAAAGGATTTAATTATTTGAGATGAATTTACACATCCCAAAGCAGTTTCAGAAATAGCTTCTTTCTAGTTTTTATCTAAGGATATTTTGCTTTTCCCCATAGGCTTCAATGAGCTTCAAAATGTTCTTTTGCAGATTCTTAAAAAAATGTTTCCAACCTGCTGAATCAAGGGACAGTTTGAACACTGTGAGATGAATACACACATCAGAAAGCAGTTGATGGATAACTTCTTTCTGGTTTTTATCTCTGGATATTCAATTTTTCCCCATAGGCCTAAATTGGCTCGCAAATATCCCTTCAGTTTCTCAAGAAATAGTGTTTCCAGCCTGCTGAATATAAAGAAATGATTACTTCTGTGAGATAAATTCATACATGACAGCGCAGTTTCATGGATATCTTCTTTCTCGTTTTTACCTGGGATATTTGGATTTTCCCCTTAGGTCTCAAAGGGCTCCCAAATGTCCCTTTGCAGATTGTTCAAAAAGCGTGTTTTCAATCTGATGAATTTACACATCAAAAGCAGTTTCACAGTTAGCTTCTTTCGCATTTCTATCCAAAAATATTCGGTTTTTCTTCAGAGATCTCAACAAACTCCCAAATGTCCCTTCGCAGATTCTAAAAAATAGTGTTTCCAACCAGCTGAATAAAAAGTAAGTTTTAACTCTGTGTGATGAATCCACATATCATTAAGCAGTTTCACAGATAGCATCTTACTAGTTTGTATCTGGGGATATTTGATTTTTCCCGATAGGCTTCAAGGGACTCCCACATGTTTATTCACAGAAACTCTAAAAAGAGTGTTGTCAACCTGCTGCATTAAAAAAAGGTTTATATCTGTGAAATGAATCCACAAACCCCAAAGCAGTTTAGCAGATATGTTTTTGCTAGATTTTATCTGTGGATATTCGGTTACTCCCTATAGACCTCAACGGGCTCCCAAATGTCTCTTCATAGATGTTAGAAAATGAGGGATTCTAACCTGATGGATGAAAATAAAGTTTTAACTCTGTTAAATGAATCCACACATCACAAAGCAGTTTCATAGATAGCTTCCTTCTAGTTTTCATCTGGGGATATTTAGCTATTCCCTGTAGGCTTCAATAAGCTCCCAAATATCCCTTTGCAGATAATGAAAAGAGAGTATTTCCAACAGGGTGAATCAAAAGAAAGGATTTAACTCTCTGAAATGAACACACACATCACAAAGCGGTTTAACAAATAGCTTCTTTCTATTTTCTATCTCAGGATATTCTGTTTTGCCCCATAGCCCTCAATGAGCTCTCCAATGTCCCTTCACAGAGTCTCCAAAAAAGGTGTTTCCAACCTGCTGAGTCAAAAACAACTCTATGAGATAACCCCACACATCACAAAATAGTTTCACACATAGCTTCTTTTTAGTTTTTATCTGGGTATATTTTATCTGGGTATATTCGGGTTTTCTTCAAAATCTCAATGGGCTCCCAAATGTCTTTTTGCAAATTCTACAAAAAGAGGGCTTCCAAACTGCTAAATCAGCAGGATAATTTACCTCTTTCAGATGAACCAACACATCACAAAGTAGTTTCACAGATAGTTTCTTTCTAGTTTTTATCTGGGTATATTTTGTGTTTCCCCATGGGCCTCATGGAGTTTCCAAATGTCCCTTCACAGACTCTCCAAAAAGATTGTTTCCAAGCTTCTTAATCAAAAGAAAAGAATATATCTGTGAGATGGATCCACACATTGCAAAGCAGTTTCACACAAAGCTTTGTTTTTACTTTTTATCTGCGGATATCCAGATTTTCCCCATTGGCCTCAGTGGACTGCCAAATGTCACTTCGCATATTCTACAAAAAGAGTGTTGCCAACCTGCTGAATCAAAAGAAAAGTGTAACGTTGTGAGAAAAATTTACACATAACAAAGTAGTTTCACAGACAGCTTCTTTCTATTTTTTATATGGAGATATGCATTTATTAAACATAAGTTTCAATGTGCTACCAATATCCTTTTGCAGATTCTCCAAAAAGAGTTTTTCCAACCTGTTGAATCAAAACAAATGTTAAACTCTTTGAGATGAATCCACATATCACAAAGTAGTTTCTTAGACACCTGCTTTCTACTTCTTGTCTGGGGATATTCAGTTTTTCCCCATAGGCCTCAAAGGTCCTCCAAACCTTTGCAGACTATCGAGAGAGTTTTTGAAACATGCTTAGTTAAAAGAAAGTGTTAACACAGTGAGATGAATCCACACATGACAAAGCAGTTTCACAGATAGCTTCTTTCTAGTTTTAACCTGGGGATATTCCGTTTACTCCCAGCAGCCCCAACGGACTCCCATATTTCCATTCACTGATTCTCCAAAAAAAAAGTTTTTCCAACCATCGAAAGGAAGGTTTAAACTCTTTGAGATCAATCTACACATCACAAAGCAGTTTCACAAATAGCTTCTTTCATCTGTGGATATTCTTTTTTTCCCAAAAGTCCTCTAAGGGCTCCCAAATGTCCCTTCACAGATTCTAGAAAAAGAGTGTTTCCAATCTGCTGAATTAAAAGAAATGTTTACCCCTGGGAGCTGAATTCACACATCACAAAACAGTTCCACAGATATCTCATTTCTAGTTTTTACCTAAGTATACTCAGTTTTTCAACATAGGCCCCGAGAGACTCCAAAATGTCCCTTCACAGATTCTTCAAAAGGAGTGTTTACAACCTGCCGAATAAAAAGAAAGGTTTGACTGAGATGAATCCAGCCATCACAAAGCAGTTTCACAGATAGCTCCTTTTAGTTTTTATTGAAGGATATTTGGGTTTTATTCCTTAGGCAACAATTGGCTCCAAATTGTCCCTTTGTATATTGTCCAAAAGTGTTGCCAACCTATGCATCCACACAAAAAAAGCGGTTTCACAGATTGTTTCTTTCCAGTTTTTATCTAAGTATGTTCAGCCTTCCTTATAGGCCTCAATGGGCTCTCGAATGTCCCTTTGGAGATTCTCCAACAAGAGTGTTTCTAATCTGCTGAATCAAAAGAAAGGCTTAATTCTCCAAGATGAATCCACCCATAACAAAGTAGTTTAACAGATAGCTTCTGTCAAATTTTTATATGGGCATATTCGCATATTTGGTTTTTTTCCCTACAGGCCTCAATTGGTCCAAAATATCTGATCACAGATTCTCCAGAAAAAAGTCTTTCCAATGTGCTGAATCAATAGAAAATTTTAATTCTGAGAGATAAAGCCACACATCACAAAGCGGTTTCATAGATTGTTTCTTTCTGGTTTTTATCTAAGGATATTTAGTTTTTCCCTACTGGCCTCAATGGACGGCCAAATGTCCCTTTGCAGATTCTGCAAAAAGAGTGTTTCCAACCTGCTGAATCAAAAGAAAGGTTTAACTCTGTGAGAGGAATCCACACATAACAAAACTGTTTCAGAAATAGCTTCTTTCTAGCTTTTATCTGGGGATATTTGGTTTTTTCTCCTAGGCTGGAATAGGCCTCCAAATGTCCCTTCACAGATTCTACACACACACACACACACACACACACACACACACACACACACACACACAGTGTTTCTAACCTGCTGAATCATAAGGAAAGTTTAACTCAATGAGATGAAACCACAAATCACAAAGCAATTTCAGAAATAGATTCTTTCTGGTTTTTAATCTAGGGATATTCAGTTTTTCTTCACAGGCCTCAATGGGCTCCCAAATGTCCCCTTGCAAATTCTCCAAAAAGAATGTTTCTAACCTGCTGAATCAAAAGAATGGTTTAAACCTGTGTGAGGAATTTACAGATCACATCAGTTTCACATGTAGCTTCTTTTGAGTTTCTATCTTGGAATACTAGTTTTTTCCTGATAGGCTTCAGTAGGTTCACAAATGTTCATTCACAGATTCTCTATTAAGAGTGTTTCAACCTGATGAATCAAAAAAAAGGTTCAACTTTGTGAGATGAATTCACCCATCACAAAGCAGTTTCACAGATAGCTTTTTTCTAGTCTTTATCAGGTGTAATCATTTTTTTCCCATAGGCCTCAATGGGCTCCCAAATGTTCCTTCAGAGATTATCCAAAAACACTATTTGCAACCTGCTGAATCAAAAGAAAGGTTTAACTCTGTGTGTTGAATCCACACATCACAAAGTAGTTTCACACATAGCTTCTTTCGAGTTTCTATCAGGAAATATTCTGTTAACAGGAAACATTCTGTTTTTCCCCATAGCCTTCAATGGGCTCCCAAATATCCCTTCAAAGACTCTCCACAAAGAGTGTTTCCAACCTGCTGAATCAAAAGAAAAGTTTTACTTTGTGAAATGAATCCACCCATCACAAAACAGTTTCACAGTTATGTTCTCTGTAACTTTTATCTGGGGATGCTGAGTTTTTCCCATAGGCCTCAACTGGCTCCAAAATAACCCTTCACAGGTTCTCCGAAAAAAGTGTATCCAACCTGTTGAATCAGTAGAACCAACTCTGAGAGATAAATCCACACATCACAAAGCAGTTTCACAGACTGTTTCTTTCCAGTTTTTATCTAAGGATATTTGTCTTTTCCCTATAGGCCTCAATGGGCTCCCAAATGTGCCTTTGCAGATTCTCTAAAAAGAGTGTTTCCAACTTGCTGAATGGAAAGAAAGGTTTAGCTCTGTGAGTGGAATCCACACGTAAAAAAGCTGTTTCAGAAATAGTTTCTTTCTAGTTTTTATCTAGGGATATTTGTTTTATTCCCATAGACCAGAAAGGGCTTCCAAATGTCCCTTTGCAGATTCTCAAAAAAAAAAAAAAAAATTCCAACCCGATAAATCATCAGGAAATTTTAAATCTGTGAGATGAATCTGCAAATCACAAAGCAGCTTCAGATACAGATTCTTTCCAGTTTTTATCTGGGGATATTCGATTTTTCCCTGTAGCCTCAATGGGCTCCCAAATGTCAACTCGTAGATTCTCCAAAAAGAGTATTTCCAACCTGCTGATTCAAAAGAATGGTTTAACTCTGGCAGAAGAATCCACATATCACAAAGAAGTTTCACAGATAGCTTCTTTCTGGTTTTTATCTGGGGATATTCTTTTTTTTTTTTTTTTCTGCAGGCCACAATGGGTTCCCAAAGGTCCCTTTGTATATTCTCCAAAAAGCGTTTTCAAACTGCTGAATCAAAACAATGGCTTAACTCTTTAGGATGTTTTCACATATCAGAAAGCAGTTTCACAGATAGTTTCTTTCCACGTTTTATCTAAGGATATTCAACTTTTCTTTAAAGGCCTCAGTGGGCTCCCATATATCCCTTTGCAGATCTTCTGGAAAGAGTACTTCCAACTTGCTGAATCAAAAGAGAGGCTTAACTCTGCAAGATGAATCCACACATCACAAAGCAGTTTCACAAATGGCTTCTTTCTAAATTTTATCAGGGATATTCGTTTTTCCCCTTAGGCCTCAATGGGCTCCCAAATGTCCCTGCACAGATTATCCAAAAAGAGAATTTGCAACCTGCTGAATCAAATGAAAGGTTTAACTCTGTGAGATGAATCCACACATCACAAAGTAGTTACCCAGATAGCTTCGTTTTAGCTTTTATCTGGGGATAATCTGCTATTCCCCACAGGCCATAATGTGCTCCAAAATATCCCTTCACAGATTCTCCAAAAAAAAAAAAAAGTTTTTCCAACCTGCTGAGTCAGAAGAATGGTTTAACTCTGTGACATGAATCCAAATATCACATCAGTTTCACACACAGTGCCTTTCGAGTTTCTATCTGGAAATATTCTGTTTTTCTCCATAGCCCTCAATGGGCTCCCAAATGTCCCTTCACAGACTTGCCACAAAAAGTGTTTACAACCTGTCGAATCAAAAGACAAGTTTTACTTTGTGAGATAAATTCACACATCACAAACAGTTTCACTGATAGGCTCTTTCTAGCTTTTATCTCGGGATACTGGGTTTGTTCCCATAGGCCTCAATGGGCTCCCAAATGTCCCGTTGCAGATTTTTCAAAAAGAGGGTTTTCAAGATGCTGAATCAAAAGAAAGGTTTAGCTCTGTGGGAAAAATTCACAAATCATAAAGCAGATTGACAAATAGCTTCTTTCTAGTTTTTCTCTAAGGATATTCGGCCTTATCTATGTCAACACAGGCCTCAATACATTCTCAAATGTACCTCTGCAGATTCTTCAAAAAGACTGTTTCCAACCTACTGAATCAAAAAAACATGTTTACCTCTTGACATGAATTCACACATCACAAAGCTGTTTCACATATAGCTTGTTTCTAGTTTTTATCTGGGAATATTTGGTTTTTCCTCATAGGCCTCAATAGGCTTTTAAATGTCCCTTCACAGATTCTCCAAAACGAGTGTCTGCAATCAGCTGAATCAAAATAATGGTTTAACTCTCTGAGCTGAATACATACATCACATCAGTTTCACAGACAGCTACTCTTGGGTTTCCATCTGAGAATATGCATTTTTCCCCATAGCCTTCAATGGACATTCAAACGTCCCTTCGCGGAATCTTCAAAAAGAATGTTTTCAACGTGCCAAATCAAAAGAAAGGTTTACCCCTGTGAGATGACTCCAACCATCAAAAACCAGTTTCACAGATAACTTCTTTCTAGTTTTTATCTGGTAATATTCAGTTTTTCCCCATGGGCCTCAATGGGCTTTAAAATGTCCCTTCACAGATTCTCAAAATAGATGTGTTTCCAAACTGTTGAAACAAAAGAAAGGGTTAATTCTGTGAGATGAATCCACACATTACAAATAAGTTTCACAGAGAGTTTCTTTCTATTTTCTATCTGGGGATATTCGATATTTCCCTATAGGTTTCAAAGGGCTCCCAAATGTTCCTTAGCAGATTCTCCAAAAAGAGTGTTTCCAAACGGCTGAATCAAAAGAAAGTTTTATCTCTGTAAGATGAATCCACACATCACAAAACAATTTAACGGATATCTTGTTTCTAGTTTTTTTTCTTCGGATATTTGTTTTTTCCCCAGAGGCCAATTTTTCCAACCTGCTGTTTCCAACCTGATGAATCAGAAGAACAAGAACACCTTTTCCAACCTGTTGAATCAGAAGAAAGGTTTAATTTTGTGAGGTGAATCCACATATCACAATTAAGTTTCACAGATGGCTTCTTTCTATTTTGTGTCAGGGAATACTCGGTTTTTCCCCATAGGCCTCAATGGACTCCCAAATGTCTCTCCCAAATGTTCTCCAAAAAGAGTGTTTACAGCATGCTGAAACAAAAGAATGGTTTAACTCTGTGAGATGAATCCACACATCACAAAGCAATTTCACAGATAGCTTCCTTCTGGTTTTTATCTGAGGATATTTGGATTTTCTCCATAAGCCCCAAAGGGATCCCAAATGTCCCTTATCAGAGACTCCAAAAATAGTGTTTCTAACCAATGTAATCAAAATAAAGTTTTAACTCTGTGAGATAAATTTACAACTCAGAAAGCAGTTTCACAGATAGCTTCTTCCTAGCTTTATCTAGGGATATTCAATTTTTCCCCATAAGCTTCTATGGTCTCTTAAATGTCCCTTCACAGATTTTCCAAAAACTGTTTCCAACCTGAGGATTCAAAGACAGTTTTAATTATATGACACGAATCTACATATCACAAAGCAGTTTCACAGATGGCTTCTTTTTTAGATTTCATCTGGGGATATTTGTTTTTTCCCCAGAGTCCTCAAAGGACTCCCAAATGTCCTTTCATACATTCTCCAGAAAAAGTGGTTCCAACCTGGTGAATGAAAAGAATTTTCTAACGCTGTCCAATGAATCCTCACGTCACATCAGTTTCACTCATAGCTTCTTTCAAGTGTCTACCTTAAGATATTTGCTTTTTCCCAATATGCCTCAATGGGATCCCAAATGTTCTCTTGCAGATTCTCTAAAAAGAGTGTTTTCAATCTGCTGAATCAAAAGAAAGTTTACAGTTTTGAGATGAATCCACACATCACGAACAATTTTTTCAGATAGCATATTTCTAGTTTTTATATAAGGATGTTAGTTTTTTTCCTAGGTCGCAATGGATTCCCAAATGTCCGTTCATACATTATCCAAAAAGTGTTACCAACCTGCTGAATCAAAAGAATCTTTTAACTCTCTGAGAGGAATCCACACATCACAAAGCAGTTTCACCGATATCTTCTTTGAGTTTTTATCTGGGGATATACAGGTTTTATTCTTAGGCCACAATGGGCTCCAAAATATACCTTTGCACATTCTCTGAAAAGAAGGATTCCAAGCCGCTGAATCAAAAGTAAGTTTTAATGCTGTGAGATGAATCCACACATCAAAAAGCAGTTTCACAGATAACTACTTTCCAGTTTTAATCTAAGGATGTTTGGCTTTTTCCCATAGGCCTCAATGGGCTCTGAAATGTTCCTTCGCAGGTTTCCCAAAAAGAGTTTTTCCAAACTGCTGAATCAAAAGAAAGGTTTATCTCCATGGGATGAATTCACACATCACAAAGCAGTTTCATAGATAGCTTCTTTCTAATTTTTATCTGGGGATATTCAGCTTTTCCCTTTAGGCCACAATGCGTTCCCAAAAGTCCCTTTGAAGTTCTCCAAAAAGAGTGTTTCCTGCCTACTGAATCAAAAAAATGTTTAACTCTGTGAGATGAATCCATATATCACAAAGCAGTTTAACAGATATCGTCTTTCTAGTTTTTAGGTGGGGATATACTCTTGTTTTCATAGGCCTCAAGGGGCTCCCTATTGTCCCTTTACAGACTCTCCAAAAAGAGTGTTTCCAACCAGCTGATTCAAAAGAAAGTTTTAACTCTCTGAGATGAATCCACACATCACTAATAACTTTCAGAGATGGCTTCCTTCTAGTTTTATCTGGAGATATTCTGTTTTTCCCCATAGGCCACAATGGGCACCCAGATCCTCCAAGAAGAGTGTTGGCAACCTGCTAATGAAAACAAAGGTTTAACTCTGTAGGGTGAATACACACATCACAAATAGGGTTCACTGATAGCTTCTTTTGAGTTTTTATTTAGAGATATTCAGTTTTTCCCAATAGGCATCAACAGGCTTTGAAATGTACCTTTGAAGATTCTCCAAGAAGACAGTTTCCAATCTGCTGAATCAAAAGAAAGTTTTAAGTCTGTGAGATGAATCCACACATCACTAGGCAGTTTCACAGGTAGCTTTTAATAGTTTTTATCTGGGATTTTCAATTGTCCCCATAGGCTTCAATGGACTTCAAAATGTCCCTTCACAGATTTTGTAAAAAGACTGCTCCCAAACTACTGAATCCAAAGAATGGTTTAACTCTACAAGATGAATCCATACATGACAAAACAGTTTTATGGATTACTTCTTTCTACTTTATATCTGGGGATATTCAGTTTTGCCTCAGAGGCCACAATAGGGTCCCTAATATCCCCTCAGAGATTCTCCACAAAGGGTGTTTCCCACTTGATGAATCAAAAGAAAGGTTTAAATCTGTGAGATGAATCCATATATCCCAAAGCGTTTCACAGATAGCTTCTTTCCAGTTTTTATCTGGTTATATTCCTTTTTTACCCATAGGTCTTAATGGTCTTCTAAAGGTCCCTTCACAGATTCTCCAAAAAAAGTGTTTTCATTCTACTTTATCAAAAGAAAGGTAAACCTCTGTGAGATGAATCAATACATCACAAAGCAATTTCACAGATAGCTTCTTTCTTGTTTTTATCTGCGGATGTTCAGTTTTTTCGAATAGGCTTCTCTGGGCTCCCAAATCGCCCTTTGCAGATTCTCCAAAAGAAATGTTTCCAACCTGCTGAATGAAGAGAAAGGTTTAATTCTGTGAGAAGAATCCACACATCACAGAGCGGTTTCACAGATATCTTCTTTCTAGTTTTTATCAAGGTATATTCTGTTTTTCCGCATAGGCCTCTAATGTTTCTTCACTGATTCTCCAAAAATAGTGTTTCCAACCTGCTGAGTCAAAAGAATGGTTTAACTATGTGAGATGAATCCACATATCACAAAGTAGTTTCACAAATATCATTTTTCTAGTTTTCATCTGGGGATATTCAATTTTGCCACATACGTCTCAATGGGCTCAAAAATATCATTTTGCAGATTCTGCAAAAAGAGTGTTTTCTACCTGCTGAATCATAGGAAAGGTTAAACTCTGTTAGATAAATCCACACATTTCAAAGTAGATACCAATAGCTTCTTTGTCATTTTTTTCTGGTGATATTCAGTTTTTCCCCAAAGTCCTCCATGGTCTCCCAAGTGTTCTTTTGCAAATTCAACTAAAAGAGTGTTCCCAACCTGCTGAGTCAAAAGAAAGATTTACCTCTTTGAGGTGAATCCACACACCACAAAGCAGTTTCACTCATAGCTTCCTCCTATCTTTTATCAGGGAATGTTCAATTTTTCCCTATAGGTATCAATGGACTTAAAATGTCTCTTTGCAGATTCTCAAAAAAGAGTATTTCCAACCTGTTGAATGAAAAGAACCATTTAAGTCTGTGAGATGAATCCACACATCACTAATTGCTTCATAGATATCTTCCTTCTAGTTTTATCTGGGGATGTTTATTTTTCCTTCATAGTCCTCAATGGGCTCCTAAATATCCCTTCACAGATTCTCAAAAGGAGTGTTTTGAACCTGCTAAATTAAAAAAAAAACAACAAAAAAAGTTTACCTCTGTGATATAAATCCACACATTACAAAGCTCCTTCAGAGACAACTTCTTTCTATTATTTACTGGGGATATTCAGATTTTTCCCATAGGCCTCCATGGACTCTGAAATATCTCTTTGAACCTTCCTTAAAAGTGTGTTTCCTACCTGCCGACACAAAAGAAAAGTTTAATTCTGTAAGATGAATCCACATATCATAAAGAAGTTTCACAAAGAGCTTCTTTCTAGTTTTTATTTGGGGATACTCTGTTTTGTCCCATGAACCTTAATGGACTCCGAAATGTTTCTTCCAGATACGCCAAACACTGTTTTCAACCTGCTGAATCAAAAGAAAGGTTTAAATCTGTGAGATAAATCAATATATCATAAAGCAGATTGACAGATAGCATCTTTCTTGTTTTTAGCTGGGGATGTTCAGATATTCCCCATAAGCCTCAATGGGCTCCCAAATGTCTTTTTGCAGATTCTCCAAAAAGAGTGTTTCCACTCTGCTGAATCAAAAGGAAGGTTTAACTTTGTGAGAGGAATTCACAAATCACAAAGCAGTTTCACAGATAGCTTCTTTCTAGTTTTTATCTGAGCGTATTCAATTTTTCCCCATTGGCCTCAAAAGGCTCCCAAATGTCCCTTCACAGATTCTCCAAAAAGAGTACTTACGACCTGCTGTATCCCAAGAAAGGTTTAACTCTGTGAGATGAATCCAAACATCACAAAGTAGTTCCACAGACAGCTTCTTTCTAGCTTTTCTCTGGGGATATTCAATTTTGCTACATATGACTCAGTGGGCTCAAAAATGTCTTTTTGCAGATTTTGCAAAAATAGTTTTTTTTACCTGCTGAAATGAAGGAACGGTTAAGCTCTGTGAGATGAATTCACACTCACAAAACAGTTTTACAGGTAGCTTCCTTGTCGTTTTTATATGGGGATATTCCGTTTCTCCCTAAAGTGCTCAATTGTCTCCCAAATATCCCTTTGCAAATTCACCAAAGAGTGTCCCCAACCTGCTGAATCAAAAGAAAGATTTGCCTTTTTGGGATGAATCCACCCATCACAGAGCAGTTTCACACATAGTTTCTTACTAGCTTTTATAAGGGGATGTTCAATTTTTCCCTCTGGGTCTCAATGGGCTCCCAAATGTCCCTTCACAGATTCTCAAAGAAGAGTGCCTATAATCTGCTGAATGAAAAGAAAGGTTTGAGTCAGTGAGATGAATCCGCACACATCCACATCAGATGGATCCACATCACAAAGCAGTTTCACAGATATCTTCCTTCTAGTTTTGATCTGGGTATATTTTGTTTTTCTTCAGAGTCCTCAATGGGCTCCTAAATGTCACTTCACAGATTCTCAAAAATAGTGTTTTCAACCTGCTGAATCCAAATAAAGGTTTAACTCTGTGAGACAAATGCACACATTACAGAGTTGTTTCAAAGGTAGCTTCCTTCTAGTTTTTATCTGGAGATATTAGGTTTTTCCCCATAGACCTCTATGGGTTCCAAAATGTTTCTTTACTATTTCTCAAAAAAGAGCATTTTCAAACTGATGAAGCAGAAGAATGTTTTGTCTCTGTGAGATGAATCCACACATTACAAAGTAGTTTCACAAATAGCTTCTCTGTAGTTTCTATCTGGGGATAATCTGGTTTTCTTCATAGACCTCAGTGTGCTCAAAAATGTCTTTTTGCATATTCTCCAAAAAGAGCGTTTCCCACCTACTGAATCAAAAGGAAAGTTTAACTCTGTGAGATGAATACACAAATCACAAAGCAGTTTCACAGATAGCTTCTTTCTACTTTTTATCTGAGCATATTCAATTTTTCCCCATTGGCCCCAAAGGTCTCCCAAATGTCCCTTCACAAATTCTCCAAAAAGAGTGTTTGCAACCTGCTTAATCACAAGAAAGGTTTAACTCTGTGAGATGAATCCAAACATCACAAAGAAGTTTCACAGATAGGTTCTTTCTAGTTTTTACCTGGGGATATTCAATTTTGCCACATACATTTCAATGGGCTCAAAAATGTATTTTCACAGATTCTGCAAAAAGAGTGTTTTCTACTTGCTGAATCAAAGGAAAGGATAAACTTTGTGAGATCAATCCACACATCACAAAATAGTTTTAAAGATAGCTTCCTTGTAGTTTTTATCTGGGGATCTTCAGTTTTTCCCCAAAGTCCTCAATTGTTTCCCAAATGTTCCTTCACAAATTCAACAAAAAGTGTTCCCAACCTCCTAAATCAAAATAAATATTTACCTTTGTGAGATGAATCCACACATCACAAAGCAGTTTCACACACACAGATTCCTTCTTGCTTTTATTAGGAAATGTTTGACTTTTCCCTATATGTCTCAATGGACTCAAAAATGTCCTGTTGCAGAAACTCCAAAAAAAGTGTTTCCAAACTGCTGAATTAAAAGAAAGTTTTAACTCTGTGAGATGAATCCACATATCACAAAGCAGTTTCACAGGTAACTTCTTTCTAGTTTCTATCTGGGGATATTCGGCTCTTCAACATAGGCCTTAATGGGCTCCCAAAAGTTGTCTCACAGGTTCTCCAAAAAGAGTCTTTTTAACCTGTTGAATCAAAAGAAAGATTTACCTGTGTGAGATAACTCACACATCACAAGCAGTTTCAATATGTCTTCTTTTTACTTTTTATCAGGGACTACTCGGTTTTGCCCCATAGGCATCAATGGGCTACAAAATGCCCCTTCGCAGATACTCCAAAAAGAATGTTTCCATTCTGCTGAATCAAAGGAAAGGGGTACTCGCTAGTTTTTATCTGTGAAAGTTTGGTTTTTCCCCATAGGCCTCAATGGGCTCCCAAATTTCCCTTCACAGATTCTCCAAAAAGAGTGTGCTCAAAGTGCTGAAACAAAAGAAAGGTTTAACTCTGTGAGGTGAAACTACACATCACAAAGCAGTTTCATAGATAGCTTCATTCTAGTTTTTATTAGGAGATGTTCATATTTTTCACATAGGCCTAAAAGCGCTCCCAAATGCCTAAAAGCGCTCCCAAATACCCTTAACGAATTATCCAAAAGAGTGTTTCCAATCCACTGAATCAAAGGAATGGTCTAACTACTGTCAGATAAATCCACACATCACAAAGCAGTTTCACAAGCAACTTCTTTCCAGTTTTATCTGGGGATATTTGTTTTTTCCCAATAGGCCTCAATGGGCTCACACAAGTTTGTTTGCAGAAACTATACAAATAGTTTCTCCAACTTGCTGAATCAAAAGAATTTTTAACTGTGAGATGAATCCATACAATACCAAGCAGTTTAAAGGTCGCTTCTTTCTAATTTTTAAATGGGGATATTTGGTTTTTCCCCATAGGCCTGAAAGGGCTCCCAAATGTACCTTTGCAAATTCTCCAGTAAGAGTGTTTTCAACCTGATGAATAAAGAGAAATGTTAAAATCTGTGAACTGAACCTACATATCACAAACCATTTTTTTAGAAACCTTCTTTCTAGGTTTGTATAAGGATATTCAGTTTTTCCCTTTAGGCTTCAATGGGCTCCCAAATGTGCCTTCACAAAGTCTCAAAAAGAGTGTTTTCAACCTGCGGAATTAAAAGAGAAGTTTACTTCTGTAAGATTAATCCAAACATCCCAAAACCATTGCACAGATAGCTTCTTAACAGTTTCAATCAGGGGATATTTTATTTTTCCCCATATGACTCAATGGACTCCAAAGTGTCCCTTCACAGATTCTCCAAAAAGAGTGTTTCCAACGTGCTGAATCAAAAGAAAGGGTCAATTCTGTGAGATGAATCCACACATAACAAACCAGTTTCGAAGACAACTTCCTTCTAGTTTTCATCTGGGGATGTTTAGTTTTTCCTCATGGGCCTCAATGGGCTCCTAATTGTCTGTTGCAGATTCTCCAAAAAGAGTTTTTCCAAACTGCTGAATCAAAAGAAAAGTTTAACTCTGTGACATGAATCCATACATCAAAAGGCAGTTTTGCAGTTTCTTTTTCATTTTTAACTGAGAATATTCTGTTTTTGCCTATAGTCCTCAATGGGCTACTAAATGTCCTTTTGCAGATTCACCAAAAAGAGTGTTTCAAATATGCTGAATCAAAAGATACTTAACTCAGTGAGATGAATTCATGCATCAAAAAGCAGTTTCATAGATATGTTCTTTCTAGTTATTATCTGTGGACATTAAATTATGCACCTAAACCTCAATGGGTTCTGAAATGTCCTCTCGCAGAATCTCAAAAAGAGTGTTTCCAAACTTCTAAAACAAAAGAAACGTTTAACTCTAATGAATCAACACATCACAAATCACTTTCATGGACAGGTTCTTTCTAGTTTTTATTTGGATATATTCATTTTTTCTCCATAAATGCCAATCGGTTACAAAATGTCTTTTTGCAGATTCTCCAAGGAGTGTTTCCAACCTGCTGAATCAAAAGAAAGGTTTAACTCATTGAGGTGAATCCAAAAATCACAAAGCAGATTCACAGATTGCTTCTTTCCAGTTTTTATCTGGGGATATTTGTTTTTCCTTAAAGGCCTCAATGGGCTCCCAAATGTCTCTTCGCCGATTCTCCAAAAAGACTGTTCCCAACCTTGTGAAACAAAAGAAATGTTTAACTCTGCGAGATGAATCCACACATCACAAAGCCGCTTCCAAAACAGCTTCTTACTAGATTTTTTGGGGGAGAGTATTTGATTTTGCCTCATAGGCCTCAATGGGCTCCTAAATGTCTTTTCACAGATTCTGCAAAAAGAGAGTTTCCAACCTGGTGAACCAAAAGAAATGCTTAACTCTGTGGTATGAATCAACACATCACAAAGTAGTTTCACAAAGAACTTCTTTCTAGTTTTATCTCAGGATATTTGGTTTTGACCCATAGGCCTCAATGAGCTTCCAAATGTCCCTTTGCAGAGTCTCCAAAAAGAGTGTTTCAAACCTGCTGAATCAAAAGAATGGTTTAACTCTGTGAGATTAATTCACATATCACAAAATCCTTTCACAGATAGCTTCCTTCTTGTTTTTATCTTAGGATATTTGCTTTTTTTTCTTATAGACCTCAATGGGCTCCCAAATGTCCCTTTGCAGATTATCCAAAAAGAATATTTCCTAACTGCCAAATCAAAAGAAAGGTAAATGCTGTGAGATGAATCCAGGAATCATAAGGCAGTTTCACAGATAGTTTCCTTCTAGTTTTTATCTTTGGATATTCTGTTTTTCCATGGGCCTCAAGGGGATCCCAAATGTCCCTTCACAGATTCTCTAAAAAGAGTGTTTGTAACCTTTTTATTCAAAATAAAGTTTTCACTCCGTGTGATGCATCTGACGTCAGAAAGCAGTTTCAGAGATAGTTTCTTTCTAGTTTTTATCTTGGGATATTTTGTTTTTTCCTATAGAACACAATGGGTGCCTAAATGTACTTTTGCAGATTCTCCAGAAAAAGTGTTTCTAACCTGCTGAATCAAAGGAAAGTCTTAAATCTGTGAGATGAATCCACACATCACAGAGCAGTTTCACAGACAGCTTCTTTCTACTTTTTGTCTGGGGTTATCCAGTTTTTCCCCATAGGCTTCAATAGACTCTTAAATGTCCCTTTGCAGATTATTCAAAAAGAGTGTTTTCAAAGTGCTGAATAAAAATAAATGTTTAATTATGTGAGATGAATCCACATATCACAAAGTGATTTCACAGATAACTTCTGTCCAGTTTTTATCAGGGAATATTCATTTTTTCCATCTATTCCTCAATGGGCTCCCAAACATCCCTTTGCAGATTCTTAAAAAGAGTGTTTCCAACCTGCTGAATCAAAAGAATCTTAATGCTGAGATGAATCCACACATCACAAAGCAGTTTCACAGATTGCTCCTTTCTAGGTTTTATATGGGGATATTCAGTTTTTTTCCATAAAACTCAATGTGCTTTCAAATATCCCTTTGCAGACTGTCCAAAAAGAGTGTCTCCAACCTGCTGAATTAAAAGAAAGGTTTAACACTGTGAGATGGACCAACACATCACAAAGCAGTTTCAGAGATAGCTTCTTTCTGGTTTGTATCTGGGTCTATTTAGTTTTTCTCCATAGGCCTCAATTGGCTCCTAAATGTCCTTTCACAAATTCTCCAAAAAGAGTGCTTTCGACCTTCTGAATCAAAGGAAAGGTTAAACTCTGGGAGATAAATCTACACATCAATAAGCAGTTTCACAGATAGCTTATTTGTAGTTTTAATCTGGGGATATTCAGTTTTTCCCCATAGGCCTTAATAAGTTCTCAAATGTCCTTTCACAGGTTATCCCAAAAGAGTGTTTCCAACTTGCTGGATCAAAGGAAATGTTTAACTCTTTTAGATAAATCCACACATTACAGTGCAGTTTCACACATAGCTTCTTTCTAGGTTTAATTGGGAGATGTTCACTTTTCCCCCATAAAACTGAATGAGATCCCAAAGTTCCCTTTGCAGATTCTCCAAAAAGAGTGTTTCCCTCCTGAATAATCAAAAGAATCATTTAGTTCTGTGAGATGAATCCACACATCACAAAGCTGTATCACAGATAGCTTCTTCCTAGTTTTTCTTGAGGAATATTTGCTTTTTCCCAGTAGACCTCAATGGGCTCTGAAATGTTCCCTCACAGATTTCTCAGAGTGTTTCCAGACTGCTGAATCAAAAGACAGTTTTAACTCTGTGGGATTAATCCACACATCACAAAGCAGTTTCACAGATAGCTTCTTTCTAGTTTCTATTTGGGGATATTCAGCTCTTCCAGATAGGGCTTAATGGGCTGCAAGTATTTCCTCACAGATTCTCCAAAAGGTGTCTTTTCACCCTGCTGAATCAAAATAAGCTTTCATCCGTGAGATCACCCACACATCACAAGCAGTTTCAAGATATCATCCTTTTCCTTTTTTATCAGGGAATACTCGATGTTGCCCCTTAGGCCTCAGTGGATTCCCATACATCCCTTCACAGATTCTCGAAAAATACTGTATCTAATCTGCTGAATCAAAAGAAAGGCTTAACTCTGTGAGATGAAGCCACACATCACAAACCAATTTCACAGATAGCTTCTTTCTAGTTTTCATGTGGGGATAATCCATTTTGGCCTGTAGTCTTCAATAGCCACCAAATATCCCTTCGCAGCTGCTCCAAAAGGAGTGTTTACCATCTGCTGATGCAAAATCAAAGTTTAACTCTGTGAGGTGAATCTGCACATCACAAAGCAGGCTAATAGATCACTTCTTTCTAGTTTTCTTCTGGTGACAGTTGTTTTTACCTTATAGGACTCAGTGGGCTCCCAAATGTCTCTTTACAGATTCTATAATAAGAGTGTTTCCAAACTGCTCAATCATAAGAAAGGTTTTACTCTATGATATGAATCCAGACATCACAAAGCAGTCTCACAGAAAGCTTCCTTATAGTTTTTTTATGGAGATATTCTGTTTCTCCCAATAGACCTCAATGGGCTACCATATGTCCCTTTGCATGTTATCCAGAAGTTGTTGCCAACCTGCTGAAAGCAAAGAAATCTTTAACTCTGTGAGGTTAATCCACACATCATGAAGTAGTTTTATAGGCAACTTCTTTCTAGTTTTTATCTGGGGAAGTTTTTTTTCCCCCCATAAGCATCAATGGGTTCCCAAATTTCCTTTCATGAACTCTCCAAAAAGAGTATTTCCATCCTGTTGAATCAAAAGCAAGGTTTAACTTTATGAGATGAATCCACACATGACAAAGCAGTATCAAAGTTTGCGTCTATCTAGTTTTTAGCTGGGGATATTTGAGTTTGCCCCATAGGCCTCAAAGGGCTCAAAAATCTTTCCTTTCAGATTCTCCAATAAGAGTGTTTTCAACCTGATTAATCGAGAGAAAGTTTAGACTCTGTTAGATGAATCTACATATCACAAAGCAGTGTTTTAGACAGCTTCTTTCTAGGTTTGTATGGGAATATTTGGTTTTTCCCCATAAGCTTCAGTGGGTTCCCAAATGTCCCTTCTAAAGTCTCAAAAAGAAAGTCTTATCAACCTGCTGAATCAAAAAAAATAAAAAAGTTTAACTCTGTGAGATGAATCCAAACATCAAAAAGCAGTTGCAAAGATAGCTTCTTTCTGGTTTCTATCTGGGGATATTCAGTTTTTCCCCATATGACTCAATAGACTCCAAAATGTCCCATCATAGATTCTTCAAAAAGACTTGTTCCAACTTGCTGCATCAAAAGAAAGTTTTAAATAGAAAAATATTTCCAACCTGCTGAATTAAAAGAAAGGTACAAATCTGTGAGACGAATCCAGGCATCAGAAATCAGCTTCAAAGATCACTTCTCTCAAGCTTCTTTCTGGGGACATTTCGTTTTTCCAGTTTGGCCTCATTGGGCTCCCAAATGTACCTTCATAGTCTGTAAAAAGAATGTTTCCAACCTGCTGAATACAAAGAAAGATTTAACTATGTGAGGTGAGTCAACACATCAAAAAGCAGTTTCACAGATAGCCTCTTTCTAGTTTTTATCATGGATATTCTGTTTTTTTCCCATAGGCTTCGTTGGGCCCTCAAATTTCCCTTTGCACATTCTTTAAAAAGAGTGTATACAACCTGCTGAATCAAAAAAAGTTTTAACTCTGTGAGATAAATCCACACATCACAAAGCAGTTTCACAGACAGCTTCTTTCTAGATTTTATCTGGGGATATGCTCTTTCTACCCATAGGCCCAAAGGGGCTCCAAATATTCCTTCACAGATTCCACAAAAAGAGTGTTTCCAACCTACTGAATCCAAGAAAGGTTTACCTATGTGAAATAAATCCACATAACACAAAACAGTTTCATAGATAGCTTATTTCTAATTTTTATGTGGGGATATTAGTTTTTCTCCATAGGTTTCAATGTGCTCCCAAATGTCCTTTCACAGATACTCTAGAGTGTTTACAAGCTGCTGAATCAAAAGAAAGGTTTAAGTCTGTGAGGTAAATCCACGAATCACAAAGCATGTGCGCAGATATCTTCCTTCTAGGTTTTATCCCTGGATATTCAATTTTTCCACACAGGCCTAAATGGACTCCCAAATGTCCCTTCACATATTCTGAAAAAAAGAGTGTTTCTAACCTGCTGAATCAAACGTAAAGTTAAACTTTGTCAGATGAATCCACACATCACAAAGCAGTTTCACAGATAGCTTTTATTCTAGTTTTTTTCTGGGGATATTCAGTTTTTACTTTTAGACCACAGTGGGCTCCCAAATGTCCCTTTGCAGATTCCACAAAAAAAGTGTTTCCAACCGACTGGATCAAAACAAAGGTTTAACTCTGAGAGATGAATCCACACATCATAAAGCAGTTTCACAGAGAACTTCTTTCTAGTTTTTATCTGGGGATATTCAGTTTTTACTTATAGGTCACAATGGGCTCCAAAATGTTTCTTCACAGATCCTTCAATGAAAATGTTTCCAATGTACTGAATCAAAAAAAAATTAACTCTATTTGATGAATATATATCAGAAAGAAAGTTCACAGATAGCTTCTTTCTTGTTTTTATCTGGGTATATTCAAATTTTTCCCATAGATTTCAATGGCTTCCAAACGTTTCTTCTCAGATGCTTTAAAAAGGGTGTTTCCAACCTCCTGAATCAAAAGAAAAGTTTAAATCTCTGAGATGAATTCACGTATCACAAAGAAGTTTCACAGATAGCTTCTTCATTGTTTTTATCTAGGAATAATTGGTTTAGCCCTGTAGGTCTCAATGGTTTCCAAATGTCCCTTGGCAGATTCTCCAAAAAGACTATTTCTAACCTGCATAATCAAAAAAAAGGTTTAGCTCTGTGATTTGAATCAACACATCAAAAAGCAGTTCATAGATACCTTCTTTCTAGTTTTCATCTACAGGTAATCAGGGTTTTTTTTAGTAGATATGAATGGGTTCACAAATGTTTCTTTGTAGATCTTCTAGAAAAATGTTTGCATGAAAGCAAATTGATAACTCTGTGAGATGAGGCCATGTAACACACAGCAACTTCACAGATAGCTTCTTTCTCATTTTTATCTTAATATATTCAGTTTTTCCCATAGACCTCAATGGCCCTCCAAATTTCCCTTTGCAGATTCATTAAAATGGGTGTTTCCAATATGCTGAATCAAAAGAAAGGTTAAATTCTGTGAGATAGATCCACACATCACACAGCAGTTTTAAAGATAGCTTCTTTCTAGTTTATATCTGGGGGTATTCAGTTTGGCAGCAGAGGCCTTAATGAAGTTTCAAATGTATATTCACAGATTCTCCAAAATAGTGTTTTGAACCTGCTGAATCAATACAAAATTTTAACTCTGAAAGATGCATCAACACATCACAAAGCATTTTCATAGCTATCTTCTTTTCAGTTTTTCTTAAGGTATAATCATTTTTCCCCTATAGGTCTCAATGGGCTCTTAAACATCCCTTCAAACATTCTCCAGAAAGAATGTTTTCAACCTACTGAATCAAAAGAATGGTTTAACTCTGTGAGGTGAATCTACACATCACAAAACTATTTCACAGGTAGATTCTAATTATTGTCTGGGGATATTTGGTTTGGTTTTTCCACATGGGCTTCAATTAACTCTCAAATGTCCCTTCGCAAATTCTCCAAAAAGAGTGTTTCCAACCTCCTGAATAAAAGGAAAGTTTTAACACTGTAAGATGAATTCACATATCACAAAGCAGTTTCCCAGATATCTTCTTTCTAATTTTTATCTGGGGATATTCGGGTTTCTTTCATAGGCCCCAATGGGCTCCAAAATGTCCCTTCACAAAGTCTCCAATTAAAGTGTTCCAACCTGCTGAAGCAAAATAGAGGTTTAATTTGTGAGATGAATCGACGCATCACAAAGCAGTTTCACAGATGGTTTCTTTCTACTTCTCATCTGGGGCCGTTCTGTTTTACCCATAGGCCTCAATGTACTCTCAAACGTCCCTTTGCAGAGTCTCTAAAAAATGTGTTTCCAACTTGGTGATTCAAAAGAATGGTTTAATTCTTTCAGATAAATACACACATCAAAAAGCAGTTTCACACATAGCTTCATTCTAGTTTTTATCAGGGGATATGCAGTTTTTCCAATAGACCTCAATGAGTCCCCAAATGTCCCTTTTCATATTCTCCAAAGAGTGTTTCCAATCTGCTGAATAAAAATAAAGTTTTAACTCTGTGAGATGAATCCACACATCACAAAGCAGTTTTAGAGATAGATTCTTTCTAGTTTTTATTTGGAGATATTCGGTTTTTTCCCTTAGGCCTCAATGTCCCTTTGCAGATTCTCTGAAAAGAGTGTTTCCAGCTTGCTTCATCAAAAGAAAGATTTAACACTTTGATATGAATCCACACATCATAAAACAGTTTCACAGATAGTTTCTTTCCAATTTTTATCTAAGGATATTTGGTTTTTCTCCATAGGCCTCAATGGGTTCCCAAATGTCCCTTCACCAATTTTTTAAAAACAGTGTTTCCAACCTGCTGAATCAAAAAACAAAAAGAAGGTTTAATGCTGTGAGGTAAACCTACACATCACAAAGAAGTTTTACAGATATCCTCTTCATAGTTTCTATTGAGGATATTTGGTTTTTCCTTATAGGCCTCTTAAGGCCCCCAAACGTCCCTTGGCAGATTCTCCAAAAAGAGTTGCTCCAACCTGCTAGAACTAAAAAAGTTTAACTCTGGGAGATGAATCCACACAACACAAAGCAGTTTCACAGATAGCTTCTTTCTAGTTCCCCACCCCCCGGGATATTCAGTTTTTTTTTTTTTTTCTATATCTCAATGAGCTTCCAAATGTCCTTTCCCAGATTCTCCAGTTAGTGAGTTTTAACCTGCTGAATCAAAAGAAAGGTTTAACACTGTGGGATGAATTCACACATGACAAAGCAATTTCACAGATCACTTTTTTCTAGTTTTTATCTGGGAATATTCAGTTTTTCCTCATAGACCTACAAAAAGAGTATTTGCAAATTGCTGAATCAAGGCAAAGGCTTACTTCTGTGAAATGATTTCACACATCACAAAGCACTGTAACAGACAGAATTTTTCCAGTTTTTATCTGTGTATATTCTGCTTTTCACCATAGTTCTCAATTTGCTCCCAAATGGCCGTTCACAGATTCTCCAATTAGAGTGTCTCCAAACTTATGCGTCACAAGAAAAGTTTCACTCTGTGACTTGTACCAACATATTACAAAGCAGGTTCACAGATATCTTCTTTCTGGTTTTTATCTAGGGATATTCGCTTTTGCCCTGTATGCCACAATGGGCTCCAAAATGTCCCTGCACAGATGTTTTAAAAAGAATATTTCCAACCTGCTGAATCAAAAGAAACTTTTGTCACTACGAGATGAATCCACACATCACAAAGCAGTTTGACAAGTAGCTTCTGCTTAGTCTTTATACGGGATTTGATTTTTCCCCATAGACCTCAATGGTCTACGAAATGTCCCTCGCAGATTTTCCAAAAAGAGTGTTTCTAACCTGCTCAATCAAAAGAAAATTTTAACTCTGTGAGATCAATCCACATATGACAAAGCAGTGTCACAGATAGCTTCTTTCTAGTTTTCATCTGGGGATATTTGGTTTTGCCCAATTGGCCTCAATGGGCTCCAAAATGTCCTTTTGCAGATGCTCCAAAAAGAGTGTGTCCAACCTCCTGAATCAAAAGAAACTTTTATCTCTATGATATGAATCCACACGTCACAAAGCTGTTTTGCAGACAGCTTCTTTGTAGTTTTTACACGAGTATATTAGAATTTTCTCCTTAGGCCTCAATGGGTTCCCAAATGTCTTTTGTAGATTCTCCAAAAAGAGTGTTTCCAACCTGCTGAGTAGAAAGAAACGTTTACCTCTGTGAGACGAATCCACACATCAGAAAACAGATTCACAGATAGCTTCTTTCTAGTTTCTATCTGGGGATATTCTGTTCTTCCCCATAGGCCTCAATGGACACTAAAATATTTCTTTGCCGATTCTCCAAATCAAGGGTTTTTAACCTCCTCAAACAAAAAGATGATTTAACTCAGTGAGATAGTCCACACTTCACAAAGCAGATTCACAGAAAGCTACTTTCTAGTTTTTATCTGGGGATATTTGGTTTTGCCCCCTAGGCCTCAATGGACTCCACAATATTCCTTCACAGATTCACCAAACTTGAATCAAAAGAAAAATTACTTTGTGAGATAAATCCACACATTGCAAAGCAGTTTCACAGATGGTTTTTTTTTCTAGTTTTTACCAGGGAATATTTGATTTTTCCCTTATAACCCTCAGTGGGCTCCTTAGTGTCCCTTTGCAGATTCTCCAAAAAATTTTTCCAACCTCCTGAATCAAGATAAAATTTTAACTCTGTGAGATAAATCCACACATCGCAAAGCAGTTTCACAGATGGCTTTTTTTTCTAGTTTTTACCAGGGAATATTTGATTTTTCCCTTATAACCCTCAGTGGGCTCCTTAGTGTCCCTTTGCAGATTCTCCAAAAAATTTTTCCAACCTCCTGAATCAAGATAAAATTTTAACTCTGTGAGATCAATCCACACATCAAAAAGCAGTTTCACAGATAAATTCTTCCTAGTTTTTATCTGGGGATGTTTGGTTTTTCCCCCTAAGCCTCAATGGGCTCCTAAATGCCCCTTCACAGATACTCCAAAGAGGTGTTTAGAGCATGCTGAATCTACATACAAGTTTAACTCTGTGAGATGAATCTACATATAACAAAGTAGTTTCATGGATAATGTCTTTCTAGTTTTTATCTGGGGATATTTGAATTTTTCCTTTAGGCTTCAATGAGCTCCCACATTTCTTCTCGGAGATTCTCGACAAAAGTGCTTCCAAACTGCTGAATCAAAAGAAAGATTTAACTTTGTGAGATGAATCCACACATCACAAAGCAGTTTCACAGACAATTTCTCTCTAGTTTTTATCTAGGGATATAAGGTTTGTCTCCATAGGTCTCAATGGGCTCCTAAATGTCCCTTCAGGGATTCTCCATAAAACATGTTTCCAACCTGCTGAATCAAAAGTAAGGTTAAGCTCTGTGTGATGAGTCCACATATCACAAAACAGTTTCACAGATAACTTCTTTATAGTTTTTATTTGAGGACGTTCCATTTATCCCCATTGGACCAATGGGCTTTCATATGTCCAATTTTAAATAGCACAAAAAGTGTTTCCATCCTGCTGAGTCAAGAGAAAAGTTTAACTCTGTAACATGAATCCATACACCACAAAGCAGTTTCAAATTAGCTGCTATTTTATATCTAAGGATATTCTGTTCTTCCCCAAGGACCTCAACGGCCTCCCAAATGTCTTTTCAGATTATAAAAAAAAAAGTGTTTCCAACGTGCTAAATTAAGAGACAGCTTTAATTCTTTGAGATGAACCCACACCTCAAAAACAGTTTCACATATAGCTTCTTTCCATTTTATATCAGGGTATATTCGGTTTTGCCCCATAGGCCTCAATAATCTCCCAAATGTCCGTTTTCAGATTCTCCATTAGAGTGTTTCCAACCTGCTGAATCAAAATAAAATATTCAGCCCTGTGAGGTGAATCCACACATTGCAAAGACTTTTAACTGATAGCTTCTTTCTAGTTTTTATCTGGGATATTCTGTTTTTCCCCATAGGTCTCCATGGGTTCCCAATTGTCCCTTTGCAGATTTTTCAAATTCTCTCAAGTTTTCTTCAGGGGATATTTAGTTTTTCCAGTTTGATGTCAATGGACTCCCAAATATCCCTTCACGTATTCTTCAAAAAGAGTGTTTCCAACTTGCTGAATCAAAAGAAAGTTTTAACTATGTGAGATGAATCTACACATTACAAGGCAGTTTCACAGACAGCTTCTTTCTAGTTTTTATCCAGAAATATTCAATTTTGCTACTAGGCCTCAATGGGCTACAGAATGTCCCTTCGAAGATTCTACAAAAGTATGTCTCCAGCCTGCTGAATCAAAAGAATTTCACTCTGTGAGATGAATCCACATATCAGAAAACAGTTTCACAGATAGCTTCTTTCTAGTTTTTATCTAGGGATATTCTGTTTTACCCCATGGATTTCAAAGGGCCCCAAAATATCCCTTTGCAGATTCTGCAAAAATAGTATTTCCAATCTTTTCAATCAAGAGAAAAGTTTAATTATTTGAGCTGAATCCAGACATCACAAAGCAGTTTCATGGATAGCTTTTTTCTAGCTTTTATCTGGAGATAATCCGTTGTACCCCATATGCCTAAAAGGGCTCCAAAATGTTTCTTCACAGATTCTTCATAAAAAATGTTTCCAACCTGTTGAATCAAGAGAAAGATTTAACTCTGTGAGATGAATCCACCCATCACAAAGCAGCTTCACAGACAACTTCTTTCTAGTTTTTATCTTAGGACATTCGATATTTCCCCATAGTCCTCAATCAGCTCCCAAATGTCATTTCACAGATTCTGTAGTTAGAGTATTTCCAACCTGCTGAAATAAAAGAAAGGTTTAACTCTGTGAACTGAGTCCGCATATAACAAGGCAGTTTCACAGATAGTTTCTTTCTAGTTTCTATCTGGGGATATTCAGTATTTCCTCACTGGGCTCAAAGGCCTTCCAAATGTCCCTCCACAGATTATTCAAAAAGAGTGTTTCTAAGCTGCTGCATCAAAAGAATGGTTTAACACTGTAGTATGAATCCACACATCACAAAACAGTTGCACAAATAATTCTTTCTAGTTTTTATCTGGGGATATACCGTTTTTCTTCATAGGTATCAACAGGCTCCCAAATGTCCGTTTGCAGATTATCCATAAAGAGTATTTCCAACTTGCTGAATCAAAAGAAAGGCTTAACTCTGTAAGATGAATCAACACATGAAAAAGCAGTTTCACAAATAGCTTCTTTCCAGTTTTTACCTTGACATTTCCCCATAGGCCTAAAATGGTTCCAAAATTTCCCTTCCCAGATTGTACAAAAAAAGTATTTCCAACGTGCTGAATCAAAAGAAAGGTTTAACTCAGTGAAATGAATTCACACACCACAAAAGAGTTTCACAGATAACTTCTTTCTCTAGTTTTTATCTAAGCATATATGGTTTTTCTGTAAGCCCTAATGGGCTTTCAAATATCTCTTCACAGATTCTCCAAAAAGAGTGTTTCCAGTCTGTTTAATCAAAAGAAAGTTTTAACACTGTGAGATGAATCCACACATTACAATGCAGTTTCACAAATAACTTCTTTCTGGTTTTTATCTGGGGATATTCAGTTTTCCCCATATGCCACAATTGGTTCTCAAATTTCTCTTCACAGATACTTGAAAAAGAGTGTGTCCAACCTACTGAATGATAAGAAAGTTTTATCTCTGTGAGATGATTCCATAAATCAAAAAGCATTTTACAGATACCTTCTTTCTAGTTTTTAATTGGAGATATTCTGTTTTTCAACCACCTCCTAAAAGGACTCCCAAATGTTCATTCGCATATTCTACGAAAAGTGTTTCCAACCTGCTGAATCAAAAGAAAGGTTAAACTCTGAGATGCATTCACATTTTACTAAGCAGTTTCACAGATAGCTTCTTTATAATTTTTCTGAGGATATTGAGTTTTATCCCATGGCCCCAATGGACACCAAAATGCCCCTTCTCAGATTCTCCAAAAAGTGTGCTTCCAACCTGCTGGATCAAAAGAAAGGTTTAAATCTGTGAGACAGATCCACACATCAGGAAACAGTTTTACAGATAACTTCTTTTTAGTTTTAACTTGGGATATTCTGTTTCTCCCCATAGGCCCCAGTAGGCTCCCAAATGTCCCTTTGAAGATTCTCCACAAGGAGAGTTTCCAACCTGCCGAATGAAAACAAAGGTTTAAATTTGTGAGATGAATCCACACATCACAAAGCTGTTTCACAGATGGATTCATTCCAGTTTTTTCTGGTGATATTCAGATTTTCCCTATAGGCCTAAATGGGCTCCCAAATTACCCTTCACAGATTGTAGAAAAACACTGTTTCCAATGGTGGAATCAAAAGAAACATTTAACTCTGTGATAGGAATCCACACATCCCAAGGAAGTTTCACAGATAGCTTCTTTTGAGTTTTTATTGCAGGATATTGCGTTTATCTCCATAGGTCTCAGTTGACTCTAAAATGTCACTTTGCAAATTCTAGAAAAAGAGTGTTACCAACCTGTTGAACGAAAAGAAAGGCTTATCTTTGTGAGATGAATCCATATATTACAAAGCCGTTTCACAGATAGCTTCTTTCTAACTTTTATCTAAGGATATTGGGTTTTTCCCCATAAGCCTCAATGAGCTATCAAATGTCCTTTAGCAGATACTCCAAAAACAGTGTTTCCAACGTGCTGAATGAATAGAAATGTTTATCTCTGTCATATGAATCTACACATCACAAAGTAGTTTCACACTTAGTTTCTTTCTACTTTATACCTAGAGATTTTCTGTTTTTCCCCTTAGATTGGCTTCAAAATGTCCCTTTGAAGATTCTCCAAATACAGTGTTTCCAACCTGAGGAATCAAAAGAAAGGTTTAATGCTGTGAGAAGAATCAACGTATTACAAAGCAGTTTCACAGATAGATTCTTTCTAGTTTTTATCTGGAGATTTTCCATTAGTTTCCATAGGCTTCAATGGATTCCCTAATGTCTCTTTGCAGATTCTCTAAAAAGGGTGTTTCCAACCTGCTGAATCAAATGAATGTGTTATCTCTTGGAGATGAATCAAAACATCACAAATCAGTTTCACAGATAGCTTCTTTCCAGTTTTTAATTGGGTAATTCAGTTTTTTTCATAGGCCTCAATGGGCCCACAAATGTCTCTTCAGAGATTCTACAAAAAGTGTTTTTCCAGTCTGCTGAAAAGAAAGATTTAACTCTCTGTGATGAATACAGATATCATAAAGCAGTTTGTCAGATTGCTCTTTCTAGTTTTCTCTGGGGACATTTGGTTTCTTCCTATAGGCCTCAATGGTTTTTCAAATGTTCCTTAGCAGATTCTCCAAAAAGAGGTTTTCCAACCTGCTGAATAAATGAAAGGTTTAACATTGTGAGATGAATCCACACATTACAAAGCAGTTTCATAGCTAGCTTGTTTTTTTGCCTATCTGTGGATGTTGTTTTTCCTTGTAGGTGTAAATTGGCTCCCAAATGTCATTTTGCAGATTCTCCAAAAAGAGGGTTTCCAACCTGCTGAATCAAAAGAAAGGATTAACTCTGTGATATGAATCCACACATCATGAAGAAGTTTCACAGACAAATTCTTTCTAGTTTGTATCAGGGAATATTTAATTTCTCCTGATAGGCCTCAATGGACTCCCAAAAGTCGATTCACAGGTTCTCCAAAAACAGTGGTTCCAACGTGTTAAACCAAAAGAAAGGTTTAACATAGTGAGATTAATCCATCCATCACAAAGCAGTTTCACAGAAAACTTCTTTCTAGTTTTTATCTGGAGACATTTACTTTTTAACCTTAGGCTTCAATGCCCTCTCAGATGTCCTTTGCAGATTCTCCAAAAGAGTGATTCCCACCTGTTGAATCGAAAGAAGGTTTTAACTCTGTGACATGAATACTCATATCACAAAGCAGTTTCCCAGACAGCTACTTTCTTGTTTTTATCTGGGGATATTTTGTTTTTCCCTTTAGGTCTCAATGGGCTCTTAAAAGTCCATTTACAGATTCTGTAAAAAAAATGAGTTTCCAACCTGTTGAATGAAAGGAAAGGTTTAACTGTTAGGTATCAATCCAAACATCAGAAAGCAGTTTCACAGATCACTTCTTTCTACTATCTATCTGGGGATATTCTGTTTTTCACCATAGCCATCAATGGGCTCAAAAATATCCCATCACAAATTACCAAAAAGAGTATTTCCAACCTACTGAACCAGTAGAAACGTTTAACTCTGTGATGTGAATCCACATATCACAAAGCTCTTTCCCAGATAGCTCCTTCTATCTGTTATCCATGGATATTCAGTTCTTTTCGAGAAGCCAAAATAAGCTCCCAAATGTTTCTTTGCAGATTCTACCAAATAGGTTTTCCAATCTGCTGAAACAAAATAAAGGTTTAACACTGAGTGAATCCACACAACACAAAGCAGTTTCAAAGAAAGGTTCTTTCTAGTTTTTACCTGGGGATATTCGGTTTTTCCACATAGACCTTAATATGCTGCCAAATGTTTTTTTAAGATCTTCTAAAAAGAGTGTTTCCAGCCTGCTGAATCAATAGAAAAATTTGACTTTGTGAGATGAATCCACCTATCCCAAAGAAATTTCACAGGTAGCTTCTTTCTAGTTTTTTCAGTGGATATTCTGTTTTTCTGCATAAGCCTCAATATGGCCCCAAATATCTCTCCAAAGATTCTTCCAAAAAAAGTATTTTCAACTGTTTAATCTATAGAAAGGTTACACTCAGTGAGATGAATCAACATATCCGAAATCAATTTCACAGATAGTTTCTTACCAGTTTTTATGTGGTGGCATTCTGTTTTTCTCCATAGTCTTCAATGGGCTTCAAAATCTCCCTTAGCAGATTCTGCATAGGGAGTGTTTCCAAAGTGCTAAATCAGAAGAAAGGTTTATCTCGGTGAGATGAATGCATACATCACAAAATAGTCTCACAGATAGATACTTTCTAGTTTTTATATAAGGATATTCTGATTTTCCCCTCAGCCTTCATTGGACTCCAAAATGTCCCTTCACAGATTCTCCAAAAAGAGTGTTTCCAACCTGCTGAATCAAACGAGATATTTGACTCTGTGAGATGAATCCACACATCACAAAGCAATTTCACAGATAGCTTCCTTCTACTTTTTATCTAGAGGTATTTGATTTTTGCCCATAGGCCCCAGTGGGCACCATAATGTCCCTTCACAGTTTCTCCAAAAGGAGTGTTTCCAATCTGCTGAATCAAAGGAAAGGATTAACTCTGTGTGATGAATGCACACATTGCAAAACAGTTTCACAGGTAGCTTTTTTATAGTTTTTATCTGGGGATATTTGGTTTTACCCCATAGGCCTCAATGGGTTCCCAAATGTCCCTTCGTGGATTCTAACAAAAGAGTATTTTTAACCTGTGGAATCTAAAGAATGGTTTAACTCTGGGAGATGTAGCCCACATCACAAAGCAGTTTCACAGATAGCTTCTTTCTAGTTTTTATCTGCAGATATTTGGTTTTTCCCCACAGGCCTAAATAAGCTTTCAAAAGTCATTTTGCAGATTCTACAAAAAGAGTGTTTCCAACCTACTGAATCAAAAGAAAGATTTACTTCTGTGAGATGAATTTACACATAGCAAAACTGTTTCACAGATAGATCCTTTCTGGTTTTTATCTGAGGATATAAGGTTTTTCCACATGGGACTCAATGGCCTTCCAAATATCCCTTGAGAATTACTCCAAAAAGACTCTTTCCAACATGTTGAATCAAAAGAAAGCATTAGCTCTGTGAGATGAATCCATACATCACAAAGCAGTGTCACAGATAGCTTCTATATAGTTTTTTCTGGGGGTATCCAGTTTTTCAACCTATGCCTCAATGGATTCCCAAATGTCCCTTAGCAGTTTCTCCAAGTGTTTCCAACCTGCTGAATCAAAAGAAAGATTTAACTCATAAACCTCAATAACTCTCAAATATCCCAAAGAGTATCCCAAATTAGATTCCCCTAAAAGAATGTTTTCAACCTGCTGAATCAAAATTAAGGTTTAACACTGTAAGATGAATCCACACTTCACAAAGTACTTTTGCAGATAGCTTCTTTTTGCTTTTTATCTGGGGATATTCAGTTTTTCCCCACAGGCCTCAATGGGCTCCAAAATTTCCCTACATGTATTCTAAAAAAAAGAATGTTTTCAACCTGCTGTATCAAAGGAAAGTTTTAACTCTGTGAAATAAATCCACACGTCAGAAAGTAGTTTCAGAGATAGCTTCTTTCAAGTTTTTATATGGGGATATTCATATTTTCCCCATAGGCCTCAATGGGCTCCCACATGTGCACTCATAGATTTTCCAAAAATAGTGTTTCCAACCTGCTGAATCAAAAGAAAAGTTTAACTTTGTGGAATGAATCCACACATCACAGAAGAGTTCACATATGTTTTCTTTCTAGTTTTCATCTGGGGATATTTCATTTTCCCCTGTGAGGTTCAATGGGCTCTCAAATGTCCATTTGCAGATTCTATGAAAAGAGGTTCCAACCTCCTGAATCAAAAGAAAGTTTTAACTCTGTGAGATGAATCCACAAATCACAAAGAAGTTGCACAGATAGATTCTTTCTAGTTTTTATCTGGGAATGTTCAGTTTTTCCCAATAGGCCTCAACAAGCTCCCAACTATCTTTTTGCAGATTTTTTTAAAAAGAGTGTTTCCAACCTGCTGAATCAAAATAAATGTTTAACTCTATGAGATGAATCCACACATCAACAAGCAATTTAACAGATAGCTTCTCTCTAGTTTTTATCTGGGGATATTCAGTTTTTCTCCTTTGGCCACAGTGGGCTCCAAAACGTCCCTTCTCAGATTCTACAAAAGAAGTATTTTCAACCTGGTGAAACAAAAGATAGGTTTAACTCTGTGAAATAAATCCACATATCTAAAATCAATTGCACAGATAGCTTCTTTGTAGTTTTTATCTGGGGATATTCAGATTTTCCCCTACAGACCTAAATGGGCTACAAAATTTCCCATTGAAAATACTACAATAAGAGTATTTCCAACCTGCTGAATCAAGGGAAATGTTTACCTCTAAGAGATGAATCTACACATCACAATGCAGTTTCACAGATCGCTTTTTTATAGTTTTTATCTGAGGATATTCGGTTTTGCCCCATATGCCTCAATAGGCCCATAAATGTCCCTTTGCAGATTCTCCAAAAACCCTGTTTCCAATCTACTGAATCAAAATAAAGTTTTCACTGGGTGGGTTGAATCAACACAATAAAAAACAGTTTTACAAACAACTTCTTTCTAGTTTTATCAGGCATATTCGGTTTTTTCCTTAGGCCTCAATGGGCTTCAAAATGTCCTTTCAGAGAACTACAAAAAGAGATGTTTTAACCTGCTGAATAAAAAACAAGGTTTAACTGTATTTGATGAATCCATACATCACAAAACAGTTTCTCTGATAGCTTTTTTTCAGCTTTTATCTGGAGATATTCAGTTTTTCCCCATAGACCTCAATGGGCTCCCAACTGTCCCTTCACAGAAACCTGCTGTATCAAAAGAAAGTTTTAATTCTGTGAGATGAATCCATACATTACAAAGCAGTTTCATGGATAGTTTCTTCCTGTATTTTGTCTGAGGATATTCAGTTTTCCCAATGGACATTAATGGGCTCCCAAATGTCCCTTTGTAGATTCTCCAAAAGGAGTTTTTCCAACCTCCTGATTCAAACGAAACCTTTATTTCTGTGATTTGCATCCACTCATCACAAAGCAGTTTCATGAATAGCTTATTTCTAGATTTTATCTGGGGATATTCTGTTATTTTGTTTTGTTTTGTTTTGTTTTCATAGGCCTCAATGGGCTCCCAAATGTCCATTTGTAGATTATCCAAAAAGAGTGCTTCCAACTTGCTGAATCAAAAGAAAGGTTTAATTCTGTGAGATGAATCCACACGTCATGAAGCAGTCCCAAAGATTACCTCTTTTTTATCTGGGGGTATTTGGTTTTTCCCTGTTGGCTCCAAGGGGCTCCAAATGTCCCTTCTCAGATTCTCCAAAAAGAGTATTTCCGACCAGCTGAATCAAAACAAAGGTTTAACGCTGTGAGTTGAATCCACCCATCAAAAACTAGTTTCATGGATAGCTTCTTCCGAGTTTTATCTGTGGATATTACGTTTTTTTTTTGTTTTTGTTTTTGTTTTTGTTTTTTGGTTTTTTTTTTTTGGATGTCTCAATGGGGTCCAAAATATCCCTTCACAGATTCTACTAAAAGAGTGTTTCCAACCTGCTGTATTAAAACTAAGTTTTAACTCTTTGAGATGAATTCACACATCCGAAAACAGTTTCACAGAAAGTTTCTTTGTAGTTTTTGTCTGGGGATATTCAGTTTTCCCATAGGGCTTACTGGCCTCTCAAATATCTCTTTGAGGATTCTACAAAAGGAGTGTTTCCAGCCTGTTGAGTGAAAAGAAAGATTACCTCTCTGAAATAAAACCACACCTCACAAAATTTTCACAGATAGTTGCTATCTAGTTTTTATCTGGAGATATTCAGTTATTCCCTAAAGGCCTCAATGGGCTCCCAAATATGAATTCATGAATCCTCTACAAAGATTATTTCCAACCTGCTGAATTAAATTTTATAATGTCATATTCCCTTTTTCTCCATAGGTTTCAATGGGCTCCAAAATGTCCCTTCACAGATTCTCCAAAAGGAGTGTTTCCAACCTGCTAAATCAATAAAAATCTTTACCTCTGTGAGATGAACACACAACACAAAGCAGTTTCCCAGATAAATTTTTTTCTAGTTTTAATCTGGGGATATATGGTTTTTCCCAATAGGTTTCAATTGGCTCCAAAATATCCCTTTTCAGATTCTCCAAAAAGAGTGTTTCCAATCTGCTGAATCAAAAGAAAGGTTAACAGTGTGACATGAGTCCACACACCATGACGCAGTTTCACAGATAGCTTCTCTCTAGTTTTTATCTGGGGAAATTCAGTTTTTCCCCACAGGCCACAATAGGCTCCCAAATGTCCCTTTTTATCTGGGGATATTCGAGTTTTCACATAGGTCTCCATGGACTTGTAGTTTTTAACTTGGGATATTTGGTTTTTCCCCTTTGGCCTCAATGGGGTCCCAAAAGTCCCTTAGAAGATTCTACAAAAATAGTGTTTCCAAACTGCTGAATCAAGAGAAACGTTTACCTCTTTGAGATGAATCTGCATAGCACAGGGCAGTTTCACAGGTACCTCCTTTCTGGTTTTTATTTGGTGATACTCAGTTTTTCCACAGAGACCTCAATTGGCTTCCAAACGTCCCTTCGTAGATTATCCAGAAAGTGTTTCCAACTGCAGAATCAAAAGAAAGGTTTAACTCTTTGAGATGAATCCACTCATCACACAACCATTTCACAGATAGCTTTTTTCTTTTCTAGTTTTTATCTGGCGATATTTGGTTTTTCCCAATAAGGATAAATTGGTTCCCAAATATCCCTTCACAGATTGTAAAAGAACAGTGTTTCTGACCTGCTAAATAAAAATAAATGTTTTCCTCTGTGAGGGGAATTTACACATCAAAAAACAGTTTCACAGATAGCTTCTTTCTACTTTTTATCAAGGGATATTTGGTTTTTCCCCATAGGCCTCAATGGGCTCACAAATGTTCCTTCAAAGATTCTATAAAAAGAGTGTTTCCACCCTGATGAATCAAAAGAATGGCTTAACTCTGTGAGATGAATCCACACATCCCAAAACAGTTTTACAGATACCATTCTTCTAGTTTTTATCTGGGGATATTCCATTTTTCCCTACAGGCCTCAATGGGCCCCCAAACATTCCATCCCAGGTCCTCCAAAAACAGGGTCTCCAACCTGTTAAATCAAAAGAAAGGTTTAATTCTGTGAGATAAGTCCACCCATCACAAAGCAGCTTCATAGATAGCTTCTTCCTAGTTTTTATTTCTGGATATTCGGTTTTTCACCAAAGGCCTCAAAGCACTCCCAAATATCCCTGCTCAGATTCTCCAAAAAGAGTGTTTCCAAACTATTGAATCAAAAGACAGGTTTAACTCTGTGAGATCAATTCACACATCACAAAGCAGTTTCACAGACAGCTTCTTTCTAGTTTTTATTTGGGGATATTCTGTTTTTCCTCCTTGGCTTCAATGGGATCCCAATTGTCCATTAGCAGATTCTCCAAAAGAAGAGTTTCCAAATAGCTGAAGCAAAATATTTTAACTTTGTGAGATAAATCCACACATCACAAAGCAGTTTCAAAGATAGTTTTTTTCCAGTTTTTATCTAAGGATATTGGTTTTTTCCCTATAGGTCTCAATGATCTCACAAAATCCATTTTGCAGATTTTCAAATTAGAGTGTCTTTCTAGTTTTTATCTAAGAATTTTTCTATTTGTCACCATAGGCCTCAAAGGGCTCCCAAATATCCATTTGCAGAGTTTCTGAAATTTTTGTCCAAACTGCTGAATCAAACGGAAGCTTCTATTTTTTTTCTGGGGATATTCAGTTTTTTTACATAAGCCTCAATGGGTTCCCAAATGTCTCTTCACAAATTCTCTAAAACAAGTGCTTCCAACCTGCTGAATCTAAAGAAAGGTTTAACTTCATGAGACTAATCCACACATCACAAAGCAGTTTCATGGAAAGCTTCTTTCTAGTTTTTATAATTGGATTTTTTCCCCTTTGACCTCAATAAGCTGTCAAATGTTCCTTCGCAGATTCTCCAAAAAGAGGGTTTCCAAACTGCTGAAACAAAAGAAAGTTTTAACTCTGTGATATGAATTCAGATATCATGAATCAGTTTCACAGATAGCTTCTCTATAGTTTTTATCTGGGGATGTTAAGTTTTTCACCACAGGCTACTTTGGGCTACCAAATTTCCCTTCCCAGATTCTCCATAAAGGGTTTCTTCCACCTGCTGATTCAATAGAAACATTTAATTCTGTGAGATGAATCCACACATTACAAAACGTTTTCACATATAGCTTCTTTCTAGTTTTTGTTTGGGGATATTCAGGTTTCCACATAGGCACCAGTAGGCTCCCAAATGTACCTTTGCAGATTCTACAAAAAGAGTTTTTCCAACCTGCAGAATCAAGAGAAATGTTTACCTCTGTGAGATGAATTTGCACATCACAAAGCAGTTTTAAAGATAACTATTTCTTATTTTTATCTGGGGATATTGAGTTTTCCCCATAGGCCTAAATTGACTTCCAAATGTCCCTTCACAGATTCTTCAAAAAGAGTGTTTCCAACTGTTGAATCAAAAGAAAAGTTTAACTCTGTGAGATGAATCCACTTATCACAAGGCTATTTCACAGATAGCTCCTTTCTAACTTATCTGGGGATATACAGTTTTTCCCTATAAGGCTCCATGGACACAAATTATCCCTATGCAGATTTTTCAAAAAGAGTGTTCCCACCTGCTGAATAAAAAGAATGGTTTAACTCTGTAAGAGATGAATCCACACATCATAAAGCAACTTCACAGAGCTTTTTTCTAGGTTTTATCTGGTGATATTTTGCTTTTCCCCATAGGCCTTTATAAGCTCCGAAATATTATTTCACAGATTATACAATTAGAGTGTTTCCAAACTGCTGAATCAAAAGAAAGTTTTAACTCTGTGAGGTGAATCCACACAAGAGAAAGGCCTTTCACAGATAACTTCTTTCTAGTTTTTATCTGGGGATATTCAGATTTTACCCACAGGTCTCAATGGGCTCCCAGATGTCCCTTCTCAGATTCTACAAAAAGAGTCTTTACAAACGTCTGGATCAATAGAAAGGTTTAGCTCTGTGAGATGAATCAACACATCATATACCAATTTTACAGATAGCTTCTTTCTAGTTTTTATCTGAGGATATTCTGTTTTTCCCCATAGGCATGAAAGGGCTCCCAAATGTCCCATTGCAGATTCTATAAACAGAGTTTTTCCAACCTGGTGAATCAAAAGAAATGTTTATCTCTGTGGGGTGGATCCACACAATACAAAGCAGTTTAACAAATAGCTTCTTTCTAGTTTTTATTTGGGGATATTCAATCTTTCCCAGTAGGTCTCAATGGACTCCCAAATGTCCCTTCCAAGATTCTACAAAAAGAGTTTCTAACATGCTGGATCAAAATAAACGTTTTGTGAGATGTACACAAAATGATTTCACAGATAGCTCCTTTCTAGTTTTTATCTTGGGATATTAACTTTTTACCAGTTGGCTCAATGGACTCCAAAATGTCCATCTTAGATTCTATAAAAAGAGTGTTTCCAATCTTCTGAATCAAAAGAATAGTTTAACTCTATGAGATGAATCCACACATCAAAAAATAATTTCACAGATAGCTTCTTCTAGTTTTTATCTGGGAATATTTGCTTTTTACCAGCAGGCTTAAAGGTCTCCAAAATGTCCCTTTACAGATTCAACAATTAAAGTTTTTCCAACCTGGCAAATCACAATACAGTTTTGACTCTGTGAGATGAATCCACACAAAACAAAGCCATTTCACAGATAGCTTCTTTCTACTTTTTTTCTGAGGATATATATTTTTCCCCACAGGCCTTAAATGGCTCCCAAATGTCCCTTACATTCTACAAAAAGAGACTTTATAACCTGTTGAATCAATAGAAAGGTTTAACTCTGTGAGATGAATTCACACATCACAAACCAATTTCACAGATTGCTTCTTTCTATTTTTTATCTGGGGATGTTTTTTCCCCATAGGCATTAGTTGACTCCCAAATGTCCCTATGCGGATTCTCCAAAAACAGTGTTTTCACCCTACTGAATCAAAAGAAAGGTTTATCTCTGTGAGATGAAGCACACATCACGAAGCAGTTTCTTAGATACCTTCTTCCTAGTTTTTATCTGGGGATATTTGGTTTTTCCCCATAGGCCTCAATGGGCTTCCAAATGTCTCTTTGCAGTTTCTCCTAAAAGAGCCTCTCCAACCTGGTGAATCAAAAGAAAGCTTTAAATTTGTGAGATGAATCCACACATTACAAAACAGTTTCACAGATAGCATTTTTCTAGCTTTTATCCGAAGATATTCAGCTTTACCAGATAGGCCTAAATGGGCTCCAAAATGTCCTTACACAAATTATCCTAAAAAGACTATTTTCATCCTGCTGTATCAAAAGAAAAGTTTAACTCTCTGAGATCCACCTAAACATCACAAATCAGTTAAACAGATAGCTTTTTTAATGGTTTTTATCTGTGGATATTATGTTTCTCCCAATAGGCTTCAATGGGCTGCCCAATGTTCCTTCACAGATTCTCCAAAAAGAGTATTTCCAATCTGCTGAATCAAAAGAAAGTTTTAACACTGTGAGATGAGTCCACACATAACAAAGTATTTTTACAGAAAGCTGCTTTCTAGTTTTTATCTAAGTATATTTTGCTTTTCCCCATAGGCCTCAACAGGGTCCTAAGTATCCCTTCAAAGATTCTTCAAAAAGAGTGTTTCCAACTGCTGCATCAGAATAAAGTTTTAACACTGTGAGTTGAAACTACAAATCACATGGGATTTTCTTTCTAATTTTTTTCTGGGGATATTTGTTTTTTTCCTGCTAAGCCTCAAAGGGCTCCAAAATGTCCCTTAGCAAATTCTTTTAAAAAAGCGTTTTCAACCTGCTGAATCAAAACAAAGGTTTAACTCAATGATATGAATCCACACATTTCAAAGGAGTATCACAAATAGCTTCTTTCTATTTTTTAATCTGGGGGTATTCGGTTATTCCATGTAGGCCCACATGGGCTCCAAATGTCCCTTCATAGATACTCCAAAAGAGTAATTTCCACCTGGTAAATCAAAATAAAGTTTTAACTCTGTGATGTACATCCACATATCACAAAGAAGTTTCACAGATAGCTTCCTTATAGTTTTTAACTGGGGATATTTGATTTTTCCTTTTATGTCTCAATAGACTCCCAAATATCCCTTCACTGTTATTTCATGAACAGTGTTTCCAACCTGCTGAATCAAAAAAAAAAAAAAAATGATGTAACTCTGTGTGATGAATCTACATATTGCAAAGCAGTTTCACAGATAGCTTCTTTCTAGTTTTTATCTGGAGATAATCAGTTTTTCCCCATAGGTCCCAGTGTGCTTCCTAATGTCCCTTCACAAATTCTCCAAAAGAAGTGTTTCCAACCTGCTGTATCAGAAGAAAGGTTTAACTCTGTGAGATGAATCTACACATCCCAAATCAGTTTCACAGATAGCTTTTTTCTAGTTTTTATCTGGGCTATATTGTTTTTCCCCATAGGCCTCAATGGACTCCGAAATGTACCTTCACAGATCCTCAAACACGAGTGTCTCCAACCTGGTGTATCAAAAGAAAAAATTAACTCCATGAGATTAATCCACACAGATCAGAAAGCATTTTCACAGATAGCTTCTTTCAAGGTTTTATCTGGGGATATTTTTGGTTTTCCCATAAGCCCCAGTGGGCTCCAAAATGTCCCTTCACAGATTCTCCCAAAAGAGTGTTTCCAACATGCTGTATAAAACTAAATGTTTAACTTATTGAGATGAATCCACACACCACAAATAAGTTTGATAGTTTCTTTAGAGTTTTAATCTGGGAATATTCAGCTTTTCCCCATAGGCCTCAATGGACACCAAAACTTTCATTTGCACCTTCTCCAAAAAGACTGTTTCCAACCAGGTAAATCAAAAGAAAAGTTGAACTTGGTGCGATAATTCCACCCATCACAAAGCAGTTCCACAGGCAGCTTCTTTCTAGTCTTTATGTGGAGATGTTCCTCTTTTTCCCATAGACCCCGAAGGGCTCCCAAATGTCCCTTCACAGTTTCTACAAAAAGAATGTTTCCTACCTGATGAATCAAGATAAAGGTCTAACCCTATGAGATGAATCCACACATCACAAAACAGTTTCACCAATAACTTTTTTCTAGTTTTTATTGGGGATATTCGGGTTTTCCCCATAGGCCTAAATGGGCTCCCAAATGTCTCTTTGCAGATTCTCCAAAAAGAGTGTTTCCAATCTGCTGAATCAAAAGGAAGGTTTAACTCTGTGAGTTGAATCCACAAACAATGAAGCAGTTTCATGGACAGCTTCTTTCTATTTTTTATCTGGGGATATTCTGTTTTCCCTGTAGGCATCAAAGGGCTCCAAAATGTGCCTTTGCAATTTCTCCAAAAAGAGTGTTTCTAACCTGCTGAATTAAAACAATGGCTTGACTCGGTGAGATGAATCTACACATCTCAAAGTCGTTTTACAGATACCTTCTTTCTTCTTTTTATCTGGAAATACTCAATTTTTTGACATAGGCCTCTATGGGCTCCCAAATGTCCATTTGTAGATTCTACGAAAGAGTATTTTTAACCTGCTAAATCAAACAAAATATTTACCCCTGTAGGATGAGTACACACATCAAAAAGCAGTTTCACATGTGGCTTCTTTCTTGTTTTTATCTGGGCATATGTGTTTTTTTTTTCCAATAGGCCTCAATGGGCTCCACAATATCCCTTAACAATTCTACAAAACCTGCTGATTCAAAAGAAAGTTTTAACTCTGCCAGATGATTCCACACATCACAATGTAGTTTCACAGATAGATTACTTCTAGTTTTTATCCAGGGATATGCAGTTTAACCCCATAGGCTACAATGGAATCCCAAAAGTCCCTTCACAGAATCTCCAAAAAGAGTTTTTCCAATCTGTTGAATCAAAAGAAAGGTTTAACTTTGTGAGATAAATCCTCACATCACAAAGCAGTTTCACAGAATGCTTCTTTCTAGCTTTTATCTGATGATATTTGGGTTTTCCCAATAGGCTTTAATGGGCTCACAATGTCTCTTCACAGATTCTCCAAAAAGTGTTTCCAAGCATCTGAATCAAAAAAAAGTTTTACTCTTTGATATGAATCCACACGTCACAAAGCAGTTTACAGATAGTTTCTTTCTACATTTTATATTTGCTTTTCCCCATAACCCACAATGGGCTCCAAAATGTCCCTTTGCAAATTCTCCAAAAAGAGTTTTCAAAAAGCTAATTCAAAAGAAAGGCTTAACTTGGTGAGATGAATTCACAAATTCCAAAGTATTTTCACAGATAGCTTCTTTCTAGTTTTTTCTGGTGCTATTTGGGTTCTTGACATTGGCCTCCATGGGCTCCCAAGTGACCTTTCACAGATTTTTCCAAAAAGACTGTTTCAAACCTGCTGAATCAAAAGAAAGTTTTCACTCTGTGAGATGAATCCACACGTCACAAAGGTGTTTCACAGACAGCTTCTTCCTTGTTTTTATTGGGGGATATTCAATTTTTCTCCATAGGCTTCAAAGGGCTCCAACATGCCCTTTTGCAGATTATCTAAAAAGAATATTTCCAACTTGCTGAATCAAAAGAGAGGTTTAACTTGGTGAGATGAATCCACACATCACAAAGCAGTTTCACAGATAGCTTCTTTAGAGTTTTTATCTGAGGATATTCGGCTTTTATTCATAGACCTGAATGGGGTCCCAAATGTCCCTTTGCAGACTCTCCAGAAAGAGTGCTTGCAACCTAATGAATTAAAAAAAAGGTTTAAGTCTGGGAGATAAATCCATGCATCACAAAGCAGTTTCAGAGAATCATTCTTTCTAGTATTCATCTGGTGTTGTTTTGTTATTCCCCATAGGCCTTAATGGGCTCCTAAATGTCCCTTTGCAGAATCTCTGGAGGGGGTGTTTCCAACTTGCTGAATCAAAAAAAAGTTTTACTCTATGTGATAAATCCACACATCAGAAAGCAGTTTCAGAGATAGCTTCTTTCTAGTGTTTATCTGGAGAAATATGGTTTTTTTTCTGTAGACCTCAATGAGCTCCCAAATGTCCCTTCACAGATTCTACAAAAAGACTTGTTCCAACTTGCTGCATCAAAAGAAAGTTTTAACTCTGTGAACTCAGTCCACACATTACAAAGCAGTTTCACAGATAGCTTCTTTCTAGCTTTTATCTATGGATATTCAGTTTTTCCCCATAGGCCTTCATGGGCTCTCAAATGTTTCTTCACAGATTCTCCAAAAAAAGTGTTTCCAACCTGCTGAATAAAAAGAAAGAATTAACTATGTGAGATGAATCCACACATCACAAAGCAGTTTCACCGATAAATATTTTTTCTAGTTGTTTTCTGGGGATATTCACTTTTTCCCCAGAGTCCTCAGTGGGCTCCCAAATGTCCCTTCATAGAGTCCCCAAAAAGAGTGCTTCCAACCTGCTGAATCAAACGAAAAGCTTAACTCTCTGAGATGAGTCCACACATCAAAAAGAAGTTTCATAGAAAACTCCTTTCTAGTTTTTATCAGGGTATATTCAGATTTCCCCCATAGGCATCAAAGGGCTCAGAAATGTCCCTTTGATGGTTTTCCAAAAAGAGCGTTTCCATCTACCTGAATTAAAAGAAATTTTTACCTCTGTGATATGAATCCATACATCTCAAAGTGGTCTCACAGAAAGCTTCTTTCTAGTTTTTTATCTAGAAATATTTGGGTTTTTGCCATAGGCAGCTATGAGCTCCCAAATGTCCCTTTACAGATTCTACAAAAAGTGTGTTTCCAATCTGCTGAATAAAAGGAAAGGTTTAATTATGTGAGAAAAATCCACAAATGAAAAACCAGTTTCACAGATAACTTCTTTCTATGTTTTATCTGGGATATTCAGTTTTTCCCCTTGGCCTAAAAGGGCTCCCTAATTTCCCTTTGCAGATTCTCCAAAAAGAGTGCTTCCAACTTGCTAAATTAAAAGAAAGTTTTATCTCTGTGAGATGGGTCCACACATCACAAAGCAGTTTCATAGGTAGCTTCTTTCAAGTGTTTATCTGGGTATATTTAGTTTTTCCCAATAGGCCTCAATGGGATTCCAAATGTCCCTTCACAGATTCTACAAAAAGAGTGTTTCCAACCTGGCAAATCAAAAGAAAGGTTTAACTCTGTGAGATGAATCCACGCATCACAAAGCAGTTTTACAGATAGCTTCTTCGTAGTTTGTATTTGGGGATATTCAGTTTTTCTGCATAGACCTTGTTGGCTACCAAATGTCCCACCACAGAGTCTACAAAAACAGTGGTTCTAACATGCTGAATCAAACGAAAGCTTTACTTCTGTTATATGAATCCACACATCACAAAACAGTTTCACGTATAGCTTCTCTCTTGTTTTAATATGGGGATATTGGGTTTTTTTCCCCCGTAGGCCTCAAAGGGCTTCCAAATATCCATTCGCAGATCTTCCAAAAAGAGTGTTTTCAACCTGCTGAATAAAAAAAAGAGGTTTCATTATGTAAGTTTAATCCCCACATCAAAAAGCTGCTTCACAGATAGCTTCTATCTACCTTTTATCTAGGAATATTCTGTTTTTCCCCATGAGCCTCAATAAACTGCCAAATGTCTCTTTGCAGATTCTCAAAAAAGAGTGTTTCCAATCTGCTGAATCAAAAGAAAGGTTTAACCCTGAGAGTTGAATCCACACATACAAACACAGTTTCACAGATAGCTGCTTTCTAGTTTTATCTGGGGATATTTTGTTTTTCCCAATAGACCTCAATGGACGTTCAAATGTGCCTTTGCAGATTCTCCAAAAAGACTGTTTCCAACCTGCTGAATCAAAAGAAAGGTTTAATTTTATGAGACGAATCCATGAATCATAAAGCCTTTTCACAGATAGATTCTTTGTAGTTTATATTTGGGGATATTCTGTTTTTCCCCATAGGCTCCAATGGGCTCTCAAATGTCCCTTTGCAGATTCTCCAAGAAGAGCGTATACAACCTGTTGATTCAACAGAAAGTTTTAACTCTGTGAGATGAATCTACACATCACAAAGATCAGTTTCACAGATAGCTTCTTTCTAGTTTTAATCTTGGGATATTCTGTTGTTGCTTATAGCCCTCAAAAGGTTCCCAAATGTTCATTCACAGATTCTCTAAAAAAGGTGTTTCCAACCTGCTGAATAAAACAATGTTTAACTCTTTGAGTTGAATGCACACACCAAAAGACAATTTCACAGATAGTTTTTTTTGACTTTTTATCTGGGGATATTCTGTATTTCCCCACAGGCCTCAGTAAGCTCCCAAACGTCCCTTCACATATTCTACAAAAAAGGTGTTTCCAACCTGCTAAATCTAAAGAAAGTTTTAACCCTGTGAGATGAATCTACACATCAAAAAACAGTTTAACAGATAGTTTCTTCCTAGTTTTTATCTGGGGATACTCTGTTTTCTCCAATAGTCCTCAATGGGCTCTCAAACGTGCATTCACAGATTCTTCAAAAAGACAGTTTCAATCCTGTCAAACCAAAAGAAAGTTTAACTTTTTGAGATGAATCCACACATCAAAAGGAGTTCTAGAGAAAGCTTCTTTCTAATTTTTATTTGGTAATATTCTGTGTTTCCCAAATGGCAGTAAGGCAATCATATGTCCCTTTACAGAATCTCCAAAAAGGGTGATTCCTACCCGCTAAATCAAAAGAAAGGGTTATCACTGTGAGATGAGTCCAACAGCAAAATGAATGTTTTCAACTTGCTGAATTAGAACAAAGATTTAACTCTGTGAGTTGAATCCACCCATCACAAAACAGTTTCAGAGAAAGCTTCTTTCTAGTTTTTATCAGGGATTATTTGGTTTTTCCCCATATGCCTCAATGGCTTCCAAATGTCTCTTCTCAGATTCCCCAAAAAGAGTGTTTCCAAACTGCTGAATAAAAGAAATACTTAACTCTGTGAGATGAATCCACACATCACAAAGAAGTTTCACAGATTCCTTCTTTCTGGTTTTATCTGGGAATATTTGCTTTTTTGCCATAGTCTACAATGCTCTCCAAAAGTTTGCTTCCCATATTCTAGAAAAAGAGTGTCTCAAAACTGTGGAATCAAAAGAAAAATTTAACTATGTGAGAAGAATCCATACATCACAAAACAGTTTCACAGATAGCTTCTTTCTAGTTTTTATTTAGGGATATTCCAGTTTTCTCCATTGGGTTCAATGGGCTCCCAAATATCCCCATGCAGATTATGCAAAAGAGTGTTTTCAACCTGCTGAATCAAAACAAAAATTTAACTCTGTGATATGAAAGCACCAAACACAATCCAGCTTTACACAGTGGTTCTTTGTAGTTTTTATCTGGGGATATTATGTTTTTCCCCATAGGCTTCGAAGGACTCCCAAATGTCCCTGTGCAGATTCTCCAAAAGGTGTGTTTCCTACTTATTGAATCAAAATAAAATTTAACTATGTGAGATGAATCCACACAACACAAAGTAGTTTAACGAGTAGCTTCTTATTACTTTTTATCTGAGAATATTCTTTTTTTCCCCATAGGCCTCTATTGACACACAATTGTCCCATTGCAGATTCTCCAAAAAGAATTTTTCCAACCTGCTTAATAAAAAAAGAGTTTTAACTCTTTGAGTTGAATTCATACATCAAAAAGCAGTACATACATAGCTTCTTTCTAGATTTTATGTGGGGATATTGGCTTTTTTTTTTTTTTTTGGCCTCAAAGGGCTCCCAAATATCCCTTCAAAGATTATCCTAAAAGAGTTTTTCCAACCTGCTGAATCAAAAGAAAGGTTTAACTCTGAGGTGAATACACACATCGCAAAGCAGTTTCAGAGATAGCTTATTTCCATTTTTTATCTGGGGATATTTAGTTTTCCCCCTTAGGCCTTTCTGAGCATCTATATGTCCCTTTGCAGATTCTTCAAAAAGACTGTTTCCAAACTGCTGAATCAAAATAATGTAACTCGAAGGGGGGTGGAGCAAGATGGCCAAATAGGAACAGCTCCAGTCTCCAACTCCCAGAGCGAGCGACACAGAAGACCAGTGATTTCTGCATTTTCAACTGAGGTACTGGGTTCACCTCACTGGGGAGTGCCGGACGATCGGTGATGGTCAGCTGCTGCAGCCTGACCAGCGAGAGCTGAAGCAGGGCGAGGCATCGCCTCACCTGGGAAGCGCAAGGGGGAAGGGAATCCCTTTGGGGGGAACTGAGACACACAACACCTGGAAAATCGGGTAACTCCCACCCCAATACTGCGCTTTAAGCAAACAGGCACACCAGGAGATCATATCCCACACCTGGCCGGGAGGGTCCCACACCCATGGAGCCTCCCTCATTGCTAGCACAGCAGTCTGTGATCTACCGGCAAGGCAGCAGCGAGGCTGGGGGAGGGGTGCCCGCCATTGCTGAGGCTTAAGTAGGTAAACAAAGCTGCTGGGAAGCTCGAACTGGATGGAGCTCACAGCAGCTCAAGGAAACCTGCCTGTCTCTGTAGACTCCACTTCTGGGGACAGGACACAGTAAACAATAACAAACACAGCAGAAGCCTCTGCAGACGCAAATGACTCTGTCTGACAGCTTTGAAGAGAGCAGTGGATCTCCCAACACGGAGGTTGAGATCTGAGAAGGGACAGACTCCCTGCTCAAGTGGGTCCCTGACCCCTGAGTAGCCTAACTGGGAGACATCCCCCACTAGGGGCAGTCTGACACCCCACACCTCACAGGGTGGTGTACACCCCTGAGAGGAAGCTTCCAAAGCAAGAATCAGACAGGTACACTCACTGTTCAGAAATATTCTATCTTCTGCAGCCTCTGCTGCTGATACCCAGGCAAACAGGGTCTGGAGTGGACGTCAAGCAATCTCCAACAGACCTACAGCTGAGGGTCCTGACTGTTACAAGGAAAACTATCAAACAGGAAGGACACCTACACCAAAACCCCATCAGAACATCACCATCATCAAAGACCAGAGGCAGATAAAAACACAAAGATGGGGAAAAGGCAGGGAAGAAAAGCTGGAAATTCAAAAAATAAGAGTGCATCTCCCCCGACAAAGGAGCACAGCTCATTGACAGCAACGGATCAAAGCTGGACGGAGAATGACTTTGATGAGATGAGAGAAGAAGGCTTCAGTCCATCAAATTTCTCAGAGCTAAAGGAGGAATTACGTACCCAGCGTAAAGAAACTAAAAATCTTGAAAAAAAAGTGGAAGAATTGATGGCTAGAGTAATTAATGCAGAGAAGGTCATAAACGAAATGAAAGAGATAAAAACCATGACACGAGAAATACATGACAAATGCACAAGTTTTAGTAACCGACTCGATCAACTGGAAGAAAGAGTATCAGCGATTGAGGATCAAATGAATGAAATGAAGCGAGAAGAGAAACCAAAAGAAAAACGAAGAAAAAGAAATGAACAAAGCCTGCAAGAAGTATGGGATTATGTAAAAAGACCAAATCTACGTCTGATTGGGGTGCCTGAAAGTGAGGGGGAAAATGGAACCAAGTTGGAAAACACTCTGCAGGATATCATCCAGGAGAACTTCCCCAACCTAGAAGGGCAGGCCAACATTCAAATCCAGGAAATACAGAGAGTGCCACAAAGATACTCCTCGAGAAGAGCAACTCCAAGACACATAATTGCCAGATTCACCAAAGTTGAAATGATGGAAAAAATCTTAAGGGCAGCCAGAGAGAAAGGTCGGGTTACCCACAAAGGGAAGCCCATCAGACTAACAGCAGATCTCTCGGCAGAAACTCTCCAAGCCAGAAGAGAGTGGGGGCCAATATTCAACATTCTTAAAGAAAAGAATTTTAAACCCAGAATTTCATATCCAGCCAAACTAAGTTTCATAAGTGAAGGAGAAATAAAATCCTTTACAGATAAGCAAATGCTTAGAGATTTTGTCACCACTAGGCCTGCCTTACAAGAGACCCTGAAGGAAGCACTAAACATGGAAAGGAAAAACCGGTACCAGCCATTGCAAAAACATGCCAAAATGTAAAGACCATCGAGGCTAGGAAGAAACTGCATCAACTAACGAGCAAAATAACCAGTTAATATCATAATGGCAGGATCAAGTTCACACATAACAATCTTAACCTTAAATGTAAATGGACTAAATGGTCCAATTAAAAGACACAGACTGGCAAACTGGATAAAGAGTCAAGACCCATCAGTCTGCTGTATTCAGGAGACCCATCACACACGCAGAGACATACATAGGCTCAAAATAAAGGGATGGAGAAAGATTTACCAAGCAAATGGAGAACAAAAAAAAAGCGGGGGTTGCAATACTAGTCTCTGATAAAACAGACTTCAAAACATCAAAGATCAAAAGAGACAAAGAAGGCCATTACATAATGGTAAAGGGATCAATTCAACAGGAAGAGCTAACTATCCTAAATATATATGCACCCAATACAGGAGCACCCAGATTCATAAAGCAAGTCCTTAGAGACTTACAAAGAGACTTAGACTCCCATACAATAATAATGGGAGACTTCAACACTCCACTGTCAACATTAGACAGATCAACGAGACAGAAAGTTAACAAGGATATCCAGGAATTGAACTCATCTCTGAAGCAAGCAGACCTAATAGACATCTATAGAACTCTCCACCCCAAATCAACACAATATACATTCTTCTCAGCACCACATCGTACTTACTCCAAAATTGACCACGTAATTGGAAGTAAAGCACTCCTCAGCAAATGTACAAGAACAGAAATTATAACAAACTGTCTCTCAGACCACAGTGCAATCAAACTAGAACTCAGGACTAAGAAACTGAATCAAAACCGCTCAACTACATGGAAACTGAACAACCTGCTCCTGAATGACTACTGGGTACATAACGAAATGAAGGCAGAAATAAAGATGTTCTTTGAAACCAATGAGAACAAAGATACAACATACCAGAATCTCTGGGACACATTTAAAGCAGTGTGTAGAGGGAAATTTATAGCACTAAATGCCCACAAGAGAAAGCAGGAAAGATCTAAAATTGACACTCTAACATCGCAATTAAAAGAACTAGAGAAGCAAGAGCAAACACATTCGAAAGCTAGCAGAAGGCAAGAAATAACTAAGATCAGAGCAGAACTGAAGGAGATAGAGACAGAAAAAACCCTCCAAAAAATCAATGAATCCAGGAGTTGGTTTTTTGAAAAGATCAACAAAATTGACAGACCACTAGCAAGACTAATAAAGAAGAAAAGAGAGAAGAATCAAATCGATGCAATTAAAAATGATAAAGGGGATATCACCACTGACCCCACAGAAATACAAACTACCATCAGAGAATACTATAAACACCTCTACGCAAATAAACTAGAAAATCTAGAAGAAATGGAAAATTTCCTGGACACTTACACTCTTCCAAGACTAAACCAGGAAGAAGTTGAATCCCTGAATAGACCAATAGCAGGCTCTGAAATTGAGGCAACAATTAATAGCCTACCAACCAAAAAAAGTCCAGGACCAGATGGATTCACAGCTGAATTCTACCAGAGGTACAAGGAGGAGTTGGTACCATTCCTTCTGAAACTATTCCAATCAATAGAAAAAGAGGGAATCCTCCCTAACTCATTTTATGAGGCCAACATCATCCTGATACCAAAGCCTGGCAGAGACACAACAAAAAAAGAGAATTTTAGACCAATATCCCTGATGAACATCGATGCAAAAATCCTCAATAAAATACTGGCAAACCGGATTCAGCAACACATCAAAAAGCTTATCCACCATGATCAAGTGGGCTTCATCCCTGGGATGCAAGGCTGGTTCAACATTCGCAAATCAATAAACATAATCCAGCATATAAACAGAACCAAAGACAAAAACCACATGATTATCTCAATAGATGTAGAAAAAGCTTTTGACAAAATTCAACAGCCCTTCATGCTAAAAACCCTCAATAAATTCGGTATTGATGGAACGTACCTCAAAATAATAAGAGCTATTTATGACAAACCCACAGCCAATATCATACTGAATGGGCAAAAACTGGAAAAATTCCCTTTGAAAACTGGCACAAGACAGGGATGCCCTCTCTCACCACTCCTATTCAACATAGTGTTGGAAGTTCTGGCTAGGGCAATCAGGCAAGAGAAAGAAATCAAGGGTATTCAGTTAGGAAAAGAAGAAGTCAAATTGTCCCTGTTTGCAGATGACATGATTGTATATTTAGAAAACCCCATTGTCTCAGCCCAAAATCTCCTTAAGCTGATAAGCAACTTCAGCAAAGTCTCAGGATACAAAATTAATGTGCAAAAATCACAAGCATTCTTATACAGCAGTAACAGACAAACAGAGAGCCAAATCTCTGTTTTGATGGACTTCCATTCACAATTGCTTCAAAGAGAATAAAATACCTAGGAATCCAACTTACAAGGGATGTAAAGGACCTCTTCAAGGAGAACTACAAACCACTGCTCAGTGAAATAAAAGAGGACACAAACAAATGGAAGAACATACCATGCTCATGGATAGGAAGAATCAATATCATGAAAATGGCCATACTGCCCAAGGTTATTTATAGATTCAATGCCATCCCCATCAAGCTACCAATAAGTTTCTTCACAGAATTGGAAAAAACGGCTTTAAAGTTCATATGGAACCAAAAAAGACCCCGCATCTCCAAGACAATCCTAAGTCAAAAGAACAAAGCTGGAGGCATCACGCTACCTGACTTCAAACTATACTACAAGGCTACAGTAACCAAAACAGCATGGTAATGGTACCAAAACAGAGATATAGACCAATGGAACAGAACAGAGTCCTCAGAAATAATACCACACATCTACAGCCGTCTGATCTTTGACAAACCTGACAAAAACAAGAAATGGGGAAAGGATTCCCTATTTAATAAATGGTGCTGGGAAAATTGGCTAGCCATAAGTAGAAAGCTGAAACTGGATCCTTTCCTTACTCCTTATACGAAAATTAATTCAAGATGGAATAGAGACTTAAATGTTAGACCTAATACCATAAAAATCCTAGAGGAAAACCTAGGTAGTACCATTCAGGACATAGGCATGGACAAAGACTTCATGTCTAAAACACCAAAAGCAACAGCAGCAAAAGCCAAAATTGACAAATGGGATCTCATTAAACTAAAGAGCTTCTGCACAGCTAAAGAAACTACCATCAGATTGAACAGGCAACCTACAGAATTGGAGAAAATTTTTGCAATCTACTCATCTGACAAAGGGCTAATATCCAGAACCTACAAAGAACTCAAACAAATTTATAAGAAAAAAACAAACAACCCCATCAAAAAGTGGGCAAAGGATATGAACAGACATTTCTCAAAAGAAGACATTCATACAGCCAACAGACACATGAAAAAATGCTCATCATCACTGGCCATCAGAGAAATGCAAATCAAAACCACAATGAGATACCATCTCACACCAGTTAGAATGGCGATCATTAAAAAGTCAGGAAACAACAGGTGCTGGAGAGGATGTGGAGAAATAGGAACGCTTTTACACTGTTGGTGGGATTGTAAACTAGTTCAACCATTATGGAAAACAGTATGGCGATTCCTCAAGGATCTAGAACTAGATGTACCATATGACCCAGCCATCCCATTACTGGGTATATACCCAAAGGATTATAAATTATGCTGCTATAAAGACACATGCACACGTATGTTTATTGCGGCACTATTCACAATAGCAAAGACTTGGAATCAACCCCAATGTCCATCAGTGACAGATTGGATTAAGAAAATGTGGCACATATACACCATGGAATACTATGCAGCCATCAAAAAGGATGAGTTTGTGTCCTTTGTAGGGACATGGATGCAGCTGGAACCCATCATTCTTAGCAAACTATCACAAGAACAGAAAACCAAACACCGCATGTTCTCACTCATAGGTGGGAACTGAACAATGAGATCACTTTGGACTCAGGAAGGGGAACATCACACACCGGGGCCTATCATGGGGAGGGGGGAGGGGGGAGGGATTGCATTGGGAGTTATACCTGATGTAAATGACGAGTTGATGGGTGCAGCACACCAACATGGCACAAGTATACATATGTAACAAACCTGCACGTTATGCACATGTACCCTACAACTTAAAGTATAATAATAATAAATAAATTAAAAAAAATAATGTAACTCTGTTTGTTGAGAAAACACTCCAAAAAGTAGTTCACAGATAGCTTCTTTCTAGTTTTTATTTGGGTATATTCGGTTTTTCCCCATTGGACTCAAAGGGCTTCAAAATGTCTGCTCATAGATTATACAAAAAGAGTGTTTCCAACTTGCTGATTAAAAAGAGAGGCTCAATTATGAGAGATGTATCCACACATCACACAACAGTTTCACATGTAGCTTCTTTCTAGTTTTTATCTCGAGGTTTTGGCTTTTCTGCATAAGCCTCAATGGACTCCCAAATATCTCTTCACAGATTTTCCAAAAAAGTATTTCCACCTGTGGAATCTAAACAAATGTTTCACTCTGTGAGATGCAACCACACATCAAAGAGCACATTTATAGATAGCATCTTTCTAGTTTTTATCTTGGAATGTTCCCATTTCACTTACAGGCACCAATTTGCTTCGAAATGTCCCTTTGCATATTCTTCAACATACTGTTTCCAACTTGCTGAATCCAAGGGAGGCTTTAACTCTGTGAGATGAATCCACACATCACCAAGAAGATTAACAGATCGCTTATTTCTAGTTTTTAACTAAGATATTCCATTTTCTCACTTACGTGTCAATGAGATCCAAAATGTCCCTTCGCATATTCTTCGAAAATAGGGTTTCCAACCTGATTAACCAAAAGAAAGCTTTAACTATGTGAGCTGAATCCACACATCACAAAACACTTTCAAATATATCTTCTTTCCAGTTTTTATCTGGGGATATTGAGTTTTCCCCCATAGCCCTGAATGGACTCCAAAATGTCCTTTTACAGATCCTCCAATTAGAGTGTTTCCATTATGCTGACTCAACAGAAAGGTTTAACTCTGTGAGATTAATTAACACACCATAAAGAAATTTCACAGAGTGTTTCTTTCTAGTTTCCATCTGAGGATATTAGGTTTTTCAACATAGGTTTCTTTGAGTGACAAAATTTTCCTTTGAAGACTCTCCAAAAAGAGTGTTTCCAACTTCCTGAATAAAAAGAAATGTTTGACTCTCTAAGATGATTTACACATCACAAAGCAGTTTCACAGAGAGTTTTTTTCCAGGTTTCATCTGGGATATTCAGTTTTTCCTCTAAACCTCCATGGGCTCCCAAATGTCACTTTGCAGCTTCTACAAAAAAGAGTGTTTCTATCCTGCTCAATCAAAGGAAAGGTTTAACTATGTGAGATGAATCAACATATCACAAAGCAGTTTCACAATAGCTTCTTTCTAGTTTTATCTCGGGATATTCGGTTTTTCCTTATAGGCCTCAATGGGCTCCAAATATCCTTTTACAGATTCAACCATAAAAGTGTTTCCCATCAGCTGAATCTAAAAGAAAGGTTTAACTCTGTGAGATGACTCCACAGATCACAAAACAGTTTGATAGATAGCTTCATTCCACTTTTTATCTGGCGACATTCATTTGTTTCCCATAGGCCTCAATGGGTTCCAAAATGTCCCTTTGAAGATTCTACAAAAATAGTGTTTCCCACCTGCTGATCAAAAGAAAGCTTTACCACTCTGAGATGAATCCACACATCACAAGGCAGTTCCACCAAGTCCTTCATTATACTTTTTATCTAAGGATATTCAATTTTTCCTTCTAGGCCTCCATGGGCTCCCAAATATCTCTTTGCAGATTCTCTAAAAACAGTATTTCCAAACTGCCGAATCAAAATAAAGTTTAAACTCTGTGAGATGATTCCACACATCACAAAGCAGTTCCACAGAACACTTCTTTCTAGTTTTTTGGGGGGGATATTCAGTTTTTTCCTATAGGCCTCAATGAGTTTCCAAATGTGCATTTGAAAATACTCCAAAAAATGTTTTTAACCTGCTTAATCAAAAGGAAGCATCAACTCTGCAAGATGAATCCAATATCACACAACAGTTTCACAGATAGCTTCATTCTAGTTTCTTTCTGGGAATATTCGATATTTCCCCATTGGCCTCAATGGGCTCCCAAATGTGTCTTCATAGATTATTCAGTAAGAGTGTTTCCAATCTGCTGTACCAAAAGAAGGGTTTAATTCAGTGATATGAATCCACACAACAGAAAGCAGTTTTAGAGATAACTTCTTTGTCTTTTTTTCTGTAGATATTCTGCTTTTACTTATAGACCTCAATGGGCTACCAAATGTCCCTTTGCAGATTCTACATAAAGAGTGTTTCCAACCTGCTGGATTAGAAGAAATATTTAATTTTTTTAGATGAATCCACACATCAAAAATCAGTTTCACAGATAGCTTACTTCTGGTTTTTAATCTGTGGATATTTGGTTTTTCCCCATAGACCTTTATGGGCTCCCAAATATCCCTTCACAAATTCTCCAAAAAGAGTATTTCCAAACCTGCTGAATCAAAAGAAAGGTTTAAGTCTGTGAGATGAAACCACACATCACAAAACAGTTTCACAGAAAACCTCTTTCCAGTTTTTATCTGGGAATATCAGTTTTTTCCCCATTGGCCTCAATGGACTCCCAAATGTACATTCACAGATCCCACAAGGTGTGTTTCCAACCCACTGAAACAAAAGACAGTTTAATTCTGTGAGGTGAATCCACACATCACAAAGCAGTTTCTTATATATCTTCTTCCTAATTTTTATTTGGGAATGTTTGGTTTTTCCCCATATTTCTCAATGGGTTCCCAAATGTCCCTTCGCTGATTCTCCAAAAAGAGTATTTCCAATCTGCTGCATAAAAAGAAATGTTTAACACTGTGAGATCCATCCACACATCACAAAGCTGTTTCACAGATATCTTCATTCTAGTTCTTATCTGGGGATATTCAGTTTTTCCCCATAGTCTTCAAAGGACTCCCAAAAGTGCCTTCAAATATTTTTCAAAAAAGTGTTTCCAACTTGCTGAATCTAAAGAAAGATTTAACTCTATGACATGAATCCACACACCAAAAAGCTGTTTTACAGATAGTTTCTTTCTAGTTTTTATCTGGAGATATTTGATCTTTCCCCATAGTCCACAATGGGCTCTCAAATGTCCATTCATAGATTCTACAAAAAGAGTATTTCCACCTTGCTGAATCAAAAGAAGGTTTGCACTCTGAGATGAATGCACACATCACAAAACAGTTCCACAGATAATTTCTTCCTAGTTTTTAGCTGGGCATATTCTGTTTTTCCACATATGCCTCAATGAACTCTCAAAAGTCACTTCACAGATACTACAAAAAGACTGTTTCCAACCTGCTGAATCAAAAAAATGTTTAACTCTGTGAGATGAATCCACACATCCAAAAGCAGTTTCACAGATATGTTCATTCTAATTTTTATCTGGGGATATTCGATTTTTCCCTATATGCCTCAATGGGCTCCAAATTATCTCTTTGCAGATGTTGAAAAACGAGTGTTTGCAACCTGCTGAATCAAAATAAAGGTTTAGCTCTGTGAGAGGAATACACACATCACAAAGCAATTTCACAGATATATTCTTTGCAGTTTTTACCTGGGGATATTCAGATTTTCCTCATAGGCCTCAATGGGCCCCCAAATGTCCCTTCGCAGATTCTACAGAAAGAATGTTTCCATCCTGCTGAATCAAAAGAAAAGTCTAACTCTGTAAAATGAATTCACACATCACAAAACAGTTTCACAGATAGCTTCTTTTTAGTTTTCATCACGGGATATTCATTTTTTTTAAAGGCCTCAAAGGGTTCCAGAATGTCCATTTGCAGATTCTACAAAAGGAGTGTTTCCAACTTGCTGAATCAGAAGAAAAAATTAACACTGTGAGATGAATCCACAAGTCACAAAGTAGTTTCACAGATAACTTTTCTCTAGTTTTTATCTGGGGATATTCAGTTTTTCTCCATAGAACTCAATGGGCTCCCAAATTTCCATTTGAAGATTCTCCAAAAAGAGGATTTCCAATTTGCTGAATGAAAAGAAATGTTTCAGTATGTGAGATGCATCCACACATCACAAAACAGTTACACAGATTGCTTCTTTCTACTTTTTTTCTGGGGATATTTAGTTTTTCCCCATAGGCCTCAATTTGATTTCAAATGTCCCTTTGAGATTCTACAAAAAGAGTGTCTCTAACCTGCTGAATCAAAAGAAAGGTTTAGCTCTGTGAGGTGAATCCAGACATCACAAGGCAATTTCACAGATAGCTTCCTTCTAGTTTTTATCTGCATGTATTCTCTTTTTCCCATAGGCCCCAAAGGGCTCCCAAATGTCCCTTCGCAGGTTCTCCAAAAACAGGGTTTCCAACCTGCTGAATAAAAAGAAAATTAACTTTTTGAGATGAATCCACACATTACCAAACAGTTTCAGGGCATGTTATTTCTAATTTTTATCTAGGGTTATTTAGTTTATTCTTGTAGTCAGCAATGACTTCAACATGTCTCTTCTCAGATTCTACAAAAGGAGTGTTTCCAACCAGCTGAATAAAAGGAAAGGTTTAACTCTGTAAGATGAATCCACACATTACAAAGCAGATTTACAGATGTCTTCTTTCTAGTTTTATCTAGGGATATTTGTTTTTTCCCCATAGGCCTCAATGAGCTCCAGAATGTCCCTTAAAAGTTTCCAGAAAAAGAGTGCTTCCAACCTGCTGAATGAAAAGAAAGATTTAACTCTGTGAGAAGAATCCAGACATCTAAAGCAGTTTCAAATATAGTTTCTTTCTAGTTTTTATCTGGAAATATTTGATTTGATTTTTCCACAAATGACTCTTTAAGCACTTAAATATCCCTTAGTAAATTCTCCAAAATAGTGTTTCCAACTGGTGAATCAAAAGAAAAATTTAACTCACTGAGATGAATCCACACATCGCAAAGCAGTTTCACAGCCTTTTTTTTTTTTATTTTTTTTTTATTTTTTATGAAGATATTTGGTTTTTCACTTAAACCTCTATGGGCTCCGAAGTGTACCTTCATAGATTCCAAAAATCAGTGTTTCCATTCTCCTGAATTAAGAAAAAGGTTTAATTCTGTGAGTTGAATTTACACATCACAAAGCAGTTTCACAGATAACTTCTTTCTACATTTTATCTGGGGATATTCAGTTTTCTTATAGACTTCAAGGGACTCAAAAATGTCCCTTCATAGATTCTCTAAAAAGAGTTTCCAACCTGCTTAATCAAAAGAAAAATTTAAATCTGTGAGATGAATCCACACATAACAAAGCGGTTTCACAAGTAACTTCTTTCTAGATTTATTTAGCGATACTCAGTTTTCCCCATAGGTAACCATGGGCTCCTAAATGTCCCTTTGCTGGTTTTCCAAAAAGAGTATTTCCAACCTGCTGAATAAAACGAAATGTTTAACTCTGTGAGATACATAGACCCATCACAAAGCAGCTTCACAGGTTGCTTCTTTCTAGTTTTTTTTATCTGGGGATATTCGTTTTTTCCCCATAAGCCTCAATAGGCTCTAAAATGTCCCTTCTAGATTCTAGAAAACAAGTGTTTCCAACCTAGCGAATCAAAAGAAAGGTTTAAATCAGTGAGGTGAAATCACACATCATAATGCAGTTTCACAGATAGCTTCCTTCTAGTTTTTATCAGGATATTCTGTTTTTCCCCATAGGCCTCAAAAGGCTCCCAAATGTCCGTTGCAAAATTCTCCAAAAAGAGTGTTTCCAAACTGCCAGATCAAAGGGAAAGTTTAACTCTATGAGATGAATCCACACATCACAAAGCAGTTTCACAGATAGCTTATTTGTAGTTTTGATCTTGGGATATTGCTGTTTTTCCTTAGACCTCATTGGGCTTTCAAATGTCCCTTTGCAGTTTATCCAAAAACAGTATTTCTCACCTGCTAAATAAAAAGAAGTGTTTAACTCCGTGACGTGAATCCACACCTCACAAAGTCGTTTCACAGATAGTTTCTTTCTAGTGTTTATCTTGGGATATTCTGTTTTTCCCCATTGGCCTCAATGGGCTCCCAAATGTCCCTTTGCAGATTCTACAAAAAGGGTGTTTCCAACCTATTGAATCAAAAGAATACTTTAACTCTGTGAAATGATTCTGCACATCATGAAGAAGATTCACAGGTAGCTTCTTTGTAGTTTTTATCTGGGGATATTCTGTTTATCCTCATGGATCTCAAAGGGCTTTGAAAAGTCTCTTTGCTAATTCTCCAGAAAAGGTGTTTCCAACTTCTGGATAAAAAAGGATTAACTCTGTGAAATGAATCCACTCAACACAAGACAGTTCCACAGATAGATTTTTTCCAGTTTTTATCTGGGGATAATTTCTTTTTTCCCTATAGGGCTAAATGGCTCCCAAATAAATAAAAAAGTGTTTCTATCCTGCTGAATCAAAAGAAAGGGGCAACTCTACGAGATGAATTGACCCTTCAGAAAGCTGTTTCACAGATAACTTCTTTGTAGTTTCCATCTGGAGATATTAGTTTTTCACCGTAGGCCTAAATAGGCTTCCAAATGTCTTCTGCAATTCTGCAAAAAGAGTGTTTCCAACCTGACACATGAAAAGAAAGGTTTATCTTTGTGAGATGAATCCACACATTACAAAGCAGTTTCACATATAGCTTCTTTCTAGTTTTCATTTGGAAATATTAGTATTTTTCCTAAAGGCCTCAAAGGGGTCCCAAATGTCCCCTTGTATATTATTCAAAAAAAAGTGTTTCCAACCTGCTGAAACAAAAGAAAGGGTTAACTCTGTGAGATGAATCCACACATCACAAAGCAGTTTCACAGATAGCAGTTTTCCGGTTTTCATCTGGGGATATTCGATTTTGACTTATAGGCCTCAGTGGGCTTCAAAATGTCCCTTGGCAGATTCTACAAAAACAGTGTTTCCAACCTCCTGGATGAAGGAAAAATTTAATCCTGTGAGATGAATCCACACATCATGAAGAACTTACACAGGTAGCTTCTTTCTACTTTTTATCTGGGGATATTTGTTTTTTCCCAATAGGCTTCAAAGGGCTCCCAAAAGTCTCTTTGCAGATTCTCCAAAAAGAGTGTTTCCAAACTGCTGGATAAAAAGGAAGGTTTAACTCAGAGAAATGAATCCACACAACACAAAACGGTTTCACAGATAGATTCTTTGTAGTTTTCATCTTGGTATATTCGCTTTTTCCTCATAGACCTAAATGGTGCCCAAACGTCCCTTCTCAGATTCTCCAAAATAAGTGTTTCCAATCTGCTGAAGCAAAAGAAGCAATTATCTCTACGAGATAAATCCATTCATCACAAAGCAGTTTCACATATAGCAACTTTGTAGTTTTCATCTGGAGATATTTAGTTTTTCACCATAGGCTGAAACAGGCTCCTGAATGTCTTTTTACAGATTCTCCAAAAACAGTGTTTCCAACTTGCTACATCAAATAAAGGTTTATCTTTGTGAGATTAATGCACACATCACAAAGCAGTTTCACAGATAGCTTCTTTTTCGTGTTAGCTGGGGATATTCTGTTTTCTAGAAAGTTTTAACTCTGTGAGATGAATGCACACGTCACAAAGCAGTTTCTCAGAAAGTTTCTCTCTAGTTTTTCTCACAAGATGTTTCCTTTTTTTCACCATGGGCCTCAAAACTCTACCAAATATCTCTTCACAGAGTAGAAGAAAACACTGTTTCCAAATTGCCGAATGAAAGGAAACCTTTAATTCTGTGAGACAAATGTAGAAATCATAACTTGGTTTCTCAGATATCTTCCTTCTAGTTTTTGTCGTGGGAAATTCAGTTTTTTGCCATTGGCCTCAAAGATCTCCCAAATGTCCTTTCACAGAATGGAGAAAGATATTTTTCAAAAACTGCTGAATCCAAAGAATGGTTTAACTCTTTGAGATGAATGCACACATCACGAAACTGTTTCCCAGAAAGTTTCTTTCTAGTTTTTATCTGAAGTTATTTCCTTTTTCATCATTGTCATCACTGCTCTTCCAAATATACCTTCACAGACACTACAAAAACAGTTTTTCCAAACTGCTGAATGAAAAGAAATGTTTAACTCTGTGAGATGAAAGTGCACATCACAAAGCAGTTTCTCAGAAAAGTTCTCTCTAGTTTTCTCACAAGATATTTCCTTTTTTACTATGGGCCTCAAAGTGCTACCAAATATCTCTTCACAGAATACAAGAAAACGCTGTTCTCAAACTGTTGAATGAAAAGAAATCTTTAACTCTGTGAGACAAATGCAGAAATAACAAGTCAGTTTGTCAGATAACTTCCGTCTAGTTTTTGTCCTGTGATATTCGCTGTTTTGCCATTGGCCCCAATGATCTCCAAAATGTCCTTTTGCAGAATGGACAAAAACAGTGTTGTGAAACTGCTGAATCCAAAGAAGGGTTTAACTCTGTTAGATGAATGCACACATCACAAAACAGTTTCTCAGAAAGCTTCTTTCTAGATTTTATCTGAAGATAGTTCCTTTTACACAAGAGATCTCAATGCATACGAAATATATCTTCACAGATTTTAAGGAAACAGTGCTTCCAAACTAATGAATGAAAAGAAAGGTTTAACACTGTCTGAGGAATATCACATCACAGTCTGTTTGTCAATCACCTTCCTTCTAGTTTTTGCCCTGGGATATTCACTTTTTCAAAATTGGCCTCAGTGAACTCAATTTCGAGCTCAGTGAGCTCCACTCTGCACAAAAAGGAAAGGAGAAAAACATTGTCCCAAATGAAGAATGGAGAAAAACATTGTCCCAAAACTACTGAATGCAACGAAAAGTTTAACTCATTGAGATGAATGAACACAACACAAAGCAGTTTACCAGAGGGCTTCTTTCTGCTGTTTATCTGAAGTTGTTTCCTTTTTCAGTATTGACCTCAATGTGCTCCTAACTACACCTTCCCAGATACTACAAAAAGAGCGTTTCCAAACTGTTCATTGAAAAGAAATGTTTAACTCTGCAAGATGAGTGCAGACACCACAAAGGGGTTACTCAGAAAGCTTCTCTCTTGTTTTTCCCACTAAATATTTCATTTTTCACTATGGGCCTCAAAGTACTACTAAAAGTCTTCACAGACTACAAGAAAACACTGTTTCCAAACTGCTGAATGAAAAGAAATGTTTAACTCTGTGACACAAATGCACAAATCACAAGTCGGTTGGTCAGATAACCTTCTTCTAGTTTTCGTTCTGGGATGTTTGCTTTTTCCCCACTGGCCTCAAAGAGCTACTGAATATCTCTACACAGATTCTAAGAAAACAGTGTTTCCTAACTGCTGAATGAAAAGACAGTTTTAACTCTGCAAGATGAATGCATGCATCACATGTCATCTTGTCAGATAAGTTCCTTCTAGTTTTTATCCTAGGATATTTGCTTATTTGCCATTGGCCTCAAAGATCTCACATATGTGCATTCGCAGAATGGACAAAAACAGTGTTCCCCAAACTGCTGAATCCAAAGAAAGATTTAACTCTGTGAAATGAATGCACACATCACAAAGCAGTTTCTCAGAATACTTCTTTTTTTTTTTTTTTTTTGTCTGAAGATATTTCCTTTTTCACCACAGGCATCAAAGCACTACAAAATATCTCTTTGAAGAATCAGAGAAAACATTGTTTAAAAACTGCTGAATGAAAAGAAATGTTTTACTCTGTGAGATGAATGTACAAATCACAAGTGGGTTTGTCAGATAACTTCCTTCTAGTTTTTAGCCTTGGACATTCCCTTTATTTCCATTGACCTCAAAGAGCTCCCAAATATCCATTTGCAGAATGGACAAAAACAGTGTAACCAAACTGTTGAATCTGAAGAAACCTCTAACTCTGTGATGTGAATGCCCACATCACAAAGCAGTTTCTCAAAAACCTTATTTGAACTGTTGATCTGAAGACATTTCTTTATTCACAGGAGGACTCAATGCACTGCAAAATACCTCTTGGCAGATTGTAAGAAAACAGTGTGTCCAAACTGGTGAATGAATAGAAAGGTTGAATTCTGTGAGAGGAATACACACTTCACAGGTCGGTTTGTCAGGTAACTTCCTTCTAGTTTTTGTCCTGGGATGTTTCCTTTTTTGCCATTGGCCTCAATGAGATCCCAAATGTCTTTTCGCAGAATGGACAACAACATTGTTCTCATACTGCTGAATCCAAAGAGAGGTGTAACTCTGTTAGATGAATGCACACATCACAAAGCAGTTTCTCAAAATATTCTTTGTAGTTTTCATCCAATATATTTCCTTTGTCACCATTGGCTTCAATGCACTTCCAAATATACCTTCACAGATACTACAAAAACAGGGTTTCCTAACTGCTGAATGAAAACAAATGTTTAACTCTGCAAGATGAATGCACACATCACAATGTGGTTTGTCAGATATCTTCTTTGTATTTATCCTGGGATATTCACTTTTTTGCCTTTGACTTCAATGAGCTATGAAATGTCCATTCACAGAATAAACAAAAGCAGTGTAACCACACTGCTTAATTCACATAATGGTTTAACTCTGTGACGTGAATGCACACATCGCAAAACAGTTTCTTAGAAAGCTTTTTTCTAGTTTTTATCTGAAGATATTATCTTTTTCACAGGGGCCTCAATGAGCCACCAAATATCTCTTCACAGATTGTAAGAAAACAGTGTTTCCAAGCTGCTGAATGAAAAGAAAAGTTTAACTCTGACAGAGGAATGCCCACATCACAGGTAAGTGTGTCAGGTAAATTCCTTCTAGTTTTTGTCCCGGGATATTTGTTTTTTCACCACTGGACTCAAAGATCTCCCAAATGTCCATTCACAGAATGGACAAAAATAGTGTTTCCTAACTGCTGTATCCAAAGAAAGTTTTAACTCTGTGAGATTAATGAACGTATCTGAAAATAGTTTCTCACAAAGCTTTTTTCTAGTTTTTATCTGAATGTATTTCCTTTTTCATCTTAGGCCTTAATGAGCCATTGAATATCTCTTCAGAGTTTCTAAGAAAACAGTGCTACCAATATGCTGAATGAAAAGGAAGGTTTAACTCTGCAATATGAATGGACACACCACAAACGGGTTTCTCCAACATCTTCCTCCTATTTTTATCCTGGGAGATTCAGTTTTTTGCAATTGGCCTCAATCAACTCCCAAATGTCCATTCACAGAATAGACAACAACCGTGTTTCCAAACTGATGAATCCAAGGAAAGGTTTAACTCTATGAGATGAATTCACATATACAACAGCAGTTACTCAGAAACATTGTTTCTACAATTTATGTGAAGATATTTCCTTTTTCACCATAGGCAACAATGCACTACCGAGTATCTCTTCACAGATTCTAAGAAAAGTGTTTCCAAAGTGCTGAGTGAAAACACAGCTATAACTCTGCAAGATGAATGCACACACCACTGGTCAGTTTGTCCATTAATTTCCTTCTAATTTTTATCCTAGGATATTTGCTTTTTCGCGATTGGCCTCAAAAATCTCCCACATGTCCATTTACAGAATGGACAAAAACACTGTTTCCAAACTGCTGAATACAATGAAAGTTTTATCCCTGTGAGATACATGTTTTTATCTGAAGATAATTCCTTTTTCACTGTAGGCCTCTATGTGCTATCAAATATCTCCTCAGAGAATCCAAGAAAACACTTTTTCAAAAGTACTGAATGAAAAGAAATGTTTATGTTTTTAAGATGAATATACAAATCTCAAGTCAGTTTGTCAGATAAATTCCTTCTAGCATTTGTCCTTGGGTGTATGCTTTTTGTGCCATTGGCTTCACATCACAAAGCACTTTCTCAGAAAGTTTCTTTGTAATTTTTATCTGAAGATATTTCTCTTTTCACCATAGGCCTCAAAGTGCTATCAAATACCTCCCTGGAGAATCCAAGATAACATTGTTTCCAAACTATTGAATGAAAAGAAATGTTTAACTCAGTGAGATGAATGTAGAAATAACAAGTAGGTTTGTCAGATAATTTGATTCTGTTTTTATCCTGTGATATTTGTTTTTTCACCATTCTCCTCAAGGAGCAACTGAAGAGTGCTCCAAAATATCCCTTCATGGATTGTACAAAAACAGTGCTTCCAAAGAGCTAAATGAAAATAAAGGTGTAACTTGGTGAGATGAATTCACACGTCAAAAAGTGGTTTCTCACATTTTATCTGGGGATATTTGCTTTTTTGCTTTCGGCCTCAAAGAGCTCCCACAAGTCCATTGGAAGAATGGACAAAAGCAGTGTTTCCAACTGCAGATTTGAAAGAAATGTTTAACTCTCTGAGATGAATAGAAACATCTCAGAGCGGTTTCTCAAAAAGCTTCTTTCTAGTCTATCTGAAGATTTATTTTTTAATCACTGCAGGCCTCAATGCACTCGGAAATATCCCTTCACAGTTTCTACAAGAACAGTGTTTCCAAACTGCTGAATACACAGGGAGATTTAACTCTTGGAGGTGAGTACACACATCCTATATCAGTTTCTCAGAAAGCATCTTTCTTGTTTTTATCTGAAGATGTTTCTTTTGTCAACATAGATCTCAATGTGACCCCAAATATCTCTCAACAGTACCTACAAACAGTGTTTACAAACTGTTGAATGAAAACAAAGGTTTAACTCTGTGAGATAAATGCACACATCTCAAAGCAATTTCTCAGATGGCTTCCTTCTAGGGTTTATCCTGGGATATTCACTCTTCTCCATTGGAATCAATGAGCTCCTAAATGTCCATTTGCAAAATGGATCAAAACAGTGTTTCCTAAGTGCTGAATTGAAAGAAAGCTTTAACACTGTGAGACAAATGCAAATATCACAAAGAAATTTTTCAGAATGCTTCTGTCTAGTTTTTATCTGAAGAATATTGCTTATCCACCATAGGCACTCAATTTGCTTCCAAATATCCCTTTGTGAATTTTACAAAAACCATGTATAAAACCTGCTGAATGAAAAGAAAGGTTTAGTTCTGAGAGTTGAATGCACACATCACAAAACCGTTTCTTACATTGCTTCCTTCTAGTGTTTATCCTGGGATATTCGCTTTTTCACCTTTGACCTAAAGAGCTCCCAACCGTCAATTTGCAGAATGAACAAAAACAGGGTTTTCAATATGTTTAATAAAAAGAAAGGTTTAATTCTATGAGATGAGTGTAAACATCAAAAAGTGGTTTTTCTGAAAGCTTCTTTCTAGTTTTTATCTGAAGATATTTCCTTTTTCATCATAGACCACATTGCACTGCAAAACATCCCTCTGCAGATTTTACAAACACATTGTTACCAACCTGTTGAATAAAAACAAAGATTTAACTCTGCGAGATGAACGCACACATCATAAAGTGATTTCTCATATGGCTTCCTTGTAGTGTTTATCCTGGGATATTCACTTATTTGCAGTTGGCCTCAATGAGTTCCCAAACGTCCATTCACAGAATGGACCAAAATAATGATTCCTAACTGCCTCTTCAAAAGGAAGTTTTAACACTGTGAGGTGAATGCACATATCACAAAACAGTGTCTTAGGTAACTTCCTTCTAGTTTTTATTGTGGGATGTTCCCTTTTTTGCCTTTGTCCTAATGAGTTCCCGAATGTCCATTTGCAGAATGGACAAAAACAGGGGTTCCAATCTGCTGAATAGAAAGAAATTTTTAGTGCTATGAGATGAAAGCCCACATCACAAAGCATTTTTTCAGAAAGCTTCTTTCTAGTTTTTATCTGAAGATATGTCCTTTTTCAGCATAGGTTGTAGTGCATTCCCAAATATCCCTTCACAGATTCCACAAAAACAGTGCTTCCAAACTACTGAAAGAAATGAAAGATGTAACTGAGGTGAGATGAATGCACACAACACAAAGCAGTTTCTCAGATAGCTTCCTTTAAGTTTTTACCTGGGATACTCACTTTTTCTCCCATGGCCTCAAGGAGCTGCCTAACGTTAGCTTGTACATTGGACAAAAACTGTTTCCAAACTGATGAATAAAAACTAAGTTATAACTCTGTGAGATGAGTCCAAGCATAACAAAGCAGTTTCTCAGAAAACTTTTTTCTTCTTTTTATCTGTTGATGTTTCCTTTTTCACCACATGCCACAATGTGATCACAAATATCCCTGTGCAGATACCACCAAAACAGTGTTTACGATCTGCTGAATGAAAAGAAAGTTTTAGCTCTGTGAGATGAATTCACACATGTCAAAGTGGCTTCTCACACATCTTCATTCTGGATTTTATCCTGGAATATTGGCTACTTCATTTTTGGCCTCAAAGAGCTCCCAAATATCCATTGGCAGAATGTACAGAAGGTACAAAAACAATGTTTCCAAACTGCTGAATTGAAATAATGGTTTAACTTTGTGAGGTGAATACACACATCACAAATGAGTTTCTCAGAAAGCTTCTTTATAGTTTCTATCTGAAGATATTTTCTTTATCACAGTAGGCCTCAATGTGCTCCCAAATATTCTGTCACAGTTCCTGCAAAAATAGTGTTTCAAAACTGCAGAATCCAAAGAAAGGTTAAACTCTAGGAGATGAATGAAGGCATCACAAAGCAGTTTCTCAGAAAGCTTTCTTCCTGTTTTTATCTGAAGATAGTTCATTTTTCACTGTAGACTTCAGTGGGCTCCCAAATATCCCTTCACAGATTCTACAAGCACAATGTTTCCAACCTGTGAATGAAAACAAAAGGTTTAACTCTGTGACATGAGCACACACATCACAAAGCTATTTCTCAAATGGCTTCCTTCTAGTGTTTATCCTAGGATATTAGCTTTTTCAAAATTGGATTCAACGAGCTCCCAAATGTCCATTCACAGAATGGACCAAAAGAGCGTTTCCTAATTGCTGAATTGAAAGAAAGGTGCAACACTGTGAGATGAATGCATACATCACAAACAAGTTTCTCAGAATTCTTCTGTCTAGTTTTTATCTGAAGAAGTTTGCTGTTTCACCATAGGCCTCAATCCTCTTCCAAATATCCCTTTGTAGATTCTACAAAAACAAAGTTTAAAAACTGCTGAGAGAAAAGAAAGATTTAACTCTGCGAGTTGAATGTACACATCACAAAATGGTGTCTTTGATAGATTCCATCTAGTTCTTATCATGGGATATTCCCTTTTTTGCCTTTGTCCTAATGAGCTCCCAAACGTCCATTCACAGAATGGACAAAAACAGGGTTTCTATCCTGCTGAATAGAAAGGAAGGTTTAACTCTGTGAGATGAATGCACACATCATAAGTCACTTTTTCAGAAGCCTTCTTTTTAGTTTTAATCTCATGTTATTCTCTTTTTCACAATAGCCCTCAATGTGCTCCCATATATCCCTTCGCAGTTTCTACAAAAAGAGTACTTCCAAACTCCTGAATGAAAAGAACAGTGAAACTCGGTGAGATGAATGCACACATCACAAGGCAGTTTCTCCGATAGCTTCCTTCTAGTTTTTACCTGGGATATTCGCTTTTTCTCCAGTGGCCTCCGTTAGTTCCCAAATGTCCATTCACGGAATGGACAAAAATGGTGTTTCCAAACTGCTGAATACAAAGAAAGTTATATCTCTGTGAGATGAGTGCACACATCACAAAGCAGTTTCTCAGAAAGCTTCTTTCTTCTTTTTATCTGAAGATGTTTCCTTTTTCAACACAGGTTGTAATGTGATCCCAAATATCCCTGTGCAGATACTACAAAAACATTGTTTCCAAACTGCTGAATGAAAAGAATGCTTTAACTCTGCGAGATTAATTCACACATCACAAAACGGTTTCTCACACAGCTTTCTTCTAGTTTTTATCCTGGGATATTCACTTTTTTGCTTTTGTTCTCAAAGACCTAGCAAATGTTCATTGGCAGAATAGACAAAAACAGTGTTTCCAAACTGCTGAACTGAAAGAAAGGTTTAACTCTGTGAGATGAATACATACATTACAAAGCAATTTCTCAAAATCTTCTTTCTAGTTTCTGTCTGAACATGTTTTCTTTATCACCATAGTCCTCAATGCACTCCCAAATATCCCTTTGCAGTTTCTACATATACAGTGTTTCTAAACTGCTGGATCCAAAGACAGATTTATCTCTAGGGGATGAATGCACACATCCCAAAGCATTTTCTCAGAAAGCTTCTTTATTGTTTTTATCAGAAGATTTCTCTTTTTTCACCATAGACTAAAATGTGCTCCCAAATATTCCTCCACAGATTCTACAAACACAGTGTTTCCTACATGTTGAAGGGAAATAAATATTTAACTGTGCTAGATAATTAACACATCTCAAAGCAGTTTCACATATAGCTTCCCTTTAGATTTTATACTGGGATATTTGCTTTTTAGCTTTGGTCCTGAAAGAGGTCCAAAATGTCTCTTGGCACAAAGGACAAAAGAGTGCTTCCAAACTGCTAAATTGAAAGAAAGGTTTAACACTGTGAGATGAATACAGACACCACAAAGCAGTTTCTAGAAAGCTTCTCTCTAGTTTCTTTCTCAAGATGTTTTCTTTATCACCATAGGCCTAAATGTGCTCCCAAATATCCCTTTGTAGATCCTACAAAAACAGTGTTTGCAAACTGATGAATTCAAAGAAAGTTTTAACTCTAGGAGATGAATGCACACATCCCAAAGCATGATCTCAGAAAGATTTTTTCCCTCTTTTTATCTGAATATGTTTCCTTTTCACCATAGACCTCAATGCACTCCAAAATATCCCTTTGCATTCTACAAACACAATGTTTCCAACCTGTTGAATGAAAATAAAGTTTTAACTCTGTGAGATGAACACAAACATCACAAAGCGATTTTTCAAATGGCTTCCTTCTCCTGTTCATCCTTAGATGTTTACTTTTGTGCCAGTGGCCTCAATAAGGTCAAAAATGTCCATTCGTGGAATGGACCAAAACTGTTTTTCCCAACTGCTGAATCAAAAGAAAGTATTAACACTGTGAGATGAATGCACACATCACAAACAAGTTTCTCAGAATGTGTCTGTCTAGTTTTTATCTGAAGAGGTTTGCTTTTACATCGTAGGCCTCAATATGCTTCTAAATATCCCTCCACAGATTCTAGAAACACATTATATGCAACCTGTTAAATGAAAATAAAGGTTTAACTCTGTGAGATGAATGCACACATTACAAAGCAATTTCTCAGATGGCTTCCTTCTACTGTTTATCCTGGGATATTTGCTTTTTCGCCATTGGCCGGCCTCAATGAGCTCCCAAATGTCCATTCCAGAACTGACCAAAACAGTGTTTCCCAACTGCTGAATTGAAAGAAAGTTTTACCACTGTGAGATGAATGCACACATCATAAAGAAGTTTCTCAGAATGCTTCTGTCTAATTCTTATCTGAAGATATATGCCCTTTCACCATATGCCTTAATGCATTTCCCAAAATCCCTTTGCAGATTCTACAAAAAACAAAAAAACAAAAAAACAGTGTTTAAAAACTACTGAATGAAAATAAAGGTTTCGCTCTTCTAATTGAATGTACACATCACAAAACTCTGTCTTAGATAACTTCCTGCTAGTTTATATCGTGGGATATTCCCCTTTTCCAATTGTCTTAATGAGATCAAAAATGTCCATTCTGCGAATGGACAAAAACAGGATTCCCAATCTGCTAAATAGAAAGAAAGGTTTAACTCTGTGAGATGAATGCACACACCATAAAGCAGACTTTCTGAAAGCTTCTTTCTAGTTTTTATCTGAAGACAGTTCCTTTTTCACCATAGGCCTCAATGCACTCCCAAATATCCCTTTGCAGAGTCTACAAAAACAGTGCTTCCAAACTGCTGAATGAAAAGAAAGGTGTAACTCGGCCAAATGAATGCACATATCACAAAGCAGTTCCTCAGATAGCTTCCTTCTAGTTATTACCCTGAGATACTCACTTTTTCTCCAATGGCCTCATTGAACTCCCAAATGTCCATTCGGCAAATGGAAAAAAATGATTTTTCCAAACTATCGAATACAAAGAAAGTTATAATTCAGTGAGAAGGATTCACACATCACAAAGTAGTTTCTCAGATAGCTTCTTTCTTCTTTTTGAATGAAGTTTTTTCCTTTTTCACCACAGGCCATAATGTGACCCCTCCTGCACAGATTCTACAACCACAAAGTTTCCAAACCACTGAATGAAAAGAGGGGTTTAACTCTGCGAGATGAAATCACACATCACAACGAGGTTTCTCACATAGCTTCCTTCTAGATTTTATCCTGGGATATTTGCTTTTTCACTTTTGACCTCAAAGAGTTCCTAAATGTCTGTTGCCAGCATGGACAAAAACAATGTTGCCAAACTGCTGAATTGAAAGATTTAACTTTGTGAGATGAATACACACATCAGAAAGCAGTTTCTCAGAAAGCTTCTTTCTAGTTTCTATCTGAAGATGTTTTCCTTATCACCATATGCCTCAATATGCTCCCATATAACTGTTCGCAGATTCCACAAAAACAGGGTTTCCAAACTAATGAATCCAAAATAAGTTTAACTCTAGGAGAAGAATGCAAAAATACCAAAGCAGTTTCTCAGAAAACTTCTTTTCTGTTTTTATCTGAAGATGTTTCCTTTTCAACCATAGTCTTCAAAGCGCTCCCAAATATCCCTCAGCAGATTCGACAAACACAGTCTTTCCAACCTGATGCATAAAAACAAATGTTTAACTCTGTGAGGTGAATGCACACATCACAAAGCTATTTCTTGGATGGCTTCCTTCTAGTGTTTTTCCTGGGACATTCGCTTTTTTGCCATTGGCCTCAATGAACTCCCAAATGTCCATTTGCAGAATGGACCAAAATTGTATTTCCTAACTGATGAATTGAAAGAAAGTGTTAACACTGTGAGATGAATGCACACATCACAAAGAAGTTTCTCAGAATGCTATTGTCTAGTTTTTATATGAAGAAGTTTGCTTTTTCACCATGGGCTTCAACGTGCTTCCAAACGTCCCTTTGCATATTCTGCACAAACAGTGTTTCCAAACTACTGAATTCAAAGACAAGTTTAATTCTGTGAGATGAATACACATATTACAAAGCAGTTTCTCAGAATGCTTCTGTCTATCTGAAGAAGTTTGCTTTATCACCATAGACCTCAATATGCTTTCAAATATCCTTTTCAGATTCTACAAAAACAGGTTTAAAAACTGCTGAATGAAAGTAAAGTTTTCACTCTGCGAGTTGAATGCACACATCCCAAAACAGTGTCTTAGATAGCTTCCTTCCCATTTTAATTGAGGGATATTCCTTTTTTTGCCATTGTCCTAATGAGCTCAAAAATGTACTTTCACAGAATGAACAAAAACAGGGTTTCCAATGTGCTGACCAGAAAGAAAGCTTTAACTCTGTGAGATGAATGCACATTTCACAAAGCAGTTTTTCAGAAAGCTTCATTCTAGTTTTTTTCTGAAAATATTCCCTTTTAAACTGTAGGCCCAATGCACTGCCAAATATCCCTTTGCAAATTCTACAAAAACAGTAATTCCAAACTGCTTAATGAAAAGAGAGGTGTAACTCTGCAAGATGAATACACACATCACAAAGCAGTTTCTCAGAGACTTCCTTGTAGTTTTCACCCTGGAACATTCACTTTTCTCCCATGGCCTCAAGAGCTCCCAAATGTCCAATCACAGAATGGACAAAAATGGTGTTTCCAAATTGCTGAAGAGAAGGAAAGTTATAAAACTGTGAGATGAATACACACATCACAAAGCAGTTTCTCAGAAAGCATCTTTCTTCTTTTTATCTGAAGCTGTTTCCTTTTTCACCACAGGCCACAATGTGACCCCAAATATCCCTGTGCAGATTCTACAAAAACAGTGTTTCCAAACTGCTGAATGAAAAGAAATGTTTAATTCTGTGAGATGAATTCACACATCACAAAGCAGTTTCTCACTTAACTTCCTTCTAGATTTTATTCTGGGATATTTACTTTTTCACTTTTGTCCAAAAGAGCTTCCAAATGTCCACTGGCAGAATGGCCAAAACGGTGTTTCCAAACTGCTGAATTTAAAATAAGGGTTAACTCTGTGAGATGAATACACACATCACAAAGCAGCTTCTCAGAAAGCTTCTTTCTAGTTTCTATCTGAAGATGTTATCTTAATCAACATAGGCCTCAATGCACTCCTAAATGTCTCTTCTCTGTGTCTACAAAAACAGAGTTTGCAAACTGCTGAGTCCAAAGAAATGTTGAACTCTAGGAGTGAATGCACACATCCCAAAGCAGTTTCTCAGAAAGCTTCTTTGTTGTTTTTATCTGAAGATGTTTCCTTTTTCACCATAGACCTCAAGGCACTACCAAATATCCCTTCGCATATTCCACAAACACAGTGTTTCCAAACTGCTGAATTAAAATTAAGGTTTAACTCTGTGAGATGAATGCACACATCACAAAGTGATTTATCAGGTGGCTTTCTTCTAGCGTTTATCCTGGGATATTCATATTTTTGCCATTGTCCTCAATGAGCTCCCAAATATTCATTTGCAGAATGGACCAAAACAATGTTTCCTAACTGCTGAATCAATAGAAAGGTTTAACATTGGGAAATGAATGCACATATCACAAATAAGTTTCTCAGAATGCTTTTGTCTATCTTTTATCTGAAGATGTTTGCTTTTTCACTGTAGGCCTCAATGCACTTCCAAATATCCATTTGCAGATTCTGCAGATACCATTTTTCCAAACTGCTGAATTGAAAGAAAGTTTAACTCTGTGAGATGAATACACACATCACAATGCAGTTTCTCAGAAAGCTTCTTTCTGGTTTCTAACTGAAAAAGTTTTCTTTATCACCATAAGCCTCAATATGTTCCCAATTATCTCTTTGCATTTCTACAAAAACAGGGTTTTCCAAACTGCTAAATACAAAGAAAGTTTTAACTCTAGGAGAAGAATGCACACATCCCAAAGCAGTTTCTCAGTGAGATTATAAATGTCCATTCGCAGAATGGACCAAAAAAGAGTTTTCTAACTACTGCATTGAAAGAAAGGTTTAACACTGTGAGAATGCACACATCACAAACGAGTTTCTCAGAACGCTTCTGTCCAGTTTCCTAATGGAAGAAGTTTGCTTTTTCACTGAAGGCCTCAATGCAGTTCCATATATCCCTTTGCAGATTCTACAAAAAGAGTGTTTAAAAACTGCTGAATGAAAATAAAGGTTTAACTCTGTGAGTTGAATGCACCCATCACAAAACGATGTCTTAGGTAGGTTCTTTCTAGATTTTATCGTGGGATATTCCCTTTTTCACCTTTGTCCTAACAAGCTCCCAAATGTCCATTTCCAGAATGGACAAAAGCAGGTTTTCCTATCTGCTAAAAAGAAAGAAAGGTTTAATTCTGTGAGATGAATGCACACATCGCCAAGCAGTTTTTCAGAAAGCTTCCTTCTAGTTTTTATCTGAAGGTAATTCCTTTTTCACAATAGGCATTAATGTGTTCCCAAATATCCCTTTGCAGATTCTACAAAACAGTGCTTCCAAACTGCTGAATGAACACAAAGGTGTAACTCGGAGACATCAATGCTCACAACACAAAGCAGATTCTCAGATAGTTTTCTTTGAATTTTCACCCTGAGATATTCCCTTTTTCTCCCATGGCCTCAATGAGCTCCAAAATTTCCAAACACAGAATGGTCAAAAACGGTATTTCCAAATAGCTAAATAGAAAGAAAGTTATAACTCTGTTAGATGAATACACACATAACAAACAGTTTCACAGAAAGCTTCTTTCTTCTTTTTATCTAAAGAGGTTTCCTTTTTCACCAGAGGCCACAATTCATTACCAAATATTCCTGTGCAGATTCTGCAAAAATAATGTTTCCGAACTACTGAGTGAAGAAAATTTAACTCTGTGAGATGAACGCACACATCACAAAGCAGTTTCTCACATAGCTTCCCTTCTAGATTTTATCTTGGGATATTCACTTTTTCACTTTTGACCTCAAAGAACTCCCACATGTCCCTTGGCAGAATCGAGAGAAACAGTGTTTCCAAACTGCAGAATTGAAAGAAAGGTTTAACATTCTGAGATGAATAGACACACCACAAAGGAATTTCTCAGAAAGCTTCATTCTACTTTCTCTCTGAATATGTTCCTTTTATCAACATAGACCTCAGTGCAGCTCCAAATATCCATCCACAGATTCTGAGAACACAGTGTTTCCAACCTGTTGAATGAGAATAAATGTTTAACTTGGTGATATGAAGGCACATAGCACAAAGCGATTTATCAGATGGCTTCATTCTAGGGTTTATCCTGGGATATTCCCTTTTTCATCCTTGGCTTCAATGAACTCCCAAATGTCCATTAGCAGAATGGACATAAACAGGGTTTCAAACCTGATAAATAGAAAGAGAAATTTAACTCTGTTAGATGAATGCACACATCACGAAGCAGTTTCTCGAAAAGCTTCTTTCTAATTTTTCTCAGAAGGTATTTTATTTTTAAAATTGGCCCTCAAAGTGCTACCAAATATCTCTCAGCAGAATACAAGAAAACACTGTTTCCACACTACTGAGTGAGAGGAAATGTTAACTCTGTGAGATGAATGCACAAAACACAAGTCAGTTTTTCAGATAACTTCCATCTAGTTTTTATCTGGGATATTCGCTTTTTTGCCATTGATTTCAAAGAGCTCCCAAATCTGCCTTCACAGAATGGGCAAAAACAGTGTTACCAAACTGCTGAATAAAAAGAAACGTTTAACTCTGTGAAGTGAACTAACTCATCACAAAGCAGTCGTTCAGAGCCTCTTTCTACATTGATCTGAAGATATTTTCTTATTCACAGGAGGCCTCAACATGCTACAGAATATCTCTTCACAGATTGTAAGAAAACAGTGCTTCCAAACTGCTGAATGAAGAAAAGGTTTAAATCTGTTAGAGGAATGCACACCTCACAAGTTGGTTTATCAGATAACTTCCTTCTGGTTTTTGTCCTGGGATATTGACATTTTTGCCATTGGCCTCAGTGAGCTCCCAAATGTCCTTTCATAGAATGGACAAAAAACATTGTTGCCCAACTGTAGAATCCAAAGAGAGGTGTAACTCTGTGAGATGAATGCACACATCACAAAGCAGTTTCTCAGAAAGATTCTTTCTAGTTTTCATCTGAAGATATTTCCATTCTCATCATAGGCCTTAGTGCACTCCCAAATATACGTTCACAGATACTACAAAAACAGTTTTCCAAACTGATAAACGAAAGGAGATTTTTAACTCTGTGAGATGAATGCACACATAACAATGCAGTTTCTCAGATATCTTCTTTCTAGTTTTTATCATGTGATACTCTCGGTTTTGCCATTTACCTCAAAGAGGTGCAAAATGTCCATTCGCAGAATAAACAAAAAGAGTGTTACCACACTGCTGAATCCAATAAAAGAGTTAGCTCTGTGAGATGAATAAACACAACACAAAGCAGTTTCTCAGAAAGCTGCTGTCCAGTTTTTCTCACAAGATATTTCCTTTTACACTATGGGCTTCAAAGTGCTACCAAATATCTCTTCACAGAATACAAGAAAACACTGTTTTCAAATTCCTGAAGGAAAAGAAATCTTTAACTCTGTGAGACCAATGCACAAATCACAAGTCGGATTGTCAGATAACTTCCTTCTAGTTTTTGTTTCGAGGTATTTGCTGTTTTACTATTGGACACAAAGATCTCCCAAATGTTCATTCACAGAATGGACAAAACCAGTGTTTCCAAACTACTGAATCCAAAGAAAACTTTAACTCTGTGATATAAATGAACACATCTGAAAGCAGTTTCCCAGGAAACTCCTTTCTAGTTTTTATCTGAAGATATATCCTTTGCATAGTAGGCCTCAATGCGCTACCAAATATCTCTTTGCAGATTCTAAGAGAACAGTGCTACCAAACTGCTGCATGAAAAGAGAGGTTTAACTCTGCAACATAAATAGACACATCACAAAGCTGTTTCACAGATATCTTCCTTCTAGTTTTTATCCTGGGATATTCAGTTTTTCACCATTTGCCTGAATGAGCTCCCAAATATCCAGTCATTGGCCTCAATGAGCTCCCAAATGTCCATTTGCAGAATGGACAAAAAAACATGTTTCTAAACTGATGAAGTCAAAGAACAGTTTAACTCTATGAGATGAATGCACACATCACTAAGCAGTTACTAAGAAACATTGTTTCTACTATTTATCTGATGGTATTTCCTTTTTCACCATAGGCTTCAATGTGATTCCAAATATCTCTTCCCAGATACTAAGAAAACCATGTTTCAAACAGCTGAATGGAAAGAGAGGTATAACTCAGTAAGAAGAATGCATGCCTCATAGGTCAGTTTGACAGATAACTTCCTTGTAGTTTTTATCCTGAGATATTTGCTTTTTTGATGCTGGCCTCAATGATCTCGCAAATGTCCATTCACAGAATGGACAAAAACCATGTTCACAAACTGCTGAATCCAAAGAGAGGTGTAATTCTGTGAGATGAATGCACACATCACCAGGCAGTTTCTCAGATACCTTCTTTCTAGTTTTTATCCTGGGGTATTCAGTTTTTTGTATTGACCTAAATGACCTACCAAATGTCCATTCTCAGAATAAACAAAAACAGTGTTACCAAACTGCTGACTCCAAAAAAAAAAAAAAGTTTAATTCTGTGAGGTGAACAGACACATCACAAAGCAGTTTCTCAGAAATCTTCTTTCTACTATTTATCTGAAGACATTTCCTTATTCACAGGAGGCCTGGATGCACTACTAAATTTCTCTTCGCAGATTGTAAGAAAACAGTGTTTCCAAGGTCCTGAATGAAAAGAAAGGTCTAACTCTGGGAGAGGAATGCACATATCACAGGTCGGTTTGTCAGATAACTTCCTTCTGGTTTTTGCCCTGGGATATTTGCTTTTTCACCTTTGGCCTAATGAGCTCTCAAATGTCCTTTTGCAGAATGGACAAAAACTTTGTTCCCAAACTGCTGAATCCAAAGAGAGGTGTAACTCTGTGAGATGAATGCACACATCACAAACCATGTCCTCAGATCACCTTCCTTCTAGTTTTTATCCTGGGATATTCAACTTTTTGCCATTGACCTAAATGACCTACAAAATGTCCATTCTCAGAATAAACAAAAACAGTGTTACCAAACTGCTGAATCCAAAAGAAAAAAAGAAAAAACAAAGTTTAATTCTGTGAGGTGAACAGACACATCACAAAGCAGTTTCTCAGAAAGCTTCTTTCTACTATTTATCTGAAGACATTTCTTTATTCACAGGAGGCCTCGATGCACTACAAAATGTCTCTTCACAGCTTGTAAGAAAACAGTGTTTCCAAGCTACTGAATGAAAGAAAGGTTTAAATCTGGGAGAGGAATGCACACATAACAGGTCTGTTTGTCAGATAATTTCCTTCTGGTTTTTGTCCTGTGATATTCGCTTTTTCACCATTGGCCTCAATGAGCTCCCAAATGTTCTTTTGCAGAATGGACAAAAACATTGTTCCAAACTGCTGAATCCAAAGAGAGGTGTAACTCTGTGAGATGAATGCACACATCACAAAGCAGTTTCTCATAAAGATTCTTTCTAGTTTTCATCTGAAGGTATTTCCTTTTTCATTGTATGCCTCAATGATCTCCCAAATACACCTTCTCAGATACTACAAAAACAGTGTGTCCAAACTGCTGAAAGAAAGGAAGGTTTTAACTGGAGTGAATGCTCACATGAGAAAGCAGTTCCTTAGGTACTTTCTTTCTATCTTTTATCCTGGGATATTCACTTTTTCAACATTGACTTCAAAGAGCTACCAAATGTCCATTTGCAGAATAAACAAAAACACTGTTACCACACTGCTGAATCCAAAGAAACGTTTAACTCTGTGAGATGAATGCACACATCACAAAACAGTTTCTCAGAAACCTGCTGTCTAGTTTTTCTCCCAAGATACTTCCTTTTTCACCATGGTCCTTAAAGCACTACCAAATATCTCTTCACAGAATACAATAAAACACTGTTTCCAAACTACTGAAAGAAAAGAAATCTTTAACTCTGTAAGAAAAAAGCACAAATAACACTTCGGTTTGTCAGATAATTTCCTTCTAGTTTTTGTCCTGGGATATTCACTTTTTGGCCATTGCCTCTAAGATCTCCCAAATGTCCATTTGCAATTGGACAAAAACGGTGTTCACAAACTGCTGAATCCAAAGAAAGATTTAACTCTGTGAGATGAATGAACACATCTGAAAACAGGTTCCCAGGAAGCTTCTTTCTAGTTTTTATCTGAAGATATTTCCTTTTTCATCCTAGGCCTCAATGCACTACCAAATATCTCTTCGCAGAATCTAAGAGAACAATGCTATCAAAATGCTCAATGAAAAGAAATGTTTAACTCTGCAACATGAATGGACACATCACAGAGCGGTTTCTCAGATATCTTCCTTCTAGTATTTAACCTGGGATATGCAGTTTTCCACTATTGGCCTCAATGAGCTCACATATTTCCATCCACTGGCCTTATAGGGCTGATGAATGTCCTTTGGCAGAATGGACAAAAACCATGTTTCCATATAGATGAAGCAAAAGAAAGGTTTAACTCTTCAAGATGAATGCACACATCACAAAGCAGTTACTAAGAAACATTGTTTCTAATATATATCTGAAGAGACTTCCTTTTCCACCGTTGGCCTCAATGTGCTACCAATTATCTCTTAGCAGATTGTAAGAAAACAGTGTTTCCAAACTGCTGTATGAAAAGACAGGTTTAACACTATGAGATGAATGCACACATCACAGGTTGGTTTATCAGATAACTTCCTTGTAGTTATAATTATAGTTAGTTATACCTTCAGTTACAACTATAACTACAAGGAAGTTATAGTTATAAAGTTGTAACTCTTGTAGTTATAAAGTGGAAACACTGTGTTTGTGGAATCTGCAAAGGTATATTTGGGAGTGGATTGAGTTCTACAGTGTAAAAGGAAATATTTTCAGATAAAAACAAGAAAGAAGCTTTCTAAGAAATTGCTTTGGGATGTTTGCATTCATCCTGCAGTGTTACACACTTCTTAGGACTCAGCAGTTTAGAAACACTGTTCTTGTGGAAACTGCAAAGGGATATTTAGGAGCGTACTGATGCCTATGGTGATCAAGAAAACATATTCAGATAGAAATTAGAAGGAAGCTTTATGAGAAACCACTTTGTGATCTGTGCGTTCATCTCAGAGAGTGAAACATTTTTTTTCAACTCAGCAGTTTTGAAACACTGTTTTGGTCCATTCTGCCAACGGACATTTGGGAACACTTTGAGGCCAAAAGTGAAAAAGCAAATATCCCAGGATAAAATCTAGATTAAAGCTATGTGAGAAACTGCTTTGTGATGTGTGAATACATCTCACAGAGTTAAACTTTTCTATTCACTCAGCAGTTTGGAAACACTGTTTCTGTGGAATCTGCACAGGGATACTGGGGATCTCATTGTTGCCGGTGGTGAAAGAGGAAACAACTTCAGAAAAAAAAGAAGAAAGAAGCTTTCTGAGGAACTGCTTTGTGATGTGTGCATTCACCTCAGAATGTTATAAGTTTCTCTGTATTCAGCAGTTTGGAATCACCGTTTTTGTCCATTCTGCAGATGGACTTTTGGGAGCTCATTGAGGCCATTGTAGAAAAAGCGAATATCCCACAGTAAAAATTAGAAAGAAGTTATCTGAGGGAATGCCTGTAATGTGTGCATTCATCACGCAGGATTCCATCTTTCTTTTCATTCAGCCATTTGGAAACACTAATTTTGTAGAATCTGTGAAGATATATTTAGGAGTGAATTGAGGCCTACTGTGAAAAACGAAATATCTTCAGGTAAAAACTGGAAAGAAGCTTCCTGAAAAACTGCTTGGTGATATCTGTATTCATTTCACAGAATTAAAACTTCCTTTTTATTCTGCAGATTGCCAACCCTGTTTTTGTCCATTCTGTAACTGGACATTTAGGAGCTCGTTAGGACAAAGGTGAAAAAGGGAATATTGCAAGATAAAAACTAGAAGGAAGCTATCTAAGACACCATTTTGTGATGTGCACATTCAACTCACAGAGTTAAATCTTTCTTTTCATTCAACAGTTTTAAACACGGTTTATGTAGAATCTGAAAAGGGATATTTGGAAGCACATTGAGACCTACTGTGAAAAAGCAAACTTCTTCAGATAAAAACTAGACAAAAGCATTCTGGAAAATTCTTTTTGATGTGTGCATTCATCTCGCATTGTAAAACATTTCTTTTGATTCAGCAGTTAGGAAACACTGTTTTGGTCCATTCTGTGAATTGACATTTGGAAGCTCATTGAGGCCAATGGATAAAAAGCAAATATCCCAGGATAAACACTAGAAATAAGTCATCTGAGAAATGACTTTTTGATGTGGGATGCAATCTTGCAAAGTTAAACCTCTGTTTTCATTCAACAGGTTGGAAACACCGTGTTTATAGAATCTGCAAAGGGATATTTGGAAGTGCATTAGGGTTGAGGGTGAAAAAAGAAACATCTTAAAAAACACACACACACAAGAAAAAAGCTTTCTGAGAAACTACATTGTGAAGTCTACCTTCATCTCCTAGAGTGAAACCTGTCTTTGGATTCAGTAGTTTAGAAAAACTGTTTTTTTAGAAACTGCAAAGGGATATTTGGGAGTGCATTGAGGCCTATGTTGATAAAGAAAATATCTTCAGATAGAAACAAGAAAGAAGATTTCTGAGAAACTCCTTTGTGATGTGTATTCATCTCACAGAGTTAAACGTTTCTTTCAATTCAGCAGTTTGGAAACACTGTTTTTCTCCATTCTGCCAACGGGCATTTAGGGGCTCTTTGAGGCCAAAGTGAAATAGCGAATATCCCAGGATAAAATCTAGAAGGAAGCCATTTGAGAAACCTATCTGTGAAGTGTAAATTCATCCCACGGAGTTAAACCTTTCTTTTCATTCAGCAGTTTGGAAACACTGTTTTTGTAGAATCTGCACAGGGATAGTTGGGATCACATTGTGGGTTGTGGTGAAAAAGGAAACATCTTCAGATAAAAAGAAAGAAGCAGCTTTCTGAGAAACTGCTTTGGGATGTGTGCATTCATCTCCTAGAGTTAAAACTTTTCTTTATTCAGCAGTTTAGAAACACTGCTTTTTGAGAAACTGTGCAATGATATTTGAGAACACATTGAGGCCTATGGTGAAAAAGAAAACATCTTCTGATGGAAACTAGAAAGATACTTTCTGAGAAACTGCTTTGTGATGTGTGTATTCATCTCAGAGTTAAACCTCCCTTTCAATTCAGCAGTTTGGAGACACTGTTTTTTGTCCATTCTGCCAATTTACATTTGTTAGCTCTTTGAAGCCAAAAGTGTAAAAGTGAATATCCCATTACAGAATCTAGAAGGAAGCTATGTGAGAAACTGCTTTGTGATGTGTGAAGTCATCTCACAGAATTAAACATTTCTTTTCAACCAGCAGTTTGGAAACACTGTTTTTGTAAAAGCTGCACAGGAATATTTGGAATCTCACTGAGGCCTGTGGTGAAAAAGGAAACATCTTCAGATAAAAAGAAAAAAGAAGCTTTCTGAGAAACTGCTTTGGGATGTGTGCATTCATCTCACAGAGTTATAACTTTATTTCTTTTCAACAGTTTGGAAACACCGTTTTTGTCCTTTCTGTGAATGGACATTTGAGAGCTCATTGAGGCAATTGGAGAAAAAGTGAGTATCTCAGGGTAAAAACTAGAAGAAAGCTGTCTCAGACACTGCTTTGTGATGTGTGCATTCATCCTGCAGAGTTACACCTTTCTTTTCATTCAATAATTTGGAAGCACTGTTTCTGTTGAATCTGCAAAGGTATTTTTGGAATCCCTTTAAGGCCTATGATGAAAAAGAAAATATCTTCAGATAAAACCTAGAAAGAAGCTTTATGAAAAACTGCTTTATGAAGTGTACATTCATCTCACAGAGTTATGACTTTCTTTCTACTGAGCAGTTTGGATACACCGTTTTTGTTCATTCTGCAAATGGACATTTTGGAGCTCATTGAGGCCATTGGAGGAAAAGTGAATATCCCTGGGTAAAAACTAGATGGAAGCTATCTGAGAAATTGCTTTGTGAGATGTGCATTCATCTGGCAGATTTACACCTTCTTTTTCATTCAGCAGTTTGGAAGTACTGCTTTTGTAGAATCTGCAAAGGGATATTTGAATGTGCTTTGATGCCTATGGTTGAAAAGAAAATATCTTCAGTTAATAGCTAGAAAGAAGCTTTCTGTAAAACTACTTAGTGATTTGTGCTTTCATCTCACAGAATTCAACCTTTCCTTTTATTCAGCAGAGTGGAAACCCCATTTTTGTCCATTCTGCTATTGGGAGAACCTGCCCCCAATAGTCAACGTGGGTTCTTTTCCATTGCGCTAAGCATCGGATGGTCTGAGAAATATAGAGAAAGAGTACGAGAGAGAAATTTTAAGGCTGGGTGTCTGGGGGAGATTTCACATGTCAACATGTTCTGTGATGCCGCTGAGCCATAAAACCAGCAAGTTTTCATTAGCGATTTTCAAAAGGGGTGGGAGTGCTTGAATAGAGCGTGTGTAACAGAGAGCATATTTTTCACAAGGTCATAAAATATCCCAAAGCAAATGGAGGCAGTGCAAGATCACAGGACCACAGGATGGGACAAAATTAAAATTGCTAGTGAAGTTTTAGGCACACATTGTCGTTGATCACATTGTATCAGTAGTTAGGTTTTGAGAGCAGACCACCTGTCTGACTAAAATTTATTAGGCAGAAATTTCCTCATCGTAATAAGCCTGGGAGTGCTATGGGAGACTGGGGCTTATTTCATCCCTTTGTCTTTGACCATAAAAGACAGTCACCCAAAAGCAGTCATTTAAGAGACCTCCCTTCTGGGGTGTATTCTCTTCCTCAGGGATGTTTCTTGGATGGGAAAGAATTCAGCAATATTTCTCCTATTAGCTTTTGAAAGAAGAGAAATATGGCTCTGTTCCGCCCTGCTCACTGGCACTCAGAGTTTAAGGTTATCTGCCTTGTTCCCTGAACATTGCTGCTATCCTGTTCTTTTTTCAAGGTACCCAGATTTCGTATTGTTCAAAATACATGCTCTTCAAACATTTTGTGCAGTTATCGCAATCATAACAGGGTCTTGAGGTGACCTACATCCTCCTCAGCTTATGAAGATGATGGGATTAAGAGACTAAGCTAAAGACAGGCATAGGAAACGTATTCATTGTGGAAGCAATAAGTGTCCATGAAATCTTCATAATATATATTCAGAGATTGCAGTGAAGACAGGCATAAGAAATTATAAAAGTATTTTTTTGGGGAACTGATAAATGTCCTTGAAATCTTCACAATTTATATTCTTCTGCCATGGCTTCAGCCAGTCCCTCCATTTGGGGTCCCAGACTTCCTGCAACATCTCTACCTTTCGTTTTATATAAATGTGCCATGGCAATGAAGGCTTGTTTGTTCTCTCGATTTTGTCGCAAGATTCTTTGATTGGTCCGGCATACTACAAACAAGCTGATTAAACAGAGAAACATAATTTAAAAATTTACTACAGTGGATCCCCCAATAGTCTTAATCCAAGTCATGGGGTTTAAACAATAAAAATTTTGTGCTGTCTGATCTAATGCCTCAGCTACAGGCACAATGAACAAGTGAGTTTGAGAGACTTCAAAAATTTATTTCTTTAATTTAGTTATGTCTAATGATACATTATCTTCCCTACCCAGAAGGTGTCCTTTGACCATTTCCCATGAATGATCTGTCTTATTATAAGAATATGGGGTGATATAGAAATTAAAGTTATTTCAGTCGCACTACATTTGCATGTGATGCTCAAGACTCACTACACAATATACAAGCCAAATAACAGACTGTCTTAAATCGTTAATTTGATTAGCCATTTTTTTTCTCAATGCCTTGTTGAGAATTCCACACGTGGGTGGAAATGTCTTATCAATCATTAACAAAATGAGTCCTTTGAATAGATTGATGTAACAGCATTCTGGCATGATGGCCATGGCAGTGACTGTAATTAGGCCCATGATCACAACAACTAAAGTGAAATCAAATCTCTTAGATCTTTTGGGAATTTGCTCTAACACTTCACTAATTAAATGTATTGATGGGGAGGATTCCCAACGTTTGGGCAAAGTTATCAGAATCCAGATTCCTTCTCAGCTCAAACCAACATTACACTTTTCCTGGAGTCAAAATTGTAGTTAATACAAGTGTATAAATGACAATTAATGCATTGGACAGTTTGATTGTTCATCCCAATTTTGATATTTCCCACTAGCAGCATGTAAGGTGGCTAAACACAACTCTGTACGGGAACAGTCAAGTTGGAGGTAAGTAAAGCAGAATGTCTGGATCTATGTTGATACTGTGAGATGGTGGTGGTAGTGGGGACAACAGACAGAATAGTTTCCCCTTCCCATACTTTAAGTCAAGGCAAGGCAATAACCAATTCCCAAAGTTCTGGGTGTTCTGGGCTCTGAATGGGGAGTATCATATGAGGCCTCAGGGGGTAATGCCTGTATCTTCCCATTTTAAAGAAAGAATGAGCTGTGCCTCCTACGCAAAGTAGAATGATGATTATCGTTCTCCCTATAAGAAATAAAATAAGTAGCCTCCAGGCATTCCTGTTCACCAGAGGAACAATTACTTTTAAATAGCCCTTTGGTGCACAGTCTATTACTAAACCATATGAGTTATTTTTTAAAAATATTACTGTTTGTGAGTTAACAAAATCTTCCCAAATTAAAGTTTTAGACGGGCCCTCAAATTTTTAGGGCATGGTTTTCCTGCAGGTTTATATTGAAAGTATGGTGTATCTCCCATTACTCCCTCTTTCATTTGTTTTAAAGGAGAAAGGGAGAGGCCAGAGTACTAAATATCCTGGTTCCTCTGTGGCTGATTTATCTGGAAGATAAGCAATCCAAACTTGAGGTTCCAGATGGATATAACCAGGTGCATGACTGTCGCACAGATGGGGAGGGGGTATTTATAACCCATGGTAACATTAAATGCAGTGCCTTCTTCTCCTGGTTGAGCAGGACAAAGGTCATCTGCAGCTCCAGGAATCTACACATTATTATTAGTGTAGATTTCTGCAGGAGCATCCATCAGGGTGAGAGGTCAGATAAGTGGAGGAAAAGGCACATAAGCCCAATAAGAATAATTATGTGTAGCAGGTAAATCAGTGTGAGAGAAAACTGGTGAGATAGAAAATATAAGGAAGAGAATTATTAAATAAAACCCATTGTAAGCCAGATTGAGTGCTGAAGGAGAAGGGAAAAACAGAGGGATGTTATTTTCAGGCTAATATAATTGGTGAGATACTTAGGTGTGTAAGGAGAAAAAGTAAGGTAATTAGAAGTGGGATTAGTTAGATGGGTCTCCATTGCCATCAGAGAGGATTGAATCAGACACATTGTGATTTAGTGTGCCTGCTTCTGAGGAGCTGGCACAGATATCACCACATCTGAGGGCGGTCTCTGACATGGACTTCTTTTCCCTGTAGTTTTCATTGTCAGTATTTATCCGAAGCTTGAGTGCCCTGGTGGGTACCCAGACGGGGGATTCATCCTTTGCCAGTGAAACACAAGCATACCCTCTTCCCCATGTTATAATTGTGCCAGGCTCCCAAGTATTAGTTTGGGAGTTTTTCCAGAACACTGGCTTATCTTCGTTTGGGGATAATTTTTAGTCTCTATAGTGGCATTTGGTGGCAGTTAGATCATTATCTTTAGAAACATTTAAAAATTTTAAAGTAAACAATGTCAAATGTAATTGGGAGTGGGGGATAGTTAAATCATGTTTTCATTGTTCAGACCATTTGGACAATTGGGTTTTTAAAGTGTGATTGTCCCGTTCCACCACAGCCTGTCCCTGAGGATTGTAAGGGATTCCAGTAATATGGGAAATTCCCCACTGTTTCATAAATAAAGCAAAAGCCTTACTAACATATCCAGGTGTGTTGTCTGTCTCTAGTTGATATGAAAGCCCTATAACTGCAAGGCAAGGGTACAGATGTTTTTCATCATGAGCCATGCCTTCTCCTGTTGGCAAGTGGCCCAGATTAAACCTGAGAAGGTATCTATGGAAACATGTACATATGCCAGTCTGCCAAAGAGCTAACATGAGTCACATCCATTTGCCATAAAACATTAGGAGTTAGGTCTCTGAGATTAACACCAGGTTCCTGATTTGGTAGTACAAAGACCTGGCACTGAGGGCAGCTGTCAGCAATAAACTTAGTCTGTGTCCAGGTAGAGGCAAATTTATCTTTTAACCCAGCGGCATTGACATGAGTAACATCATGGAACTCCTGAGCTTCTTGGGTGGTAAAAGAGACCAAACAGTTGACTTTCTGGTTATTGGCAGACATGGTTTCTGGTAAAGTGGTGTGAGTTCTAATAGGTGTAATATAGAATGGTGTCTATGTTGGCGAACCACCTGTTGTAACCTTGAAAATAATGAAGCCAATTCAGAATTATCAATGTGTTTGTTAGTAGCAGTTTCTATATATTTAGTGACATGTACAACATAAGCAGAATCAGAGACAATATTTAAAGGTTTGGGGAAATCCTGTAAGGCAGTAATCACAGCAATTAACTCTGCCTTTTGAGCAGAAGTATAAGAGGTAGAAATAAGCTTGTCTGTAGGAGCTACATAACCAGCATTGTCATTACCGGAGCCATCACTGAACTCTGTAACGGCCTCAGGAATGGGCTGATATTTTGTTAATGGAGGGACCACCCAAGACATCATTTTTATAAAATCAAACAATTTATTTTTGGATAATGATTGTCAATAACACCAATAGAATCAGTCAGATGAATTTGCCACACTACGGAATGTTGAAAGGCAGCTTGAACTACAATTAAATTCAGATTAATTCCAGAAATTTGAAGTATTCTACACAGAACTTGTCCAATTAATATGGCTCTTTGTTCCAGATAGACAAAGTTTTTGACACAGAATGAGGAAGGGAACACCACTCCACTAAATCACTATTCTGAACTATTCGTCCAAGTATCGAGTGTCATGAAGCAAAAACCAGAAGTTGAAAGTCGAAATGGTTGTCCTCTAGATAACTGGGCAATCTGGATTCTTTACTCTACAAATTCAAGTTCTATAAAAGCCTCAGGGGTCAACGTCCTGGGACTGCAGAGATCGGAATCTACCCGCAGCATAGAAAACAAGTTAGGCAGCGCATAGTTCAGAATATCTAAACAGGTCTTAAATAGTTAATGTTACCCAACATTTTTGGAAGTCATTTAAAGATTTCAAGGAATCTCTCCTAATTTGAACTTTTTGAGGTTGAATGTGTTGTTTTTCGACCAGTATTCCTAAATATTGAACAGGAGTGGTCTGTTTAATTTTATCCTGAGCAGTGTGTAATCCATCCTCTGTAACACGGTGGCTCAAAATTTGATAGCAGTGAATTAATTCTTTATCAGTGGGAGCAGCAGTTAAAATATCATCAATATAATGAAGAATATAGGCCTGGGGAAATTAGGTTCGAACTGCTGAAAACAGTTGTCCAAAGCTAGCAGATTGTAGGGCTATTCAGCATTCTCTGAGGAAGTACTTTCATTGATAATGAGCTGCAGGCTACTGATTATTGATAGACGGTACAGTAAAAGCAAATTTTTCACAATCTGATTTATGTGTAGCTATATGAAAAAAAATCTTTAAGATCAATAGTTATGAGAGGCCAATTTTCAGGTATTAAAGCAGGGCCAGGCATGCCGGGTTGAATGGCTCCCATATGTTTAATTACAGTAATAATGGCCCTTAAGTCGGTTACCATCCACCACTTGCCTGATTTCTTTTTTATTAGAAACACAGGAAAATTCCAGGGGGAAAGAGAGGGTTCCACATTTCCGAGTTGTAACTGTTCAGAAAGCAATTCAGTTAAAGCCTCCAGTTTTTCCTTATAAAGAAGCCACTGCAGAATCCAAATTGGTGTGTCAGATTTCCATTGTAAAAGGATAGGATCAGGAGGCATGGCAGTGGACACCAAAATAAAGGATAACCTAAATCCATCCTGTTTTCTTTTACAGTAACTGGGAGAGGTTTAGTAATCCGTTCATGCTTTGGCTCAAGACTGGGCCCAGGAACAAACCCCATGTTTTCCAACATATGCTGACTGGGAGCACTATAAGAGTTATGTGGAATATTAATTTCAACCCCCCATCGTGCCAGTAAATCTCTACCCCAAAGATTAATGGGAGTAGGTGTGATATAGGACTGAATTGTACCCTTTTGACCATCAGGGCCCGTGCAAGGTAAGATAAATGTGCTCTCATTAACTTCCTCAGCTTTTCCAACACCTACTAGTCCCATGTTAACAGGATGTTTAAGCCAAGAGGAAGGCCATAAACTAGAGGAAATAGCAGAAACATCAGCACCATTATCTACTAGGTGTTCAAACTTTCTTCCTTGAATATATATGGTGCAGGTGGGCTGTTAGTTAGACATTTCATTAATCCAATAAATGGCCCCTTCACTGCCAGAGCACATCCCAGGGCCACGTGTCTTATATCCTTTGTTTAAAATGATGTTAGGTAGTGAACGCAATTGAGCAATTAACTCACTAGCCAGAATGGAAGCAGGAACCTTGGCAGACATGATTAATTTAATCTCATCAATGGAATCAGATTTAATGAGACCAGTATGAATGATGATACCTTCAGCAGAGGTGTATCCCCTACCTAACAGTAGAACCACCAAACCTTGAGGTAAATGGCCAGTGATCCCCATGAGGACAATTAAAGGCAAAAAGGTAGCAAATTCAGAGGAATGGTAGTACAGAGATCAATTGTCTTGTCTTCTACCATGGAGGTGGACAAGCATTGTAATGAGAGAGAAGGAGAGGCTGGGACCCATTTGAGTTGGCTGTACGTAAGTTTGTTTGTGCTGAGGGTTGTGTTGTTATCACTTGAAGCAAAAACGCAAAGTTGGTCTGAGTCTGAAGCATCTCATTTGATGTCAGGGCCTGGGACAGGCTCCGCTCCCTATTTCCCTGGTGTTGTGGCAGGGGGTTTCCATTTATATCATCCTTAGAGTGGCAATTACTTTTCCAATGTTTATCTTTGCAACAATGTGGACAAACAGTAGCAGCAGCATTTGGCCATGTTCGTTGAGCCGGCTTGGCCTCTTTTAAGTTTTTAATGGGGCTATTTTTTCGATTATGGCAAAGTTGGTTGCAACTATAGCAGACTCCATGAAAAGAATTAGTGGGACTAGTTTGGTTGGTGTCCTTTGTAACCTGTGCCCACAGAATAGCTTTGTGGGTGTCTGATCCAATGTTTTCACACGCTTTAATATATGCAGGCAGCACCTCATGATCAGGTAAATTTTATCATTGGACAGAATGCATGGCCATTTTACACTCATGGTTTGTATTTTCAAAAGCTAACATACGAAGGACAATACCTTAAGTGTGTTCATCAGGGACAGATTTTTCAACAGTGTCTTGTAATTTAGCTAACAAATCAGGGTATAATTCAGAGTGACCTTGGTTAACCATGGTAAAAGAAACAGGAGCTTGACCAGGAGTGCGTAATTAATCCCAAGCTCTCATACACACCTTTGTTACTTGTTCCATGGTAAGAGTATCAAAGTTTAATTGGGCATAAGTATCAGAGAAACTATCAGAGCCTGTGAGCTGAGCCTGAGTAACTAGAACGTCATTAGTCTGATTTAGTTGAGCCTGCTATCAGGCCTCTTCTGACCTACAAGTACGAAATTGTAAATGCCGAACTGGAGTCAGAACAGCTTTTGCCAAAGGTCCCAGTCTAAAGGAAGTAAAGTGACCTCTGTAAAAATGTTTGTAATATCATTTTAACATAAGGAGAAGTAGGACCATACTGAGTACAAACATACTTAAGTTCTTTTAAAGAGGTAAGATTAAGAGGTACATAAGATGCATTTGTACCCCTTGGAAGATAGGTGGGTCTAGTGAGACTGGATAAATCCACGCATCTAATCCACTTGTTTTGGCATAATAAGTGTTGCACTGAAGTTTCAAGAGTAGGCATCTGAGACAGAGTGGCATAGAAGTGACATGTAAAGCATGCATAGATGAGGGAAACTGAGTTTGAGGGGGGTCGGATTGGAATGAGAGTGTGAGAAAGGGGGATTGGGAGAGCAGAAGGAGCACGAGTATACTGGTGATTACTGGCATTCATGTGTGAAGAAGGGTACACAGAAGTTGCAAATATCAGCTCTTCATGAAAAGAAATAAGATCATAAGAGAGTGACCACAATCCAAAATCACCAGAGTTAGATATTGAATTTTCAACATTGTCAGGTGTGGGAGGAGTAGCTGAAGGGAGAGGTTGATCAGATAACGAAGGCTGTGTGGGAGAGGAAGGTTGAGGACGAGGTGGAGGGTGGTCAGATTCAGAAAATTGTGGTAAATGTACAGATCACGGGATTGGTATGTCATCGGGACAGCATATACCAAGGTCCAGTCACCACAAACGCTGATGGGAACATAATTCCCTGTGGAGACCAGTTCCCTGAATGTTGCACCAACACGATCCTATAGTTCTACATCTAAGGTTCCTTTTTCAGGAAACCAAGGACAGAATTGTTCCACTGTCCTGAATAGAGTGACCATATTTTCCATAGGAACTCCAACACCACCCTGTTTTAACAAGAGTTTAATATAGCAGAGATAAGCATGATGTTTAGACTCTGCATGACCTATAGTTAACCCAGACCATACACAAACTACTCACCAGTCATCAGGGAGTCAAACATGTATATGTGTGCACCAAACTGATGCCATTTATCTGCACCTATCAAAGGGAAACGCGTTCCCTCATTCACTTAGAAGAAAAGAGAAAACCACGTTGGTGCACAAGATATCAGGAGAAACCACCCCCAATAGTCAACATGGGTTCCTTTCTATTTCCTTAAGCATCAGCTGGTCTGAGAAATAACGGGAAAGAGTACGAGAGATATAAATTTTAAAACTGGGTGTCTGGGACAGGCATCACATATCGGCAGGTTCTGTGGTACCCTGAGCTGTAAAGCCAGCATTTTTATTAGGCATTTTCAAAAGTGGAGGGAGTGTATGAATAGCATGTGCATCACAGAGATCACATGCTTCACAAGGTAATAAAATATCACAAAACAAATGGAGGCAGGGCAAGATCACAGGACCACAGGATGGGTTGAAATTAAAATTGCTAAGGAAGTTTTGGGCACACATTGTCATTGATAACATCTGGAGACATGATTTGAGAGCAGACAACCAGTCTGGCCAAAATTTATTAGGCGGGAATTTCCTCATCCAAATAAGCCTGGGAGCGTTATAGGAGACCAGGGCTTATTTTGTCCCTTTGTCTTCCACTGTTAAAGACAGCTGCCCCCAAAGGAGCCATTTTAGAGGCCTACCATCAGGGGTACATCTCTTTCTCAGGGATGTTCCTTGCTGAGGAAAAGAATTCAGTGATATTTCTCCTATTTGCTTTTGAAAGGAGAGAAATATACCTCTGTTCCAGCTGGTTCACCAGCAGTCAGAGTTTAAGGTTGTCTCCCTTGTTTCCTGAACATTGCTGTTATCCTGTTCTTTTTTCAAGGTGTCCAAATGTCATGTTGTTCAAACACACATGCTCTTCAAACAATTTGTGCAGTTAACACAATCATCACAGGGTTCTGAGGCGACATACATCCTCCTCAGCTTACAAAGATGATGGGATTAAGAGACTAAGGTAAAGACAGGCATAGGAAATCACAAGGGTATTGATTGGGGAAGTGATAAGTGTCCATGAAATCTTCATAATTTATGTTCAGAGATTGTAGTAAAGACAGGGGTAAGAGACTATGAAAGTATTAATTTGAGGAACTAACATATGTCATTGAAATCTTAACAATTTATGCTCCTCTGCCATGGTTTCAGCCAGTCCTTCCATTCAGTGTCACTGAATTCCAACAACATTCTGCAAATGGACATTTAGGAGCTTGTTAGGATAAAGGCAGAAAAGGGAATATCCCAAGATCAAAGCTAGAAGGAAGCTATATAAGACATCAATTTGTGATGTGGACATTCAACTCACAGAGTTAAACCTTTCTTTTCATTCAGCAGTTTTTAAAAACCATTTTTGCAGAATCTGTAAAGGGATATTTGAAAGCGCATTGAGGCCTATGGTGAAAAAAGAAACTTCTACAGAGAAAAACTAGACAGAAGCATTCTGAGAAACTTATTTGTGATGGGTGCATTCATCTTACAGTGTTAAACCATTCCTTCAATTCAGCAGTTAGGAAACAGCGTTTTGATCAATTCTGTGAATGGATATTTGGGGCTCACTGAGGACAATGGTGAAAAAGTGAATATCCCAGGATAAACACTGGAAGGAAGCCATGACAGAGAGTGCTTTGTGATGTGTGCATTCATCTCACAGAGTTGCACCTTTATTTTCATTCAATAGGTTGGAAACACTGTGTTTGTAGAATCTGTGAAGGGATATTTGGGAGTGTATTGAGGTCTATGGTTAAAAAGGATACCTCTTAAAACTTTATATGGATTCAACAGTTTAGAAACACCATTTTTGTAAAACCTGTGAAGGGATATTTGGGAGCATGTTAAGGCTTATGGTGATAAAGAAAACATCTACAGATAGAAACTAGAAAGAAACTTTCTGAGAAACTGCTTTGTGATCTGTGTATTCATCTCATAGTTGAACCCGTATTTTAATTCTGCAGTTTGGAAACACTCTTTTTGTACATTCTGACCATGGACATTTAGGAGACCTCTGAGGCCAAAAGAAAAAAGTGAATATCCCAGGAAAAAATCTAGAAGGAAGCTATGTGAGAAACCGCTTTGTGAGGTGTGAATTCATCTCCCTGAGTTAAACCTTTCTTTTCTGTCAGCAGTTTTGAAACACTGTTTTTGTAGAATCTGCACAGGGATATTTGGTATCACATTGTGGCCCATGGTGAAAAAGGTAACATCTCAAGATAAAAAGAAGAAAGTAGCTTTCTGAGAGACTGCTTTGTGATGTGTGCATTCATCTCATAGAATTATAACATTTTTCTATTCAGACATTTGAAAACATCATTTTTGTCTATTCTGTGAATGGACATTTGGGAGCTCATTGAGGCCATTGGAGAAAAAGCTAATATCCCAGGTTAAAAACTAGAAGGAAACTATCTGAGAAACTGTTTTTTGATGTGTGCATTCCTCTCGCAGAGTTACACCTTTCTTTTCATTCAACATTTTGGAAGCTCTGCTCTTGTAGAAGTTGTGAAGGGACATTTGGGAGCACGTTGAGGCCTATGGTAAAAAGGAAGTATCTTCAGATAAAAAAGCAGAAAGAAGATTTCTGAAAAACTGCTTTGTGATGTGTGCATTCATCTCACAGAGTTAAAACTATCTTTATATTTAGCCGATTGGAAATCCTGTTTTTGTCCATTCTGTGAATGGACATTTGGGAGCTCATTAGGAGGAAGACCAAAAAGGGAATATCGCATGATAAAATCACGAAAGAAGCTATCTATGACACTAATTTGTGTTGTGTGCATGCAACTCGCAAAGTTAACCTTTCTTTTCATTCAGCAGCTTTTAAACACTCTTTTTTATAGAATCAGCAAATGGATATTTGGAAATGCACTTAGGTCTATGGTGAAAAAACAATGTTATTCAGATAAATAATAGACAGAAACATTCTGAGAAGCATCTTTGTTTTGTGGGCATTCATCTCACAGTGTGAAAAATTTCTATTGATTCAGCAGTTAGGAAACCCCATTTTGGTCCGTTCTGTGAATGGACATTGGGAACTCATTGAGGCCAATGGCCAAAAAAAAAAAACACGGGAATATCCCATGATAAACACTAGTAGGAATCTACCTGAGAAATCACTTTGTGATGTGTGCATTCATCTCACAGAGTTAAAAATATCTTTCTATTTAGCAGATTGGAAACCCTGTTGTTGTCCATTGTGCAAATGTACATTTAGGAGCTCATTAAGACAAAGACAGAAAAGAGAATATTGCATGTTAAAAACAAGAAAGAAGGTATCTAAGACACCATTTTGTGATGTGCACATTCAACTCGCAGAGTTGAAGCTTTCTTTGCCTTCAGTAGCTTTTAAACACTGTTTTTATAGAATCTGCAAAGGGATATTTGGAAGTGCATTCATACCCATGGTGAAAAAGTCAAGTTCTTCAGATGAAAACTAGACAGAAACATTCTGAGAAACGTCTTTGTTTTGTGGGCATTCATCTCACAGTGTGAAAACTTTCTTTCAATTCAGCAGTTGGGAAATACAGTCCATTCAGTGAAAGGATATTTGGGAACTCAGTGAGGTCAATGGCAAAAAGTGAATATCCCAGAAGAAACACTAGAAGGACACTTTCTGAGAAATCGCCTTGTGATATGTGCATTCATCTCACAGAGATAAACCTTTATTTCCACTCAACAGGTTGGAAAAACTATGCTTGTAGAATCAGTGAAGGTATATTTGGGAGTGCATTGAGGTCTATGGTGAAAAAGGAAACATCTTCAGATAAAAACGAGAAAGATTTCTGAGAAACTGCTTTGTGATATCTGCATTTATCTCCCAGTGTTAAAACTTTCTTTGTATTCAGCAGATTAGAAACACTGTTTTTGTAGAAATTGTAAAGGGATATTTGGAAGCACATTAAGGCCTATATTGATAAAGAAAACATCTTCAGATAGAAACTAGATATAAGCTTTCTGGGAAACTACTTTGTGGTATGTGTAATCATCTCACAGAGTTAAAACTTTCTTTCAATTCAGCAGTTTGGAAATAGTGGTTTTGTCCGTTCTGACAATGGACATTTGGGAACTCTTTAAGGCCAAAAATGAAAAGGGAATATCCCAGGATAAAATCTAGAAGGAAGCTATGTGAGGAACTGCTTTGTAATATGTGAATTCATCTTGCAGAGTTAAACTTTTCTTTGCATTTATCAGTTTGGAAACACTGTTTTTGTAGAATCTGTACAGGGATATTTGGGATCTGATTGTGGCTTATGGTGAAAAAGGAAATAACTTCAGATAAAAAGTAGAAAGAAGCTTTTTGTAAAACCGCTTTGTGATGTGTGCATTCATCTCACAGAGTTAAACCTATCTTTCTATTCAGCAGATTGGAAACCCTGTTTTTGTCCATGTTGTGAATGGACATTTGGGGGCCCATTAGGACAAAGCAAAACAGGGAATATCCCATGATAAAAACTAGAAGAAAGCTCTCTAAGAAAGCATTTTGAGATGTGTGTGTTCATCTTGTAGAGTTAAACCTTTATTTTCAGTCAACAATTTGCAAACACTCTGTTTGTAGAATCTGTGAAGGGGTATTTGGGAGTGTATTGAGGTCTTCAGTGAAAAAGGAAACATATTCAGATAAAAACAAGAAAGAAGCTTTCTAAGAAACTGCTTTGTGATGTGTGCATTCATCTAAGAGAGTTATAACTTTGTTTCCATTGAGCAGTTTGGAAACACTTTTTTTGTTCGTTCTGGGAATGGACATTTGGGAATTCCTTGAGGCCATAGAAGTTAAGGTAAATATCCTCAGGTAAAAACCAGAAGGAAGCCATCGGAGAAACCACTTTGTGCTGTGTGCATTCATTTCCCTGAGTTAAACCTTTCTTTTCATTCAGCAGTTTGGAAGACTGTTTTTGTAGTATCTAAAAAGGGATATTTTGGAGCATTTTGAGGCCTATGGTGAAAAAGGAAATATCTTCAGATAAAAACCAGAAAGAAGCTTTCGGAAAAACTGTTTGTGATATATGGGCATTCATCTCACAGACTTAAACTTTTCTTTCTATTCAGTAGATTGGAAACCCTGCTTTTGTCCATTCAGGGAATGGACATTTGGAAGCTCCTGAGGATAAAGGCAAAAAAGGGAATATCCCATGATATAAACGAGGTAGAAGCTCTCAAAGACACTATTTTGTGATGTGTGCATTCAATTCATATAGTTAAATATTTCTTTTCATTCAGCAGTTTTTAAACCCTGTTTTTGGAGAATATGCAAAGGGATATTTGGAAGCACATTGAGGTCTACAGTGAAAACGCAACTTCTTCAGATAAAAACTAGAAAGAAGCATTCTGAGAAACTTCTTTGTGATATGTGCATTCATCTCACAGTGTTAAACTTTTCTTTTGATTCAGCAGTTATGAAACACTGTTTTGATCTATTCTGCAAATAGACATTTGGGAGCTCATTGAGATCAATGGCAAAAAACAAATATCCCTGGATAAACACGTGAAGGAAGACATCTAAGAAATCACTTTGTGATGTGTGTATTCTTCGTGTGGAGTTAAACGTTTATTTTCGTTCAACAGATTAGAAACACGGTGCTTGTAGAATCTGTGGGGGGATATTTGGGAGTGCATTGTGGCCTATGCTGAAAAAGGAAACATCTTCATATAAAACTAAGACAGAAGCTCTCAGAGACACTGCATTGGGATGTAGGCATTCATCTCCTAAAGTTAAACATTTCTTTGGATTCAGCAGTTTAGAAACACTGTTTTTGTAGAAAATGCAAAGGGAATTTGTGAGTGCATTCAGTCCTATGATGATAAAGAAAACATCCTCACATAGAAACTGGAAAGAAGGTTTCTGAGAAACTCCATTGTGATGCGTGTATCTATCTCACAGAGTTAACACATTCTTTAAATTCAGCAGTTTGGAAACACCATTTCTGTCCATTCTACCAATGGACATTTGGGAATACTTTGAGTCCAAAAGTGGAAAAGCGAATATCTCAGGATAAAATCTAGAAGGAAGCTATGTGAGAAACGGCTTTGTGATGTGTGAATTCATCTCACAGAGTTAAACCTATCTTTTCCCTCAGCAGTTTGGAAGCACTGTTTTTGTAGAATCTGCACAAGGATACTTGGGATCACATTGGGGTTGTGGTGAAAAAGGGAACACCTTCAGATAAAAAGGAAGAAAGAAGCTTTCTGAGGAACTGCTTTGTGATGTGTACTTTTGTCTCACAGAGTTATAACTTTCTTTCTATTGAGCAGTTTGGAAACACCATTTTCGTCCATTCTGCAAATGGACATTTGGGAGCTGATTGAGGCCTTTGGAGAAAAAGAGAATATCCCAGGGTAAAATCTATAAAGAAGCTTTCTGAAAAACTGCTTTGTGATGTGTGCATTCAACACACAGAATTAAACATTTCTTTCTATTTTGCAGGTTGCAAATCCTGCTTTTATCCATTCTGCAAATGAATATTTGGGAGTTCATCAGGACAAAAAAGGAAAAGGGAATATCCCACAATAAAAACTAGAAGGAAGCTAATTAAGACACCATTTTGTGATGTGTGCATTCAACTCACAGAGTTAAAGCTTCCTTTTGATTAAGCAGGTTTTAAACCATGTTTGTGTAGAAACTGCAAAGGGATATGTGCAACCACATTGAGGAATATGGAGGAAAAGCAAACTTCTTCAGAAAAAGAGTAGACGGAAGCATTCTGAGAAACTGTTTTGGAGTGTGTGCATTCATGTCACAGGGTTAAAATTTTCTTTTGATTCAGCAGTTGGGAAATACTGTTTTGTTTCATTCTACAAATGGACATCTGGGAGCTCCTTGAGGCCAATGGTGAAAAAGTGAATATCACAGGATAAACACTATAAGGAAGCCATTTCAGAAATCACTTTGTGATGTCTGAGCTCATCTCACAAAGTTAAATCTTTATTTTTCATTCAACAGTTTGGAAACACTGTGTTTGTAGAATCTTCAGATGTTTGGGAGCACACTGAGGTCTATGGTGAAAAGAAAAAATCTTCACATAAAAAGAAGAAAGAAGCTTTCTGAGAAACTACTTTGGGTTGTGTGCATTCATCTCCTAGATTTAAACCTCTCCTAGGATTCAAGAGTTTAGAAACACTGTTTTTGTAGAAACTGTGAAGTGATATTTGGGAACACTTTGAGGCCTTATGGTGATAAAGAAAAACATCTTCAGATAGAACCTATAATAAGTTTTCTGAGAATCTTCTTTGTGATGTCAGTATTCATCTCACAGAGTTATAACTTTCATTCTATTCAGCAGTTTGTAAACACTGTTTTTGTCCATTCTGTAAATGGACACTTGGGAGGTCCTTGAAGCCATTGGAGAAAAAGTGAACATCTCAGGGTGAAAACTAGAAGGAAGTTATCTGAGAAACTGCTTTGTGATATGTGCATTCATCTCACAGAATTAACTCTTTCTTTCTATTCAACAGATTGGAAAACCTGTTTTTGTCCATTTTGCGAATGGACATTTGGGAGCTCATTAGGAAAAAGGTGACAAAGGGAATATCACATGACAAAAACTAGAAGAAAGCTATCTAAGACACCATTTTCTGATGTTTGCATTCAATTCACAGAGTTAAAGTTTCTTTTCAGTCAGCAGGTTTTAAACAATATTTTTGTAGAATCTGCAAAGGGATATTTGAAATGAATTGAGGCCTATGGTGAAAAAGCAAGCTTCTTCAGATATAAACCAGGCAGAAGCATACAGAGAAACTTCTTTGTGAAATGTGTCTTCATCTGACAGTGTTGAATGTCTCTTTTGATTAAGCAGTTATTAAACACTGTTTTGGTCCATTCTACAAATGGACATTTGGGAGCCCATTGAGGCCAATGGTGAAAAAGCGAATATCCCAGGACAAACACTAGAAGGAAATAATCTGATAAATCGCTTTGTGACGTGTGCATTCATCTCACAGAGTTAAACATTCATTTTCATTCAGTCGGTTGGAAACATTGTGTTTGTAGAATCTGTGAAGGTATATTTGAGAGTGCATTGAGGTCTGTGGTAAAAAGGAAACATCTTCAGATAAAAACAAGGTAGAAGCATTCTGAGAAATGGCTTTGGGATGTGTGCATTCATCTCCTAGACTTAAAATTCTCTTTGGATTCTGCAGTTTAGAAACACTGTTTTTGCAGAAACTGCAAAGAGATATTTTTGAGCACATTGAGGCCTCTGGTGGTAAAGAAAACATCTTCAGAGAGAAACTAGAAATTAGCTTTCTGAGAAACTGCTTCATGATGTGTGTATTCATCTTACAGAGTTAAACCATTCTTTCAATTCAGCAGTTTCAACACACTGCTTTTGTCTATTCTGCCAATCAATATTTCAAAGCTCTTTGAGGACAAAAGTGAAAAAGTGAATACCCCAGATAAATTCTAGAAGAAAGTTAGATAAGAAACAGCTTTGTGATGTGTGAATTCATCAATCAGATTTAAACTTTTCTTTTTACTTGGCAGTTTGGAAACACTGCTTTTGTAGAATCTGCACAGGGATTTTTGGGATTGCATTGTGGCCTGTGGTGAAAAGGAAACATCTTCAGATAAAAAGAAGAAAGAAGCTTTCTGAGAAACTGCTTTGTGATGTGTGCATTCATCTCACAGAGTTACAACTTTTTTCTATTCAGTTATTTGGAAACACTATTTTTGTCCCTTCTGTGAATGGATACTTGGGAGCTCCTTGAGGCCATTGGAGAAAAAGCCAATATTGCAGGGTGAAAACTAGAAAGAAGCTATCTGAGAAACTGTTAGTGTAGTGTGTCTTCATCTTGCAGTTATGTTTTTCTTTTTATTCAGCAATTTGGAAGCACTGTTTTTGTAGAATCTGAGAAGTGATATTTCGGAGCACTTTGACACCTATGTGTAAAAGGAAATATCTTCAGTTAAAAGCTAGAAAGAAGCTTTCTGAAAAACTGATTTGTGATGTGATCTTTTGCCTCACAGAGTTAAACCTTTCTATTTATTAAGCAGCTTGGAAACTCCGTTTTTGTCCATTCTGTGAATGGACATGTTGGAGCTATTTAGTACAAAGTCACAAAAGGGAATATCCCATGATAAAAATTAGAAGGAAAGTATCTATGACACTGTTTTGTGATGTGTGCCTTCAACTCACAGAGTTAAAACTTTCTTTTCATTCAGCAGTTTTTAAACACTGTTTTTGTAGAATCTGCAAAGGGATATTTGGAAGTGCATTGAGGCCTACACTGAAAATGCAAACTTCTTCAGAAGAAAACTAGATGGAAGCATTCTGAGGAACTTCTTTCTGATGTGTGCTTTCATCTCACAGTGTTGAAACTATCTTTTGACTCAGCAGTTAGGAAACACTATTTTGGTACATTCTGCAAATGGACATTTGGGAGCTCATTGAGGCTAATGGTGAAAATGTAAATATCCCAGGATAAACAACAGAAAGAAGCCATCTGAGAAATTGCTTTTTAATGTGTGCACTCATCTCACAGAATTAAAACTTTGTTTTAATTCAACAGGTTGGAAACATTGTGTTTGTAGAATCTGTGAAAGCATATTAGGGAGTGCATAGAGGTCTGTGATGAACAAGGAAACATCTTCAGATATAAAGGAGAAGCTTTATGAGAAACCTCTTTGGGATGTGTGCATTCATCTCCTAGAGATAAACCTTTCTTTAGATTCAGCAGTTTAGAAACAGTTTTTGTAGAAACTATGAAGTGACATTTGGGAACACATTGAGGCCAATGGTGATAAAGAAAACTTCTTCAGGTAGAAAGTAGGAAGAAGCACTCTGAGAAACTCCTTGGGATGTGTGTATTCATCTCACAGAGTTAAACTTTTGTTTCAATTCAACAGTTTGGAAACACTGCTTTTGTCCATTCTGCCAATGAACATTTCAGAACTCTTTGAGGCCAAAAGCAAAAAAAGTGAACATCTCAGGATAAAATCTAGGAGGAAGCTATGTGAGAAACTGCTTGTGAATTCACCTCATAGAGTTATACCCTTCTTTATATTCAGCAGTTTGGAAACACTGTTTTTGTAGAATCTGCACAGGGATATTTGGCATCACATTGTGGCGTATGGTGAAGAAGAAAACATCTTCACATAAAAAGAAGAAAGAAGTTTTCAGAGAAACTGCTTTGTGATGTGTGCATTCATCTCACAGAGTTATAACTTTCATTCTATTCAGCAGTTTGGAAACACTGTTTTTATTCATTCTGTGAATGGACATTTGGGAGGTCATTGAGGCCACTGGAGAAAAAGCAAATATTCCAGGGTAAAAACTAGAAGGAAGCTAGCTGAGAAACTGCTTTGTTATGTGTGCATTCATCACACAGAGTTACACCTTTCTTTTCATGCAGCAGTTTGGAAGCACTGTTTTTGTAGAATCTGTGAAGGGATATTTGGGAATGCATTGAGGCCTGTGGTGATCAAGGAAATGTCTTCAGATAAAAACTAGAAAAAAAGCTTTCTGAAAAACTGCTTTGTGATGTGCACATTCATCTTACAGAGCTAAAACTTCCTTTCTATTTAGCAGATTGGAAACTCCGGTTTTGTCCAATCTGTGATTGGACACTTGGGATCTCCTTAGGACAAATATGAAATAGGTAATATCCCACCATAAAAACTAGAAACAAGCTATCTAAGACACCGTTTTGTGATATATGTATTCAACTTGCAGAGTTAAAACTTTCTTTACATTCAGCAGCTTTTAAATACTGTTTTTGTAAAATCTGCAAAGGCATATTTGGAAGCGCATTGAGGCCTATGGTGAAAAAGCAAATTTCTTCAGATAAAACTGGACCAAAGCATTCTGAGAAACTTCTTTGTGATGTGTGCATTTGTCTCACAGTGTTAAAACTATCTGTTGATTCAGCAATTAGGAAATACTGTTTTGGTTCCTTTTACTAATGAACATGCAGGAGCTCATTGAGGTCAATGGCGTAAAAGCAAATATCTCAGGATGAACACTAGAAGGAAGCCATCTGAGAAATCGCTTTGTGATGTGTGTGTTCATCTTGCAGAGTTAAACCTTTATTTTCATTCAACAAGTTGGAAACACTGTGTTAGTAGAATCTCAAAAGGGATATTTGGGAGCGCATGGAGGTTTATGGTGAAAAAGGAAACATCTTTAGATAAAAATAAGAAAGGAGCTTTCTGACACTGCTTTGGAAAGTGTGCATTCATTTCCTAGACTTCAAACTTTCTTTTGATTGACCAGTTTAGCAACACTGTATTTGTAGAAACTGAGAAGGGATATTTGGAAGTGCATTGAAGCCTATGGTGAAAACAAAAAAAATTCAGATAAAAACAAGAAAGAAGCTTTTTCAGCAACTGCTTTGGGATGTGTGCATTTGTCTCCTAGAGTTAAACCTTTCTTTGGATTCAGCAGTTTAGAAACACTGTTTCTGTAGAAATTGTGAAGAGATATTTGGGAGCACATTGAGATCTATGGTTATAAAGAAAACATCTTCAGATAGAAATTAGAAAGAAACTTTCAGAGAAACTGCTTGGGATATGTGTATCCATCTTCCAGTTAAATATTCCTTTCACTTCAGCAGTTTGGAATCACCGTTTTTTTGTGCATTCTGCCAAGGGACATTTGGGAGCTCCTTGAGACCAAATGCCCAAAAGTGATTAACCCAGGATAAAATGTAGAAGGAAGCAAAGTGAGAAAATGCTTTGTGATATGTGAATTCATCCCGTGGAGTCAAACATTCCTTTCTTTCAGCAGTTAGGAAACACTGTTTCTGGGGAATCTGCACAGGGATATTTGGGATTGCATTGTGGTCTGTGGTGAAAAAGTAAATATCTTCAGATAAAAAGCAGAAAGAAGCTTTCTGAGAAACTGTTTTGTGATGTGTGCATTCATCTCACAGTGTTAAACTTTTCTTTCAAATCAGCAGTTAGGAAACACTTTTTGGTCCATTTTGCAAATGGAAATTTTGGAGATCATTGGGGCCAATGGCGAAAAAGCCAATATCCCAGGATAAACACTAGAAAGAAGCCTTCTGAGAAATCGCTTTGTAATGTGTGCATTCATCTCACAGAGTTAAAACGTTATTTTCATTCAACAGGTTGGAAATTCTGTGTTAGTAGAATCTGCGAAGGGATATTTGGGAGAGTATTGAGGTCTGTGGTGAAAAAGGAAATATCTTCAGTTAAAATCAAGAAAGAAGCTTTCTGAGAGACTGCTTTGGGATTTATGCATTCATCTCTTGGAGTTAAACCTTTCTTTGAATTCAGCAGTTTAGAAATACGGTTTTGTAGAAACTGCAAAGAGATATTTGGGAATGCATTGAGGCCGATGATGATAAAACATCATCAAATAGAAACTCGAAATAAGTTTTCTGAGAAACTGCTTTATGATGTGTGTATTCATCTCACAGAGTTAAATATTTCTTTCTTTACAACAGTTTGGAAACTTTTTTTATGTCCATTCTACCCGTAGACATTTGGGAACTCTTTGAGACTAAAAGCAAGAAAGAGAATATCCCAGGATAAAATCTAGAAGAAATCTATGCGAGAAACCACTTTGTGATGTGTAAATTCATCTCACAGAGTTAAACCTTTCTTTTCATTCAGCAGTTTGGAAACACTTTGTAGAATCTGCAAAGGGATATTTGGGAGAACTTTGTGGGTTGTGGTGAAAAAGGAAACTTATTTAGATGAAAAGAAGAAATAAGTTTTCTAACAAACTACTTTTTGATGTGTGCATTCATCTCACAGAGTTATAAGTTTCTTTGTATTCAGCAGTTTGGAAACACCGTTTTTGTCCATTCACAGAATGGACATTGGGGAGCTTATTGAGGCCATTGGAGGAAAAGAGACTATCCCAGTGTAAAAACTAGCAGGAAGCTGTCTGAGAAACTGCTTTGTGTTGTGTGCATTCATCTCACTGAGTTTCACCTTTCTTTCCATTCAGCAGTTTGGAAGCACTGTTTTTGTAGAATCTGTGAAAGGATGTTTTGGAATGATGCAGCCTACCATGACAAAGGAAATATCTTCAGATTAAAACGAGAAAGAAGCTTTCTGTAAAACTGTTTTGTGATGTGTGCATTCATCTCTCAGAGTTAAACCTTTCTTTCTATTCAGCAGTTTGGAAACCCTTTTTTTTCCATTCTGCAAATTCACATTTGAGAGCTCATTACAATGGTGAAAAGGCAATATCCCATGAGAAAAAAGAGAAAAACCTATCTAAGACATCGTTTGGTGATGTGTGCCTTCGACTTGCATATTTAAACATTTCTTTTCATTCAGCAGTTTTTAAACACTGTTTTTGTAGCATCTGCTAAGAGATATATGGAAAGGTATTGAGGCCTACAGTGAAAAAACAAACTTCTGAGAAACTGCTGTGTGATGTGTATATTCATCTTACAGAGATAACCCTTCCTTTCTGTTCAGCAGTTTCTAAACACTATTTTTGTCCATTCTGCCAGTGGACATTTGGGAGCCCTTTGAGGCTAAAAGCGAAAAAGCAAATATCCCAGGATAAAATCTAGAAGGAAACTATGTGAGAAACCGTGCTGTGTCATGTGAACTTATCTCACAGAGTTAAACCTTTCTTTTCAGTCAGCAGTTTGGAAACACTGATTTTGTAGTATCTGCATGGGAATATTTGGGATTGCATTGAGGCCTATAGTGAAAAAGTAACTTATTCAGATAAAAACTAGACAGAAGCATTCTGAGGAACTTCTTTCTGATGAGTGCTATCACCTCACATTGTTCAACCTTTCTTTCAATTCAGTAGTTAGGAAACACTGTTCTGGTCCATTCTGTGAATGGACATTTTTAAGCTCATTGAGGCCAATGAAGAAAACGTGAATATCCCAGGATAAACATTAGAAGGAAGCCGTCTGAGAAATCTCTTTGTGATGTTCATGTTCATTTCACAGAGGTTAAAACGTTATTTTCATTCAACAGTTTGGAAACACTGTTTTTGTAGAAACTGCGAAGGGATATTTTTGGAAGTGCATTGAGGCCTATGGTGATAAAGAAAACACCTTAAGATAGAAACTAGAAATAAACTTTCTGAGAAACTGCTTTCTGATGTGTGTGTTCATCTGGCAGAGTTAAACCTTTCCTTCAATACAGCCATTTGGAAGCACTGTTTTTGTCCATTCTGTCAATGGACATTTGGGTACTCTTTGAGGTCAAAAGGGAAAAAGTGAATATCCCAGGATAAAAATCTAGAAGGAAGCTATGTGATAAACCACTTTGTGATGTGTGAACTCATATCACAGAGTTAAACCTTTATTGTCATTCAGCAATTTGGAAACATTGCTTTTGTAAAATTTGCACAGGGATATTTGGGATCCCATTGTGGCCTATGGTGAAAAAGGAAACATCTTCAGATAAAAAGAAGAAGGAAGCTTTCTGAGAAACTGCTTTGTGATGTGTGCATTCATCTCACAGAGTTATAACTTTATTTTTTATTCAGCAGTTTGGAAACAACATTTTTGTCCATTCTGCAAATGGACATTTGGGAGCTCATTGAGGCCTTTGGGAAAAAGCAAATATCCAAGGGTAAAACCTACAAGGAAGCTGTCTGAGGAAATTCTTTGTGATGTGTACATTCATCTTGTTGAATTACACCTTACTTTTAATTCAGCAGTTTGGAAGCACTGTTTTTGTAGAATCTGTGAAGGAATATTTGGGAGCATATTGAGGCCTGTGTTGAAAAAGGATATATCTTCAGATAAAAACTATAAAGAAGCTTTCTGAAAAAACTGCTTTGTGATGTATGCATTCATCTCACTGAAATAAACTTTCTTTCTATTCAACAGATTGGAATCCCTGTTTTTTTTTTTCCATTCTGCAAATGGATATTTGGGAGCTCATTAGGACAAAGGTGAAAAAGGGAATATTCCACAATAAAAACTAGAAGGAAGCTATGTAAAACACCTTTTGGTGATGAGTGCATTCAACTCGCAGAAGTAAATCTTTCTTTTCATTCAGCAGTTTTTACACACTGTTTTTGTAGAATCTGCAAAGGCATATTTGGAAGCACATTGAGGCCTATGGTGAAAAAGAACACTTCTTCAGATAAATACTAAACAGAAGCATTCTGAGAAACTTCTTTGTGACGTGTGCATTCATCTCACAGTGTTAAACCTTTCTTTCAGTTCAGCAGTTAGGAAACACTGTTCTGACCCATTCTGTGAATGAACATTTGTGAGCTCATTGAGGCCAATGGAGAAAAAGTGAATATCCCAGGATAAACACTAGATGGAAGCAGTCTGAGAAATCGCTTTGTGATGTGTGCATTCATCTCACAGAGCGTAACCTTTATTTTCATTCAACAAGTTGGAAACACTGTGTTTGTGGAATCTGTGGAGATATATTTGGGAGTGAATTGAGGCCTATGGTGAAATAGAAAATATCTTCAGATAAAATCTACTGGGAAGTATTCTGAAAAACTGCTTTGTGTTGTGTGCATTCATCTCACAGAATTAACACTTTCTATTCAGCAGATTGGAAACCCTGTTTTTGTCCATTCTGCAAATGGACATTTGTGGGGTCATTAGGAAAATGCGAAAAAGGGAATATCCCACGATAAGAACAAGAGGAGGATATCTAACACACGGTTTTGTGATGTATGTGTTCAACTCATAGAGTTAAATCTTTCTTTTCATGCAGCAGTTCTTAAACGCTGTTTTTGTAGAGTCTGCAAAAGGATATTTGGAAACACATTGAAGCCTATGGTGAAAAAGCAAACTTTTTCAGATAAAAACTAGACAGAAGCATTCTGAGAAACTTCTTTGTGATGTATGCACTCAATTCACAGTGTTAAACCTTTCTTTCATTTCAGCAGTTAGGAAACACTGATTTTGTCCATTCTGCGAATGGACATTTGGGACCTCATTAAGACAAGAGCAAGAAAGCAAACATCCCACAATGAAAACTAGAAGGAAGCTATCTAATACACTGTTTTGTGATGTGTGCATTCAACTCAAAGATTTAAACCTTTCTTTTCTTTCAGCAGTTTTTTTTTTTCTTAGATGGAATCTCACTCTGTCGTCCTTCCTGAGTGCAGTGGTCCAATCTCAGCTCACTGCAAGCTCCACCTCACAGGTTCATGCCATTCTCCTGCCTCAGCCTCCTGAATATCTGGGACTACAGGCATACACCACCACACCCGGCTAGCCTCCCAAATTGCTGGGATTACAGGCATGAGCCATGATGCCCAGCCAATTCAGCCGTTTTTAACACTGTTTTTGTAAAATTTGCAAAGGCATATTTGGAAGTGAATTGAGGCCTATGGTGAAAAAGCAAACTTCTTCAAATAAAAACTAGACAAAAGCATTCTGAGAAACTTCTTTGTGATGTGTGCATTCATCTCACAGTGTTAAAACTTTCTTTCAATTCAGCAATTAGGAAACATTATTTTGGAAGATTATGCAAATGGATATTTGGGAGCTCATTCAGGCCAATGGCGAAAAACCGAATATCCCAGGATAAACACTACAAGGAAGCCATCTGAGAAATGACTTTGTGATATGTACGCTCCTCTTGCCGAGTTAAACCTTTATTTTCATTCAACAAGTTGGAAACACTGTGTTTGTAGAATCGGCGAAGGGATATTTGGCGGCACACTGGGGTCTATGATGAAAAAGTAAACATCTTCAGATAAAAACAAGAAAGAAGCTTTCTGAGAAATTGCTTTGGGATGTGTGCATTCATCTCCTAGAGTTAAACCTTTCCTTGGGTTCAGCAGTTTAGAAACACTGGTTTTGTAGAAACTGCAAAGGGATATTTGGGAGCGCATTTAGGCTTATGCTGATAAAGGAATCTTCTTCAGATAGAAAATAGAAAGAAGTTTTCTGAGAAACTGCTTTGTGATGTATGTATTCATCTCACAGAATTAAACTTTTCTTTCAATTCAACAGTTTGGAAACATTGTTTTTGTTCAATGTGCCAATGGACGTTTAGGTACTCTTTGAGGCCAAAAGTGAAAAAGTGAATATCCCAGGATAAAATCTAGACAGAAGCTATGTGATAAACCACTTTGTGATGTCTGAATTCATCTCATGGAGTTAAACCTTTCTTTTTAGTCAGCAGTTTGGAAACACTGTTTTTGTAGAATCTGCACAGGGATATTTGGGATCGCATTGTGGCCTGTGATGAAAAAGGAGACATGTTCAGATAAAAAGAAGTAAGAAGCTTTCTGAGAAACTGCTTTGTGATGTGTACATTCATCTCACAGGGTTATAGCTTTCTTTGTATTTGGAAGTGGGAAAATTCTGTTTTTGTCCCTTCTGCGAATGGATATTTGGGAGCTCATTGAGGACATCAGAGAAAAAGCAAATATCCCAGGCTCTTTGAGGCTGAAAGCAAAAAAGTGAATATCCCAGGATAAAATTTAGAAGGAAGCTATGTGACAAACCGTTTTGTGATGCAAGAATTCATTTTGCAAAGTTACACCTTTCTTTTCATTCAGCAGTTTGGAAGCATTGTTTTTGTAGAATCTGAGAAGGGATATTTGGGAGAACATTGAGGCCTATGGTGAAAAGGGAAATGCCTTCAGATAAAAACTAGAAAGAAACTTACTGAAAAATTGTTTTGTGATGTGTGCATTCATCTCATGGAATTAAAACTTTTTTTCTATTTAGCAGATTGGAAAGTCTTGTTTTGTCCATTCTGTGAATGGATATTTCAGAGGTTATTAAGACCTATGTGAAAAAAGAAATATCCCATGATAAAAACTAGAAGGAAAGATACAATTTTGTGATGTGTGCATTGGACTCCCAGAGTTAAAATTTCTTTTCATTCAACAGTTTTTAAACAGTGTTTTTGTAGAGTCTGCAAGGGATATGTGGGAGTACATTGAGGCTTACTCTGAGAAAGCAACATTTTCAGATAAAAACTAGACAGAAGTATTTGGAGGAACATTTTTGTGATTTGTGCATTCATCTGACTGTGATAAAGTTTTATTTTCATTCATCAGTTAGGAAACACTCTTTTGGTCCATTCTGTGAATGGATATTTGGGAGCTCACTGATTCAAATGGTGAAAAAGCAATTATCATAGGATAAACACTAGAAGGGAGCCATCTGAGAAATAGCTTTGTGGTGTGTACGTTCATCTCACAGGACTAAATTTTTATTTTCATTCAACAGGTTGGAAACACTGTGTTTGTAGAATCTATGAAGGGATATTTGGGAGCACATTGTGGTTTATGGTGTGTAAGGATACATCTTCAGATAAAAATAAGAAAGAAACTTTCTGAGAAACTGTTTGGTATGTGTGCATTCATCTTCTGGAGTTAAACCTTTCTTTGGATTTATCTGTTTAGAAACACTGTTTTTGTAGACACTGTGAAGAGATATTTGGGAGTGCATTGAGGCCTATGGTGAAAAAGGAAATTTGGGAGCCCATTGAGGCCTATGGTGTAAAAGTAAACATCTTCAGATAAAAAGTAGAAAGTAGCTTTCTGAAAAAATGCTGTGTGATGTGTGCATTCATCTCACAGAATTAAAAATTTCTTTCTTTTCAGCAGATTGCAAACCCTGTTTCTGTCCATTCTGCAAATGGACATTTGGGAGCTCGTTAGGATAAACGTGAAAAGGGGAATATCCTATGATGAAAACTAAGAGGAACCAGCCTAACACACCATTTTCTGATGTGTGCATTCGACTCACAGAGTTAAACCTTTCTGTTCATTCAGCATTTTTTAAACACTGTTATTGTAGAATCTGCAATGGAATATTTCGAAGTACCTTGAGGCCCACAGTGAAAATGCAAACTTCTTCAGAAGAAAACTAGACAGAAGCATTCTGAGAAACTTCTTTGTGATGAGTGCATTCATCTCACAGTGTTAAATGGTTCTTTCTACTCAACAGGTGTGAAACCCCGTTTCTGTCCATTCTGCATATGGATATTTGGGACCTCGTTAGAACAAAGGCAAAAAAGGGAACATCCTACGATAAAAACTAGAAGGAAACCATCTAAGACATGGTTTTGAGACGTGTTTATTCAACTCATAGAGTTAAACCTTTATTTTCATTCAGTAGTTTTTAAACACTGTTTTTGCAGACTCTGCAAAGGGATATTTGGAAGTGCATTGAATCTTACAGTGAAAAAGCTAACTTCTTCAGGTAAAAACTAGAGAGAAACATTCTGTGAAAATTCTTTCTGATGTGTGTACTCTTATCACAACATTAAACCTTTCTTTTGATTCAGCAGTTAGGAAACACTGTTTTGGTCCATTCTGCCAATGGACACTTGGGAGCTCTTTGAGGCCAAAAGCAAAAAAGCGAATATCCCAGGATAAATACTAGAAGGAAGTTGTGTGAGAAACTGCTTTGAGATGTGTGTATTCACCTTGCAGAGTTAAAGCTTTCCTTTCAGTTGACAGTTTGGAAATAGTGTTTTTGGAGAATCTGCACAGGGATGTTTGGGATTGCATTGTGACTTGTGGTGTAAAAGGAAATATCTACAGATAAAAGGAAGAAAGTTTTCTGAGAAGCTGCTTTGTGATATATGCATTCATCTCACATAATTAAGACTTTATTTCTATTCAGCGGCTTGGAAATTCTGCTTTTTTCCATTCTACAAATTGACCTTTGGGAGCTCATTATGACAAATGTGAAAAAAGGAATGTCCAATGATAAAAAGAAGAAGGAAGCTATCTAAGACACCATGTGGTGATGTGTGCATTCAACTGGCAGACTGAAATCTTTCTTTTCATTCAGTACTTTTTAAACACTGTTTTTGTAGAATTGGCAAAAGGGATATTTGGAAGTGCTTTGAGACCAACAGTGAAAAGTAAAATTTCTTCAGATAAAAACAAAACAGAAATATTCTGAGAAACTTCTTTGTGATGTGTGCATTCATCTCACAGTGTTAAACCTTTCTTTCAATTCAGCAGGTAGGAAACCTTATTTTGGTCCATTCTGCAAATGGACACTTGGAAGCTCATTGAGGCCAATGATGAAAAAGTGAATATCCCAGGATAAACACTAGAAGAAAACCATCTAAGAAATCGCTTTGTGATGTGTGTGTTCATCCCACAGAGTTAAGTCTTTATTTTCATTTATCAGGATGATAACACTGTGTTTCCAGAATCTGTGCAGTGATACTTGGGAGAGCCTTGAGGTCTATTGTGAAAAAGGAAATATCTTCAGTTAAAAGCAAGAAGGAACCTTTTGAGAAACTGCTTTGGGATATGTGCATTCATGTCCTAGAGTTAAACCTTTCTTTGGATTCAGCAGTTTAGAAACACTGTTTGTGTAGAAACTGCTAAGATATATTTGGGAGCACATTGATGTCTATGGTGATAAAGGAAACATCTTCAGATAGAAACTAGAAAGAAGCTTTCTGAGAAATTCCTTTGTGATGTGTGTATTCACCTCACAGAGTTAAAGCTTTCTTACAAATCAGCAGTTTGGAAACACTGTTTTTGTCCATTCATCCAGTGGACATTTGGGAGCCCTTTGAGGCCAAAAGCAAAAAAGCGAATATCCCAGGATAAAATCTAGAAGGAAGTTATAGGAGAAACCACTTTGCAATGTGTGAATTCATCTTGCAGAGTTAAACCTTTCTTTTCTGGGAGCAGTCTGGAAATACTGTTTTTGTAGAATCTGCACAGAGATATTTGGGATTGCATTGTTGGTTTCGGTGAAAAAAAAAAACTCTTCAGGTAATAAGAAGAAAGAAGCTTTCTGAGAAACTGCTTTGTGATGTTTGTATTCATCTCACAGAGTTATAACATTCTTTCCATTCAGTAGTTTGGAAACACCATTTTTGTCTATTCTGTGAATGGACATTTGGGAGCTCATTGAGACCATTGGAGAAAAAGTGAATAACCCAAGGTAAAAACTAGAAGGAAGCTATCTGAGAAACTGCTTTGTGTTGTGTTCATTCATCTCACCGAGTTACACCTTTCTCTTCATTCAGCAGTTTGGAAGCATTGTTTTTGTAGAATCTGTGAAGGAACAGTTTGGAATGCATTGAGCCCTATGATGAAAAAGTAAATATCTTCAAATACAAACTAGAAAGAAGCTCTGAAAAACTCTATTGTGATGTGTGCATTGATCTAACAGAATTAAACCTTTCTTTCTATTCAGCAGACTGGAAATCCTGTTTATGTACATTCTGCAAATTGACATTTTGGAGCTCCTTAGGGCCAAGGCAAAAAGGGAATATTCCAGGATAAAAACTACAAGGAAGCTATCTAAGACACTGTTTTGGGATGTGTATATTCAACTCGCCCTGTGAAACCTTTCTTTACATTTAGCAGTTTTTAAACACTGTTTTTGTGGAATCTGCAAAGGGATATTTGGAAGTGCATTGAGGCCTATGGTGAAAAAGCAAACTTCTTCCGATAAATACTAGACAGAAGCATTTTAAGAAACTTCTTTGTGACGTGTGCATTCATCTCACAGTGTTATAACTTTATTTCAATTCAGCCATTAGGAAACACTGTTTTGGTCCATTCTGTGAATGGACATTTGGGAGCTCGTTCAGGCCAGTGGCGAGTAGCAAATATCCCGGGATAAGCACTAGAAGGAAGCCATGTGAGAAATCACTTTGTGATGTGTGCATTCAGCTCCCAGAGTTAAACCTTTATTTTCATTCAACAGGTTGAAAACATTGTGTTTTTAGAATCTGTGTGAGGTATTTGGGAGCCCACTGAGGTTTATGGCAGAAAAGGAAACATCTTCAGATAAAAAAAAGAAAGAAGTTTTCTGAGAAACTTCTTTGTGATGTGTGCATTCATCTCACAGAGTTATAACTCTTTGTATTCAGCAGTTTCGAAACGCCATTTTTGTCCATTCTATGAATGGACATTTGGGAGCCCTTTGAGGCCATTGGTGAAAAAGTGAGTATCCCTGGGTAAAAACCAGAAGGAAGCTATCTGAGAAAACGGTTTGTGATGTGTGCATTCATCTGGCTGAGTTACACCTTGCTTTTCATTCAGCAGTTTGGAAGCACTGTTTTTTTTTTTAGAATCTGCAAAGCGACATTTGGGAGTGCATTGAGGCCTATGGTGAAAAAGTGAATATCTTCAGATAAAACTAGAAATAAGCTTTCTGAAAAACTGCCTTATGATGTGTGCATTCAATTCACAGAATTCAACCTTTCTTTTCAGCGGATTGGGAACTATGTTTTTGTCTATTCTGTGAATGGACATTTGGGACCTCGATAGGACACAAGTGAAAAAGGGAATATCCCACGATAAAAACTAGAGGGAATCTATCTAAGACACTGTTTTGTGATGTGTGCATTCCACTCGTATAATTAAACCTTTCTTTTCATTCAGCAGCTTTTAAACACTGTTTTTGTAGAATCTTCAAAGGCATATTTGGAAGTACATTGAGGCCTTTGGTGAAAAAGCAAACTTCTTCACATAAAAAACACACAGAAAAATTCTGAGAAACTTATTTGTGATGTGTGCATTAATCTCACAGTGTTAAAACTTTCTTATGATTCAGCAGTTAGGAAACACAGTTTTGGTCCATTCTGTGAATGGATATTTGGGATCTCTTTGAGGTCAATGGCAAAAGTGTGAATATCCCAGTGTAAACACTGGAAGGAAGTCATCTGAGAAACCACTTTGTGATGTGGGCATTCATCTTGCAGAGTTAAATCCTTATTTCCATTCAACAGGTTGGAAACACTGTGTTTGTAGAATCTGTAGAGGGATATTTTTGATCTCATTGATGTCTATGGTGAAAAAAGAAACATCTTCAGATAAAAATAAGGAAAAAGCTTTCTGAGAAACTGATTTGTCATTTATGCATTCATCTCACAGAGTTTTAACTTCTTTTGTATTCAGCAGTTTGGAAACTCCAGTTTTGTCCATTCTGTGAATGGACATTTGGGAGTTCATTGAGGCCATTGGAGAAAAAGCAAATATCCCAAGGTACAAACTAGAAGGAAGCTATTTGAGAAACTGCTTGGTGATGTGTGCATTTGTCTCACAGAGTTATAGTTTTCATTTAATTCAGCTGTTTGGAAGCACTCCTTTTGTAGAAACTGCGAAGGGATATTTTGTAGTGCATTGATGCCTATGGTGAAAAAGGAAATATCTTCATAGAAAAACTACAAAGAAGCATTCTGAAAAACTGCCTTGTGATATGTGCATTCATCTCACAGAATTAAATCTTTCTATTCAGCAGATTGGAAACCCTGTTTTCGTCCATTCTGCGAATGGACATTTGGGAACTTGTTAGGACAAATGCGAAAAAGGGAATATTCCATGATAAAACTAGAAGAAAGCTATCTAAACACCATTTTGGGATGTGTGTGTTCAAATCGCAGAGTTAAACCTTTCTTTTCATTCAGCAGTTTTTAAACACTGTTTTTGTAGAATCTGCAAAGGGATATTTGGAAGTGCATCGAGGCCTACAGTGAAAAAGCAAACTTCTTCAGACAAAAACTAAAGAGTAGCATTCTAAGAAACGTCTTTGTGATGTTTGCATTCATGTCATTTTGTTAAAACTTTCTTTCAACTCACCATTTAGGAAACACTGTTTCAGTCCATTATGGGAATGGATGTTTGGTAGCTCAATTGGGCCAATTGTGAAAACGCGAATATCCCAGGATAAACACTAGAAAGAACCCATCCGAGAAATCACTTTGTGATGTGTGTGTTCACCTCACAGAGTTATACCATTATTTTCATTCAACACCTTGGAAATACTGTGTTTTTAAAATCTGCAAAGCGATATTTGGGAGTGCATTAAGGTCAATGATGAAAAAGGAAACATCTTCAGATAAAAACAAGAAAGAAGCTTTTTGAGGTACTCATTTGTGTTGTGTGCATTCATCTCCTAGAGTTCAACCATTCTTTGGAATCAGCAGTTTAGAAACCCTGCTTTTGTAGAAACTGCGAAGAGATATTTGGGAGCCCATTGAGGCCTATGGTAATAAAGAAAACATATTCAGATAGAAACTAGAAAGAAGCTTTCTGAGAAACTGACTTATTATGTGTGTATTCACTTCACTGAGTTATATATTTTTTTTCACTTCAGCCGTTTGGAAACACTGTTTTTGTAGAATCTGCAAAGGAATATTTGGAAGCACATAGAGGCCTATGGTGATAAAGCAAATTCTTCACAATAATACTAGACAGAAGCATTCTGAGAAAGTCCTTTGTGATATGTGCATTCATCTCACAGGGTTAAACTTTTCTTTCAATTCAGCAGTTAGGAAACACTGTTTTGGTCCATTCTGCCAATGGACATTTGGGAGCTCATTGAGGCCAATGACAAAAAAGTGAATTTCCCAGGATAAAGACTATAAGGAAGCCATCTGAGAAATCACTTTTTGATGTCTGCTTTCACCTTGCAGAATTAAACCTTTGTTTTCATTGAACAGGTTTGAAACAGTGTGATTGTAGAATCTATGGAGGGATATTTAGTAGTGCATTGAGGTCTATGGTGGAAAAGGAAACATCTTTAGATAAAAACAAGAAAGAAGCTTTCTAAGAAACTGCTTTGGATGCGTGCATTAATCACCTAAAGTTAAACGTTTATTTGGATTCAGCAGTTTACAAACACAGTTTTTGTAGAAATTGTGAAGGGATATTTTGGAGCACATTGAGGCCTATGGTGATACATAAAACATCTTCAGATAGAAACTAGAAAGAAGGTTTCTGAGAAACTGCTTTGTGGTGTGTGTATACATCTAACAGAGTTAAACTTTCCTTTTGATTCAGCAGTTTGGAAACATTGTTTTTGTAGATTCTGTCAATGGGATTTTGGGAGCTCTTTGAGGCCAAAAATACAAAAAAGCGAATATCCCATGATAAAATCTAGAAGGATGCTGTGTGAGAAACTGCTTTGAAATGTGAGCATTCATCTCACAGAGTTAACACTTTCTTTTAACTGAGCATTTTGGAAACACTGTGTTTGTAGAATCTACACAGGGATATTTGGTAGGGCATTGAGGTCTATGGAGAAAATGGAAATATCTTCAGATGAAAACTAGAAGGAAACCCACTTAGAAACCTCTTGGTGATGTGTGCATTCATCTCACGGAGTTAAACCTTTCCTTTGATGGCACAGTTTAGAAACACTGTTTTGTAGAACGTGTGAAGGGATATTTTGGAGTGCTTTGACCCCTATATTGAAAAAGGAAGTATCTTCAGATAAAAAGCAGAAAGAAGCTTTCTGAGAACCTGCTTTGTGGTGTGTGCATTCATCTCACACAGTTAAACCATTCTCTTGATAGTGCAGTTTGTATACACTGTTTTTGTACAATCTGTGAAGGAATATTTGGGAACACTCTGAGGCCTCTGGTGGCAAAGGATGTATCTTCAGATACAAGCGAGAGAGAAGCTGTCTGAGAAACTGATTTGTGATGTGAGCATTCAACTCACAGAGTTAAACCTTGCTTGTAACTGAGTACTTTGGAAACAGTGTGTTTGTAGAATCCACAAAGGGATATTTTGGAGTGCAGTGAGGTCTATGGAGAAAAAGGAAATGTCTTCAGATGAAAACTAGAAGGAAGCTTTCTCAGAAACTGGTTTGTGATGTATGCTTTCATCTCACAGAGTTAAGTCTTTGTTTTGATGGTGCAATATGGAAACACTGTTTTTGTAGAATCTGAGAAGGGATAATTCAGAGCGCCTTGAGGCCTAGGGTGAAAAAGGAAATATCTTCAGATAAAAAGTAGAATGAAACTTTCTGAGAACCTGCTTTGTGATGCGTGCATTCATCTCACAGTGTTAATCTTTGTATTGATGGCACAGTTTGTAAACACTGTTTTGTAGAATCTGCAAAAGGATATTTTGGAGTGCTTTGAGGATTACAATGAAAAAGGAAATATCTTCAAGTAAAAATTAGAAAGAAGCTTTCTGATAATCTGCTTTGTGATGTAAGCATTCATCTCACACAGTTAAACCATTCTTTTGATTGAACAGTTTGGGAACACTGTTTTTGTAGAATTTATGAAGGATATTTGGGAGTGCACTGAGGCCTACAGTGAAAAGAGATATATCTACAGACAAAAGGTAGAATGAAGATTTCTGAGAAACTGTTTTGTGATGTGAGCATTCATCACAAGAAAGTAAAATTTTCTTCAAGCAGTTTAGAAACACTCTTTTTTCACATCTGATATTTGGGAGCGCTTTGAGGCCTAAGTTGAGAAAGGAAGTATCTTCAGATGTAAAGTAGACAGTCGCTGTCTGAGTAACTGCTTTACGATGTGTGCATTCATCTCACAGAGTTAAACCTTTCTTTTGTTGGTGCAGTTTGGAAACACTGTTTTTGTAGAATCTGCGAAGGGATATTTGTGAGCACATTGAGGCCTGGGGAGAAAAAGGAAATATCTTCAGATGAAAACAAAAAGGAAGATTTCTCAGAAACTGCTTTGTGATGTGTGCATTCATCCCACAGAGTTAAGCATTAGTTTTGATTGAGTGATTTCTAAACTCTGTGTTTGTAGAATCTGCAAGGGGATATTTCTGAGCACTTTGAGGCCTGTGGTAAAAAAGGAAATATTTTCAGATAAAAATTATAAAGTAGCATTCAGAGAACCTACTTTGTGATGTGTGCATTCATCTCACAGAGTTAAACATTTGGTTTGATTGAGCTGCTTGTAAACTCTTTTTGTAAAATATCAATAGCGATATATGGGAGAGCTTTGAGGCTTATGGTGAAAAAATAAGTATTGTCAGATAGAATTCAGCCAGAAAATGTGTGAGAAACTGCTTTGTTAAATGAGCATTCATCTCACAGAATTAAACTTTAGTTATGATTGAGCGGTTTGTAAACTGTTTTTGTAGAATCTATGAAGCATTATTTGGGAGGGCTTGGAGGCCTATGGTGAAAAAGGAAGTATCTTCAGATAAAAACTAGACAGAAACTGTAGGAGAAACTGCTTAGTGATGTGAGCATTCATCTCACAGAGTTAAACTTTTCTTTTGATTGAGCAGTTTGGAAACACTCTTTTTGTAGAATCTGTGAAGGGTTATTTTGGAGAGAATTTAGGTCTATTGAGAAAAAGGAATAATTTTCCAGTGAAAACTAGGGGGAATTTATGTCAGAAACTGCTTTGTGATATGGCACTCATCTCACAGAGTTAAACCTTTCTTTTGATGGTGCAGATTGGAAACACTGCTTTTGTAGAATCTGCAAAGGAATATTTGGGAGCACATTGAGCTCTATGGAGAAAAAAGAAATATCTTCAGATGAAAACTAGAAGGAAGCTTTCTCAGAAACTGCTTTCTGATGTGTCCATTCATCTCACTGAGTTAAACATTTCTTTGATTGGCCAGTTTCATAACAATGCTTTTGTATAATCTGCAAAGGAATATACGGGAGCACATTGACACCTATGGTGAAAAAGGAAATGTCTTCAAATGAAAACTAGAAAGAACCTTTCTCAGAAACTGATTCATGATGTGTGCATTCATCTCACACAGTTAAACCTTTCTTTTGATTGCCAGTTTGGAAACACTGCTTTTGTAGAATCTGCGAAGGGATATTTGAGACTGCATGAGGTCTATGGAGAAAAACTAAATATATTCAGATGAAAACTAGAGGGAAGCTTTCTCAGAAACTGCTTTGTGATGTGTCCATTCATCTCACAGAATTAAATATTTCTTTGATTGGCCAGTTTGGAAACAATTTTTTTGTAGAATCTGTGATGTGTTATTTCAGAGCACTTTGAGCCCTATGGTGAAAAAGGAAGTATCTTCAGATGCAAACAAGAAAGAAGCAGTCTGAGAAACTGCTGTGTGATGTGACCATTTATCTAACAGAGTTAAATCTTTCTTTTTACTGAGCAATTTGAAATCACTGTGTTTGTAGAATCTACAATGGGATATTTGGAAGTGCATTGAGGTCTATGAAGAAAAAGGAAATATCTTCAGATGAAAACTAGAAGGAAGCTTTCTCAGAAACTGCTTTGTGAAGTGTACATTCATCTCAAGTAGTTAAACATGTATTTTGATGGCACAGTTTGGAAACACTGTTTTTGTAGAATCTGCGAAGGGATATTTGGGAGCACATTGCAGTCTATGGAGTAAAAGGAAATATCTTCAGACGAAAACTAGAAAGAAGCTGTCTCAGAAACTACTTTGTGCTGTGTGCATTCAGCTAAAAGAGTTACACGTTTATTTTGATGGCACAGTTTGGAAACACTGTTTTTGTACAATCTGTGAAGGTATATTTGGGAATGCATTGTAGTCTAAGGAATAAAAGGAAATATCTTCAGATGAAAATTGAAAGGAAGCCTTCTCAGAAACTTCTTTGTGCTCTGTGAATTCATCTCACAGAATAAAACCTTTCTTTTGATTGGCCAGTTTGGAAACTATGTTTTTGTAGCATCTACGATGGGCACTTTGAGCCCTATGGTGAAAAAGGAAGTATCTTCAGATGTAAAATAGACAGAAGCTGTCTAAGAAACTGCTTGGTGATGTGTGCATTCATCTCACAGAATTAAACCTTTCTTTTTACTGAGCAATTTGGAAACACTGTGTTTGTAGAATCTACAATAGGATATTTAGGAGCGCATTGAGGTCTATGGAAAAAAAGGAAATATCTTCAGATGAAAACTAGAAGGAAGCTTTCTCTGAAACTGTTTTGTGATTTGTGATTTGTGAATTCATCTCACGGAGTTAAACCTTTCTTTTACTGGTGCAGTTTGGAAACACTATTTTTGTAGAATGTGAAAAGGTATATTTTGGAACACTTTGACACCTATGGTGAAAAAGGAAACATCTTCAGATACAAACTAGAAAGAGGCTTTCTGAGAACCTGCTTTAAGATGTGTACATTTATCTCATGGAGTTAAACCTTTCTTTTGAATGAACCATTTGGAAACAGTTTTTGTAGAACCTGTAAAGGGATATTTGGGAGAGTAATGTGCCCTATGGTGAAAAAGGAAATATCTTCACACAAAAAGTAGAAGGAATCTTTTTGAGAATCTTCTTTCTGATGTGAGCATTCATCTCACTGAGTTAAACCACTCTTTGATTTAACAGTTTGGGAACACTATTTTTGTAGAATTTGTGAAGGATATTTGGAGGCACATTGAGGTCTATGGTGAACAGATAAATATCTAGACATGAAAAGTGGAATGAAGCTTTCTGAGAAACTGCTTTGTGATGTGAGCATTCATCACACAGAGGTAAACTTTTCTTTAGTTTGAGCAGTTTGGAAACACTCTTTTTGTCGAATCTGCAAAGGGATATTTGGGAGTGCATTAAGCCTATAGTAAAATCTGACATATATTCAGACAAAACTAGGAACAAACTTTCTGAGAAACCTGGTTTGTGATGTGTGCATTCATCTCACGGTTCTAAATCTTTCTTTTAATTGAGCAGTTTGGAGACAGTTTTTGTAGAATGTGTGAAGGGATATATTGGTGTGCATTGAGGCCTATGGTGAAAAACAAAATATCTTCACACAAAATCTAGAAGGAAGCTTTCTGAGAAACTGCTTTGTGATGTGTCCATTCAACTCACATAGTTAAAACTTTCTATAGACTGTGCAGTTTGCAAATACTGTTTTTGTAGAATCTGCAAAGGGATATTTGGGAGCACTTTGAGGCCTATGGTGAAAAAGGAAGCATCTTCAGATACCAACTAGACAGACTCTGTCTGAGAAACTGCTTTGTGATGTGAGAATTCAACTCACAGAGTTTAAACCTTCCTTTTGAGTGAGAAATTTGGAAACACCATGTTTTCAGAATCTACAAAGGGATATTTGGAGCACATTGAGGTCTATGGAGAAACAGGAATAATCTTCTGATGAAAACAAGAAAGAACCTTTCTTAGAAACTGCCTTGTAATGTGTGCATTCATCTCACAGAGTTTAACCTTTCTTTTGATGGTGCAGTTTGGAAACACTCTTTTTGTAGATCTTGCAAAGGGATAGTTTGGAGTGCTTTGAGGCCTACAGTGGCAAAGGAAATATTTCCAGACAAAAATTAGAAAGAAGTTTCCTGAAAACCTGCTTTGTGATGTGTACATTCTTCTCACAAAGTTAAACCTTTGGCTTGATTGAGAGGTTTGTAAACTCTGTTTTTGTAGGATCTGCAGAGAGATATTTAGGTGTGCTTTGAGATCTAAGGTGAAAAAGGAAGTATCTTCAGACATAAACTAGAGAGAAGCTGTCTGAGAAACTGATTTGTGACGTGAGCATTCCTCTCACAGAGTTAAACCTTTCTTGTTATTGAACAGTTTGGAAACACAGTATTTTTAGAATCAGTGAAGGGATATTTGAGAGTACATTGAGTTCTATGATGAAAAAGGAAATATCTTCAGGTTAAAACTAAATAGAAGTTTTTTTGAGAATCTGCTCTGTGATTTAAGCATTCATTTCACAGAGTTAAACCATTCTTTTGATTGAAGAGTTTGGGAACACTGTTTTTGTAGAATCCGTGAAGGATATTTGGCAGCACATTGAGACCTAAGTTGAACAGAGAAATGTCTACAGATAAAAAGTGAAACAAAGCTTTCTGAGAAACTACTTTTTTTGGTGAGGATTTATTACACAGATGTAAACTTTTCTTTAGATAGAGCAGTTTGGAAACGCTCTTTTTATCGAATCTGTAAAGGGATACTTGGGAGTGCATTAAAGCCTATGGTCAAAAATGATATATCTTCAGAAAAAAACTAGAAATAAACTTTCTGATAAACTACGTTGTTACATGTGCATTCATCTCACAGATTTAAACTTACTTTTGATAGAGCAGTTTTCAAACACTGTTTTTGTAGAATCTGTGAACGGATATATTGGAGCACTTTGAGGCCTATGTTGAAAGAGGAAATATCTTCAGATACAAATTAGAAAGAAGCTTCATGAGAACCTGCATTGTGGTATGTACATTTATCTCTCAGAGTTAAATCTTTCTTTTGATAGAGCTGTTTGGAAAAATAGTTTTTGTAGAATCTGTAAAGGGATAGTTCAGAGTGCTTTGAGGTCTATGGTGAAAAAGTAAATATCTTCACATAAAAAATATAAAGAAGCATTCTGAGAACCTGCTAGGTGATATGTACATTAATCTCACAGAGTTAAACCTTTGTCTTGACTGAGCAGTTTTTAAAATCTTTTTTTGTATAATCCATGAAGTGATATTTGGGAGTGCTTTGAGTCCCATGGTGGAAAGGGAAGTATTTTCAGATACAAACTAGACAGAAGCTGTCTGAGAAACTGATTTATGATGTGAGAATTCATCTCACAAGTTAAACTTTTCTTTTGATTGAGCAGTTTGGAAACACTGTTTTTGTAGAATCTGCGAAGGGATATTTGGGAGTGCATTGAGGCCTATGGTGTAAAAGGAAATATCTTCAGATATAAACTAGACAGAAGCTGTCTGAGAAAATGCTTTGTGGTGTGAGCATTCCTCTCACAGAGTTAAGCCTTTCTTTTGACTGAGCACTTTGGAAACATTATTTTTTAGTATCTACAAATGGATATTTGGGAGTGCATTGAGGTCTGTAGAGAAATAGGAAATATTTTCTGATGAAAACAAGAAAGAAGATTTCTCAGAAACTGCCTTGTGATGTATTCATTCATCTCACAGAATTAAACGTTTCTTTTGATGCAACTTTTGAAACACTGTTTTTGTGGAATGTGCCAAGGGATATTTCGGAGCACTTTGAGGCTTATTGCGAAAAAGGAAATATCTTCAGAAAAAATTAGAAAGATGTTTCCTGAGAACCAGCTTTGTTATGTTTCCATTCATCTCACAGAGTTAATCATTTGTTTTGAGTAATCCGTTTGTAAACTCTGTTTTTGTAGAATCTGCAAAATGTTATTTGGGATCACTTTGAGACCTATGGTGAAAAATGAAGTGTATTCAGAAGCAAATTAGACAGAAGCTCTCTGCGATACTGATTTTTGATATTAGCATTCGTCTCACAGAGTTAAAGCTGTGTTTTATCTGAACAATTTGGAAACACTGGGTTTGCAGAATCTACCAGGGGATATTTAGGAGCACATTGAGGTCTATGGAGAAAAAGTAAATATCTTCAGATGAAAACTAGAAGGAAGCTTTCACAGAAATTGCTTTGTGATGTGTGCATACATCTCACACAATTAAACCTTTGTTTTGATTGAGCAGTTTGTAAACTCGGTTTTTGTAGAATCTATGAAGCGATATTTGGGAGTGCTTTGAGACTATGGTGAAAAAGGAACTATCTTTAGGTACAAACTAGACAGAAGCAGTCTGAGAAACTGTTTGTGATGTGAGTATTCATCTCACAGAGTTAAACCTTTCTTCTCATTGAGCAGTTTGGAAACACTGTTTTTGTACAATCTGCAATGGGATATTTACGAGCACATTGAGTTCTATAGAGAAAAAGGAAATATCTTCAGATGCAAACAGAAGGAAGCTTTCTCAGAAAGTGTTATGTGATGTGGGCATTCATCTCACAGAGTTAAAGTTTCTTTTATTGCACAGTTTGGAAACACTGTTTTTGTAGAATCTGCAAAGGGATATTTTGGATCACTTTGAGGCCTTTGGTGAAAAAGAAAATATCTTCAGGTGAAAATTAGAAAGAATCTTTCTGAGAAGCTGCTTTATGATGTGTACATTCATCTCACAGAGTTACACCTTTGTTTTCATTGAACGGTTTGTAAACTCCATTTTTGTAGGATCTGTGAAGGGATATTTGGGAGTGCTTTGAGGCCTATGGCAGAAAAGGAAGTATCTTCAGATACAAACTAGACAGAAGCTGTCTACAAAACTGCTTTGTGATGTGAGCATTCATCTCACAGAGTTAAACCTTCCTTATGATTGAGCAGTTTGGAAACACTGTTTTTGTATAATCTGTGAAGGGGAATTTGGGAGCACATTCAGGCCTATGGAGAGAAAGGAAATATCTTCAGATGAAAACTAGAAAGACGTTTTTTCAGAAACTGTTTTGTGATATATGCATTCCTATTATAGAGCTAAATCATCCTTTTATTGGTCAGTTTGGAAAAATGTTATTGTTATATCTGCATAGGTGTATATGGGAGCTCATCGAGGCCTATGGTGAAAAAGGAATTATCTTCAAATAAAAACTAGGAAGAAGCTTTCTCAGAAACTGTTTTGTTATTTGTGCATTCATCTCACAGAGTTAAACCTTTATTTTGATGGTGCAGTTCGGAAACACTTTTTTTGTGGAATCTATGAAGGAATATTTGGGTGGGCTTTGATGCCTACATTGAAAAAGGAAATATCTTCAGATGAAAACTAGAAAGAAGCTTTCTCTGAAACTGTTTTGTGATGTGAGCATTCACCTCACAGAGTTAACCATCTCTTTTGATGGTGCAGTTTGGAAACTCTCTTTTTGTAGAATCTTGGAAGGGATATTTCAGTGCAGTTTGAGGCCTATGTTGAAAAAGGAAGTATCTTCAAATACAAACTAGACAGAAGCTATCTGAAAAACTGCTTTCTAAAGTTAGCATTCATCTCAGAGAGTTAAATATTTCTCTTGATTGAGCAGTCTCAAAACACTGTTTGTGGAATCTACAAATAAATATTTGGAAGTGCATTGAGGTCTATGGAGGAAAAGGAAATATCTTCTGATGAAAAGAGGAAGGAGGCTTTCTCAGAAAATGTTTTGTGATGTGAGCATTCGTCACGCAGAGGTAAACTTTTCTTTAGTTTGGGTCATTTGGATAAAGCTTTTTTTTTTTTTTTAGAATCTGTGAAGGGATATTTTGGAGCTCTTTGAGGCCTGTGGTGAAACAGGAAATGACTTCAGATAAAAATTAGATAGAAGCTTTCCTAGGACTGACTTTGTGATTTCTGCATTCATCTCCCAGAGTTAAACTTTGTTTTGATTGAACAGTTTATAAACTGTTTTTGTAGAATCTACCAGATGATATTTGGGAGCGTTTTTAGGCCTATGGTGAAAAAAGGAATTATCTTCAGATACAAACTAGAGAAAAGCTGTTTGAGAAACTGCTCTCTGATGTGTGCATTCATCTCACAGAGTTAAACTTTTCTTTTGATGGCACAGTTTGTGAACACTGTTGTTGTAGAATCTGTGATGGGATATTTGTGAGTGCACTGAGGTCTATAGTGAAAAAGGAAATATCTTCAGATGAAAACTAGAAGGAAGCTTTCTGAGAAATTTCTTTGTGATGTGTGCATTTATCTCACAGAGTTAAACCTGTCTTTTGATGCCACCATTCGGAAACACTGTTTTTGTAGAATCTGTGAAGGGATATTTCAGAGAACTTTGTGGCCTTTGATGAAAAAGGAAATATCTTCAGATAAAAATTAAAAGGAAGCTTTCTAAGAACCTGCTTTGTGATGTGTACAATCGTCTTACAGAGTTAAAGTTTTGTTTTGATTGAGTGGTTTGCAAACTGTTTTTGTAGAATCTGTGAAGTGATATTTGTGAGCACTTTGAGGCCTATGGTGAAAAAGGAAGTATCTTCAGATACAAACTAGACAGAAGCTGTCTGAGAAACTGTTTTATGATGTGAACATTCATCTCACAGAGTTAAACCTTTGTTTTGATTGAAGGTTTTGGAAAAATGTTTTTGTAGAATCTGCAAAGGGATACTTTGGCGCACTTTGAAGCCTATGTTGAAAAAGGAAATATCTTCAGATAAAAGTTAGAAGGAAGCTGTCTGAGAACCTGCTTTATGATGTGTGCATTTATCTCACAGAGTTCAACCTTTCTTTTGATTTAGTGGTTTGAAACACTGTTTTTGTAGAATCTGCAAAGGGATAATTGGAATCGCATTGAGGTTTATGGAGAAAATGGAAATATTTTCAGATGCAAACTAGAAGGAAGATTTGTCAGAAACTGATTTGTGATGTGTGCATTCATATCACAGAATTAAACCTTTCTTTTGATGGCACACTTTGGAAACTATTTTTGTGGAATCTGCATAGGGATATTTCAGAGTGCTTTGAGGCATATTTCCTTTAAAAAAGGAAATATCTTCAGAAAAAAATGAGAAAGAAGCTTTCTGAGAACCTGCTTTGTGAAATGTGCATTCTTTCACATAGTTCAAGCTTTGTTTTGATTGAGCGGTTTGTAAACTCTGTTTTTTTGGAATGTGTGAAGCGATATTTGGGAGCACTTGGAGGCCTATGGTGAGAGAGGAAGTGTCTTCAGATGCAAAGTAGACAGAAGCTCTATGAGATACTGCTTTGTGATATGAGCATTAATCACATAGAGGTACAATTTTCTTTAATTTGAGCAGTTTGGAAACACTGTTTTTATAGCATCAGTGAAGAGATATTTTGGAGCTCTTTGAGGCCTATGGTGAAAATGGAAATATCTTCAGATAAAAAATAGGAAGAAGCTTTCTGAGAACCTGTCTTGTGATGTGTGCATTCATGTAACAGAGTTAAAACTTTCTTTTGACTCAGCAATTTGGAAAAACTCGGTTTTCAGTATCTACGAAGGGATATTGGGATGCACATCGATGTCTATGGAGATAAAGGAAATATTTTCAGATGAAAACTAGAAGGAAACTTTCTCAGAAACTGTTTTGTGATGTGTGCATTCATCTTGCAGAGTTAAATTTTGTATTGATGGCGCAGTTTGGAAACCCTGTGTTTGTAGAATCTGCAAAGGGATATTTGGAATGCAGTGAGGTCTATAGAGAAAAAGGAAATATCTTCAGATGAAAACTAGAGGGAAGCTTTCTCAGAAACTGCTTTGTGATGTGAGCATTCATCACAGAGGGTAAATTTTTATTTAGTTTGAGCAGTTTGGAAACACTGTTTGTGTAGAACCTGCAAAGGGGATATTTCAGAGTGTTTTGAATCCTAAGAAGAAAAAGGAAATATCTTCAGATAAACATTAGAAAGAAGCTTTCTGAGAAAGTACTTTGTGATGTGTCCATTCATCTCAGAGAGTTAAACCTTTGTTTTGATTAAGCAGTTTGTAAACTCTGTTTTTGTAGAATCTGCGAAGCGATAATTCAGAGTTCTTTGAGGCTTATGGTGAAAAACGAAGTATCTTCAGATACAAACTAGACAGAAGCTGTTGGATAAACTGATTCATGATGTGAGCATTCATCTCATAGAGTTAAACCTTTCTTTTGATTGAGCAGTTTGGAAACACTGTTTTTGTAGAAACTGTGAGGCGATATTTGGGAGCCCATGGAGGTCTATGGAGAAAAAGTAAACATTTTCAGATGAAAACTGGAAGGAAGCTCTCTCCGAAACTGCCTTGTGATGTGAGCATTCATCTCACAGAGTTAAGCCTTCCTTTTCATTGAGCAGTTTTGAAACACTGTTTTTGTAGAATCTGTGAAGGGACATTTTGGAGCACTTTGAGGCATATGGCGTAAAAGCAAATATCTTCAGATAAAAATTAGAAAGAAGTTTTCTGAGAACTCAACATGTGATGTGTGCATTCATATCACAGAATTAAAACTTTTCTTTTATTGAGCAGTTCGTGAACTCTGTTTTTGTACAATGTGTGAAGAGATATTTGGCCTATGGTGGAAAATGCGAAGTGATAATTCAGAGCGCTTTGAGGCCTATGGTGGAAAACAGAGATTCTTCATATACAAACTAGGCAGAAACTGTCTGAGAAACTGCTTTGTGATGTTTGCATTCATCTTACAGATTTAAACCTTTGTTTTGATTGAATGGCTTGTAAACTCTATTCTTGTACAATCTGTGATACGATATTTGGGAATGCTTTGAGGCTATGGTGAAAAAGAAAATATCTTCATATGAAAACTAGAAGGCAGATTTCTCAGAAACTGCTTTGTGATGTGTGCATTCGTATCACAGAGTTAAACATTTCTTTTGATAGTGCCATTTGGAAGTACTGTTTTTGTAGAATCTGCAAAGGGATATTTTTGTGTGCTTTGAGGCTTATGGTCAAAAATGAAATATCTTCAGATAAAAATTAGAAAGAAGCTTTCTGAGAACTTGTTTTGTGATGTGAGCATTCATCTCACAGAGTTAAACCTTTCTTTTGACTCAGCAACTTGGAAAAACTGTAGAATCTACAAAGGAATACTAGGGAGCGCATTGAAGTCCATGGAGAAGAAGGAAGTATTTTCAGATGAAAACTAGAAGGAAGCTTTCTCAGAAACTGCTTTGTGACTTGTGCATTCATCTCACAGACTTAAACTTTCTTTTGATGATGTAGTTTGGATACACTGTGTTTCTAGATTCTGCAAAGGGGTATTTGAGAGTGCATTGAGGTCTCTGGGTAAAGTGGATATATCATCAGATGAATACCAGAAGGAAATTTTCTCAGAAAATGCTTTGTGATGTGAGCAATCATCTCACAGATTGAATCCTTACTTTTGATTGAGTAGTTTGGAAACACTGTTGTTGTTGAATCTGTGAAAGGATATTTCAGAATACTTCGAGTCCTGTGGTGAAAAAGGAAATATCTTCAGATACAAATTAGATGGAAGCTTTTGGAGAATCTGCTTTGTGATGTGTGACTTCATCTCACACAGTTAAACTTTTGTTTTGATTGGCCTGTTTGTAAACTCTGTATTTGTAGAATCTGTGAAGGGATATTTGGGAGTACATTGAAGCTTATAGAGAAAAAGAAATATTTTCAGATGAAAACTAGAAGGAAGCTTTCTCAGAAACTGCTTTGTGATGTGTGCATTCATCTCACATAGTTAAACCACTCTTTTGATTGGACAGTTTGGAAACAATCTTTCTGTAAAATCTGCGTGGGAATTCCTTAAGGACTATGGTGAAAAGGAAACAGCTTCAATTAAAAACTAGGAAGAAACATTCTCAGAAAGTGTTTTGTGATGTGTACATTCATTTCACAGAGTTAAACCTTTGTTTTGATTGAGTGGTTTGGAAACACTGTTTTTGTAGAATCTGTGCAGGGATATTTCGTATCACTTTGAGGCCTATTGTGAGAAAAAATATAACTTCAGATAAAAATTAGAAAGCTTTCTGAGAACCTGCTTTGTGATGTGTGCATTTATCTCACAGAGTTAAATCTTTGCTTTGATTGTGCAGTTTGTAAACTCTGTATTTGTAGAATGTGTGATGTGATATTTGGGAGCGCTTTGAGGCCTATGGAGAAAAAGGAAGTATCCTAAGATACAAACTAGATAGAAGCTATCTGAGAAATTGCTTTGTGGTGTGAGCATTCATCTCACAGAGTTAAACCTTTCTTTTGATTGAGCAGTTTAGACACACTGTGTTTGTAGAATCTACGAAGGGATATTTGGGAGTGCATTGAGGTCTAGGGAGATAAAGGAAATATTTTCAGATGAAAACTAGAAGGAAGCTTTCTCAGAAACTGCTTTGTGATGTGAGCATTCATCACGCAGAGGTAAAATTTTCTTTAGTTTGAGCAGTTTGGAAACACTGTTTTTGTAGAATCAGCAAAGCGATATTTCAGAGTACTTTGAATCCTATGGTGAAAAGGAAATATCTTCAAATACAAATTAGAAAGAAGCTTTCTGAGAACCTGCTTTGTGATGTGGGCATTCGTCTCACAGAGTTAAACTTCTGTTTTGATTGTTCAGTTTATAAACTCTGTTTTTTAGAGTCTGCGAAGTGATACTTGGGAGTTATTTGAGGCCTATGGTGAAGAAGGAAGCATCTTCAGATGCAAACTAGACAGAAGCTGTCTGAGAAACTGCTTTGTGATGTGAGCATTAATCACAATGAGGTAAACTTTCCTTTAGTTTGAGCAGTTTGGAAACATTGTTTTTGTAGAATCTGTGAAGGGATGTTTCAGAGTGCTTTGGGGTCTATGGTGAAAAAAGGAAATATCTTCAGATAAAAATTACCAAGAAACTTTCTGAGAACCCGCTTTGCAATGTGTGCATTCTTTTCACAGTGTTAAACCTTTGCTTTGACTCAGCAATTTGTAAAACTCTGTTTGCGGAATCTACAAAGGGATATTTGGGAGTGCATTGACGTCTATGGAGAGGAAGGAAATATTTTCAGATGAAAACTAGAAGGAACCTTTCTCAGAAGCTTCTTTGTGATGGGATCATTCATCTCACAGAGTTAAACTTCATTTGATGGTGCTGTTTGGAAACATTATGTTAGTAGAATCTGAGAAGGGATATGGGGGAGCACATTGAGGTCTATGGAGAAAAAGGAAATACCTTCAGATAAAAACTAGAAGATAGCTTTCTCAGAAAATGCTTCATGATGTGAGCATTCGTCACACAGAGGTACACTTTTCTTTAGTTTGAGCCATTTGAAAACACTGCTTTTGTCGAATCTGTGAAGTGATGTTTCCGAGTGCTTTGTGTCCTATGGTGAAAACGGAAATATCATCAGATGCAAATTAGAAAGAATCTTTCTGAGGACCTGTTTTCAGATGTGTGCATTCATCTCACAGATTTAAAACTTTGTTTTGATTCAGTGGTTGTAAACTCTGTTTTTGCAGAATCACATAAGTGATATTTGGGAGTACTTTGAGACCTATGGTGAAAAAGGAAGTATCTTCATATACAATCTAGATAGAAGCTGGATGAGAAACTGCTTCATGATGTGAGCATTCATCTCACAGAGATAAACTTTCCTTTTGATCGAGCAGCTTGGAAACACTCTTTTTGCAGAATCTGCAGGGGGATATTTGGAAGTGCATTGAGGCCCATGGAGATAAAGGAAATATCTTCAGATGAAAACTAGAAGGAAGCTTTCTCAGAAACTGCTTTTTGATGTGTGCATTCATCTCACAGATTGAAACTTTCCTTTGATAGTGCAGTTTGAAAACAATGTTTTTATACAATCTGTGAACGGATATTTCAGAGTGCTTTGAGGCCCAAGGTGAAAAAGATAATATCTTAGGATAAAAATTAGAAAGAAGCATTCTGAGAACCTGCCATGTGATGTGTGCACTCATCTAGAATCTACAAAGGGATATTTGGGAGTGTATTGAAGTCTATGAAGAAAAAAGAAATATGTTAGAATGAAAAATAGAAGGAAACTTTCTCGGAAACTGCTTTGTGATGCTTGCATTCATCCTACAGAGTCAAACCTTTGTTTTGAATGAGCAGTTTGTAAACTCTGCTTTTATAGAGCCTGAGAATCTGTATTTGGGACCACTTTGATGTCCATAGTGAAAAAGCAAGTATCTTCAGTTACAGTCTAGACAGAAGCTGTATGAGAAACTGATTTTTGATGTGAGCCTTCATCCAACCAGGTTCAACCTTTCTTTTGATTGAGTAGTTTGGATACACAGTGTTTGTAGAATCTATGAAGGGATCTTTGGGAGTGCATTGAGGTCTATGGAGAAAATGGAAATATTTTCAGATGAAAACTAGAAGGAAGCTTTCTCAAAAACTGTTTTTTCCCCCTTTTTAACCATAGGACTCAAAACCCTCCAAAATATCCCTTCACAGTTTCTACAAAAACAAGGTTTCCAAACTGCACCTTCAAAATAAAAGTTTAACTCTGTGAGTTGAATGATCATATCGCAAAGAAGTTTCTCAGAGAGCTTCTGTATAGTTTGTATGTGAAGAAAATTCTTTTTTCACCATAGGCCTAAAAGCACTCCTAAATATCGCTTCACACATTGTACAAAAACAGTTTCCAAAATGCTCAATCAAAAGAAAGGTTTAACTCTGTGAGATGAGTGCACACATCACAAAACAGTTTCTCAGAAAGCTTCCTTGCAATTTTCATCTGAAGATATTTCCTTTTTCTCCATAGAACTCAATGCCCTCCCAAATATCACTTCACAGATTCTACAAAAACAGAGTTTCCAAAATGCTTAACCAAAAGAAAGATTTAACACTGTGAGAAGAATGCAAGCATCACAAAGCAGTTTCTCAGAATTCTTCTGTCTAGTTTGTGCCTGAAGATACTTCCTTTTTCACCATAGACCTCAAATTACTCCCAAATATCTCTTTGCAGATTCTACAAAAACAGAGTTTATAAACCTCCTTATCAAAACAAAGGTTTCACTCTGTGAGACGAATGGACATATCACAAAGCATTTTCTGAGAAAGCTTTCTTCCAGTTTTCATCTGAATATGTTTCCTTTTTCAACATAGGCCTCAAAACCCAACAAAATATCTCTTCGCACATTCTACAGAACCAGTGTTTCCAAACTATGCCATCAACAGAAAGGTTTAACTCTGTCAGATGAATACACAAATCACAAATCGGTTTCTTAGAAAGATTCCTTCTAGTTTTTATTAGAAGATATTTCCTTTTTCACTTTAGGCCTCAATGCGCTCCCATATATCACTTTGCAGATTTCACAGAAACATTGTTTCCAAACTGGCCAATAAATGAAAGGTTTAACTCTCTAAGAAGAATGCACACATCACAAAGCAGTTTCTGAGACAAGTTCTTTCTAGTTTGTATGTGAAGATACTTCCTTTTTCACCATTGGCCTCAAAGTGCTCACAAATATCACTTTGCAGATTCTACAAAAACGGAGTTTACAAACCGCTCAACACAACAATGTTTTAACCCTGTGAGATGAATAAACACATTACAAAGCACTTTCTCAGACATTTTCTGTCTAGTTTGTATCTGAAGATACTTCCTTTTTCACCATAGGCCTTAAAGCGCTGACAAATATGGCATTGCAGACTCCATAAAAACAGTGTTTCCAAACTACTCAGTCAAAAGAAATGTTTAACTCTGAAATGAATGCTCACATCACAAAGCAGTCTCTCAGACAGCTTCTATCAAGTTTGTATCTGAAGATACTTCTTTTTTCACCATAGGCCACAAAGTGCCTCCCAGTATTGCTTTGCAGATTTTACAAAAACAGAGTTTACAAACTGCTCAATCAAAACAAAGGTTTAACTCTGTGAGATAAATGCACACATCACAAAGAAGTTTCTCAGACAACTTCTGTCTAGTTTGTATCTGAAGATGCTTCCTTGTTCACCATAGGCTTCAGTGCACTCCCAAATATCTCTTCCCAGATTCTACAAAAACATAGTTTCCAAAATGCTCACTCCAAAGGAAAGATTAACTCTGTGAGATGAATGCTCACATCACAAAGCAGTTTCTCACATAGTCTCTGTCTAATTTGGTACGGACCTAATTCTTTTTTCAGCATGGGCCTCAAAGTGTTCCCAAATATTGCTTTGCAGATTCCCCAAAAACAGAGTTTACAAACTGCTCAGTCATAATAAATGTTCAAATCTGTGAGATGAATGCTCATTTCACAAAGAAGTTTCTCAGACAGCTTCTGTCTACTTTGTATCTGAAGATTATTCCCTTTTGACCATAGGTCTCAAAGCACTCCCAAATATCACTTTGTAGTTTCTAAAATAAGAGAATTTACAAACTGCTCAATAGAAACAAAGGTTTAACTCTATGAGATGAATGCACACATCACAAAGCAGGTACTGAGAAAGCGTCCTTCTAACATTTATCTGAAGGTATTTCTTTTTTCAAAATAGTCCTCATAGCACACCAAAATTTCCCTTCACAGATTCTGCAAAAACTCAAAACAAAGGTTTAACTGCGTGAGATGAATACTCACATCAAAAATCAGTCTCTCAGACAGCTTCTGTCTAGTGTGTATCTAAAGATGCTTCCTTTTCCTCCATAGGCCTCAAATTGCTCCAAAATATCCCTGCACAGAGCCTACAAAAACAGTGTTTCCAAACTGTACCATGAAAAAAAAGGTTTAACTCTGTGAGATGAATGCACACATCACAAAGCAGTTTCTGAGAAATCTTTCTGGTTTTCATCTGAAGATATTTCCTTTTTCTCCATTTTTTTCTCCATTCACCTCAACGCACTCCCAAATATCCCTTCACAGATTCTACAAAAACAGTGTTTCCAAACTGCAACATCGAAAGAAAGGTGTAACTATATGAGTTGAAAGCTCGCATTACAAAGCAGTCTCTCAGAGAGCTTCTGTCTAGTTTCTATTCGAAGATACTTCCTTTTTCACCATAGTCCTCAAATAGTTCCAAAATATCCCTTTGCAGATTCTACAAAAACAGTGTTTCCAAAATGATCGATCAAAAGAAAGGTTTAAGTCTGTGAGATGAATACTCACATCACAAAGCAGTTTCTCACACAGCTTCTCTGTAGTTTGTATCTGAGGATACTTTCTTTTTCACCATAGGCCTCAAAGTGCTCCGAAATATACCTTCGCAGATTCTACAAAAACAGTGTTTCCAAGCTGTAACATCAAAAGAAAGGTTTAACTCTGTGAGATAAATGCACACATCACAAAACAATTTCTAAGAAAGGTTTCTTTCTAGTTTTCATTTGAAGATATTTCTTTTTTCCCCATATTCATCAAAGTGCTCCCAAATATCCCTTTGACGATTCTAAAAAAACAGACTTTACAAAGTGGTGAATCAAAACAAAGGTTGAAATCTGTGAGATGAATGCATGCATCATAAAGCAGGTTCTCAAAAAGCTTCTTTCTAATTCTTATCTGAAGATACTTCCTTTTTCACCATAGGCCTCAAAGTACTCTGAAATATCTCTATGCAGTTTCTTCAAAAACAGTGTTTCCAAACAGCACCATTAAAAGAAAGATTTATCTCTGTGAGATACACGCTCACACCACAAAGCACATAACAAGGAAGTTTCTAAGACAGATCTGTCTGTTTTATCCATAGAAAGTTCCTTTTTCACCACAGGTCTCAAAGCACTCCCAAATATCGCTTTGCACATAGTCAAAAAACAGAGTTTACAAACTGCTAAATCAAAACAAATGTTTAACTCTGTGAGATGAAAGCACACATCACAAAGTAGGTTCTCAGAAACGTTCTCTCTAATTCTTATCTGAACATATTTCCTTTTTCACCATAGGCCTCAAAGCACTCTGAAATATTACTTCACAGATTGTAGAAAAACAATGTTTCCAAACAGCACCATCAAAAGAAAATTTTAACTCTGTGAGATGAATGTACACATCATAAAGTAGTTTCTGAAAAAGCTTCCTTCTAGTTTTTATCTGGAGATATGTCCTTTTTCTCTATGGACCTAAGAGTGCTTCCAAATATCGCTTCGCGGATTCTACAAAAACAGAGTTTACACACCACTCAATCAAAACAAATGTTTAACACTGTGAGATGAATGCTCACATTACAAAGCAGGTTCTCAGAAAGTCTCTATCTAACTTTCATCTGACGATATTTCCTTTTTCAGCATAGGCCTCAAAGCACACTAAAATATCCCTCTGCAGTTTCTACAAAAACAGTGTTTCCAAACCACTCAATCAAAACAAAGGTTTCAGTCTGTGATATGAATGCTCACATCACAAAGCAGATTCTCAGATGGCTTCTGTCTAGTTTGTATTGGAAGATAATTCCTTTTTCACCATAGATCTCAAAGCGTTCCAAAATAGCTATTTGCACATTCTACAAAAACAGAGTTTATAAACTCCTCAATCAAAACAAAGGTTTAACTCTTTGAGATGAATGCACATATCACGAAGCAGGTTCTCAGAAGGCTTATTTCTAATTTGTACCTGAAGATATTTCCTTTGTCACCATAGGCCTCAAGGTGATCCAAAATATCTCTGCAGAGGTTCCAGAAAAACAGTGTTTCCAAACTGTGCCTTCAAAAGTAAGGTTTAACTCTATGAAATGAAGGCACACATCACAAAGCAGTTTCTGAGAAAACTTCCTTCTAGTTTTCATCTGAAAATATTTGCTTTATCTTCTAGACCTAAGTACACTCCCAAATATCCCTTCACAGATTCTACAAACACAGTATGTCCAAACTGCTCAATCAAAAGAAAGGTTTAAATCTATGTGATGAATGTGCATGTAACAAAGCGGTTTCTCAAATAGCATTTTCTAGTTTTTATCCAGTGATATTTGATTTTTCGCCTTTGGCTTCACTTAGGTTAAAAATGACCATTCATAGAATGGACAAAAACAGTGTTTCCAAACTGTTGGATTGAAAGAAAAGTTGAACTCTGTGACAAGAATGAATGCATCACAAAGCATTTTCTCAGAATGCTTCTTTCTTCTATTTCTCTGAAGATGTTTCCTTTTTCACCCTACACCTCAATGCACTCCCAAATATCACTCTGAAGAGTCTACAAAAACAGTGTTTCCAAAATGTTGAATGAAAAGAAAGTTTTAACTCTGCAAGATGAATGCACATGTCACAAAGTGGTTTCTCAAGCAGGTTCCTTCTGGTTTTTCTCCTTGAATATTCCATTTTTCACTTTTGGCCTCAATGAGCTCCCAAACGTCCATTTGCAGAATGGACAAAAACAGTGTTTCCTAACTGCTGAATCAAAAGAAACTTTTAACTCTGTGAGATGAATGCATTCATCACAAAGCAGTTTCTTGGAAGGCTTCTTTCTAGCTTTTATGTGAAGGAGTTTCCCTTTTCTCCTTAGGCCTCAATGTGTTCCCAAATATCCCTTCACAGATTCTACAAAAATAGTGCTTCCAACCAGCTGAATGGAAAGAAACTTTACCTCTGTGAGACAAATGCACACATCACAAAGCGATCTCTCAGATAGCGTCTTTCTAGTATTTATCCTGCGATATTCTATTTTTTACCATTGGTCTGAAGGAGCTTTCAAATGTCCATTTACAGAATGGACAAAAACAGTTATTCCAAACTGCTGAATCCAAAGGAAGGTTTAGTACTGTGAGATGAATGCAGACATCACGGTTTCTCAGAAAGCTTCTTTCCAGTTTTTATGTGAAGGTGTTTCCTTTTTCACTAGAGACCTCAATGTGCTCCCAAGAATTCCTTCACAGATTCTGTAAAAACAGTGCTCCCAAACTGCTAAATGAAAAGAAAATTTTACATCTGTGAAATAAATGCCGACATCCCAAAGCAGTTTCTCAGATAGCTTCCTTCTAGATTTTAACCTGGGATATCCTCCTTTTCAGCATTGGCCTCAATAAGCTCCCAAATGTCCACTCGCAGAATGGACAAAAGGTGTTTTCAAACTGCTGAATGAAAATAAATGTTTAACTTTTTAACATGAATGCACACATCACACAGCTGTTTCAGGAAGTTTCCTTCTAGTTTTTATCTGGAGATATTCCCTTTTTCGCATTTGACCTCTATGAACTCCCAAATGTCCTTTCGCAGAAAGAAAAAAAACAGTGTTTCCAAACTGCTGAATCCAAAGAACTTTTTAATTCTGTGAGATGAATGCATAAATCACAAAGCAGTTTCTCAGAAAGTTTCTTTCTAGTTTTTATCTGAATTTGTTTCCTTTTTCACCACAGACCTCAAGACACTCCCAAAGATCCCTTTGCAGATTCTACAAAAGCAGTGTTTCCGAACTGCTGAATCCAAAGAAAGATTTATCAACTAGAGATGAATGCACATATCACAAATCAGTTTCTCAGAAAGTTTCTTTCTAGTTTCTATCTGTAGACCTATCCTTTTTCAGCACAGACCTCAAGGCGCTCCAAATATTCCTTCTCAGATTCTACAAAACCGGTGTTTCCAAACTCTGATTGAAAACAAAGGTTTAACTCTACCAGGTGAATGCACACAATGCAAAGTGATTTCTCAAATAGCTTTCTTATAGTTTTTCTCCTGAGATATTCACTTTTTTGCCTTTGGCCTCAATGAGCTCCCAAATATCCATATGGAGAATGGATAAAAACTGTTTTCCAAGCTGCTGAATCCAAGGAAACTTTTAACTCTGTGAGATGAATTCACTCATCACAAAGCAGTTTCTCAGAAAGCTTCCTTCTAGTTTTTATCTGAAGATGTTTCCTTTTTCATCACATGCCTCAAAACAGTCCAAAATATTCCTTTGCATATTCTACAAAAAGAATGTTTTGAAACTGCTGAAAGAAAAGAAAGGTTTAACTCTGCAATATTAATGTATGCATCCCAAAGTAGTTTCTCATAGAGTTTCCTTTTAGTTTTTATCCCCGTATATTCTCTTTTTCACAATTCAGCTCAAAGCATTCTGGTAAACTGCTTTGTCAAGTGTGGATTCATCTCACAGTGTTAAACTTTTCTTTGGAATCAGCAGTTTGGAAACTGTTTTTGTAGAATCTGCAAAGGCATATTTGGGAGTGAATTGAGGCCATTGGAAAAAAAAATCTGATATCACAGGATAAAAACTAGAAGGAACCTATCTGAGAAATCTCTTTGTGATGTGTGCATGCATCTCACAGAGTTACACCTTTCTTTTCATACAGCAATGTGGAAACAGTTTCTGTATAATCTGCAAAGGGATATTTGGGAGTGCATTGAGGCCTAGGATTAAGAAGGAACAATCTTCAGATAAAAACTAGAAAGAAGCTTTCTGAGAAAATTCTTTGTGATGTGTGCATTCATCCCAAAGAGTCAAACCTTTGTTTGGATTCAGCAGTTTGAAAACACTGTTTTTTGTTTTTTTTGTTTTTTTCCATTCTTTGAAAGGACATTTTGGAGCTCATTGAGTCCAATGCCAAAAATCAAGTATCCCGGGATAAAAGCTACAAGGAAACTATCTGAGAGACCGTTTTGTGATGTGTGCATTCATCTCACAGTTAAACTCTTCTTTTCATTCAGCAATTTGTAAACACAGTTTTTATAGGGTCTGGGAACTGAAATCTGTGAGCCTATTCAGGCCTACAGTGATAAAGGTAACATCTTCAGATAAAAACTAGGAAGAAGCTTTCTGAGAAACTGCTTTGTGATGTCTTCATTCATCTCACAGAGTTAAACATTTCTTTGGATTCAGCAGTTTGGAAACACTGTTTATGTCCAGTTTACCAGTGGACATTTGGGAGCACATTGAGACGCAAGGTGAAAAAGTGTATATCCCAGGATAAAAACTAGAAGGAAACTACCTGAGAAACCACTTTGTGATATGTGCATTCAACTGCCAGAGTTAAACTTTTCTTTCATTGAGAAGTTTGGAAACACTCTTTTTGTAGAATCTGTAAGGGATATTTGGGGGCACATTGAGGCTATGGTGTAAAAGGAATCATCTTCAGATAAAAACAAGAAAGAACCTCTCTGGGAAACTTCTTTGTGATGTGTGCATTCATCTCACAGAGTTAAAACACTGTTTTTTATTCAATTCTGAGAATGGATATTTGGGAGCTCATTGAGGCAAAAGTCAAAAAAACAAATATCCCAGGATAAAATCGAGAAGTAGATATCTGAGAAACTGCTTTGTGATGTGTGCATTCATCTCAGAGAGTTAAAACTTTATTTTCACTCATTAGTTTGGAATCACTGACTTTGAAGAATCTGAAAGGGATATTTGGGAGCTCATTGAGGCCTATGATGAAAAAGGAAACATGCTCAGATAAAAAGTAGAAAGAAACTTTCTAGGAAATTGCCTTGTGATATGTACATGTATCTCAAAGAGATAAAATTTTCTTTGGAATCACCTGTTTGGAAACACTGTTTTTGTCCATTCTGCCAATGGACATTTGGGAGCACATTGAGGTAAAATGTTAAAAAATGTATATCCCAAGATAAAAACAAGAAGGAAGCTACCTTAGAGACTTCTTTGTTATGTGTGAATTCTTCTGGCAGAATTAAACTTTACTTTTCAATCAGCAGTTTGGAAACACTGCTTTTGAAGAATCTGGAAGGGATATTTTGGGGCACATTGAGGCCTATGGTGAATAAGGAAACAACTTCAGATAAAAAAAGAAAGTTTTCTGGGAAACCACATAGTGATGTGGGCATTCGTGTCCCAGTGTTAAACCTTTATTTGGATTCAGAAATCTGGAAACACTGTATTTGTCCACTCTGCGAATGGACATTTCGGTTTTCTTTGTGATATGTATATTCACCTCGCAGAGTTAAACCTTTCTTTTCATTCAGCAGTTTGGAAATGCTGTTTTTCTAGGATCTTTAGGGGATATTTAGGAATGCATTGAGGCTTAGGGTGAAAAAGGAAATATCTTCGAATAAAAACTAGAGAAAACATTATGAGAAACTGCTTTTTGATGTGTGCATTCATTTCACAGAGAGGAACATTTATTTGGATTTAGCAGTTTGGAGACAATGTTTTTCTCCATTCTGCAAATGGGCATTTGAGAGCTTATTCAGGGCCATGGCGAAAATGCGAATATCCTAGAATAATATCTAGAAGGAAGCTACGTGAGAAACCACTGTATAATGTGTGCATTTATCTCACAAAGTTAAACTTTTCTTTTCATTCAGCAGTTTGGAAACAGTTTTTGTAGAATCTGCAAAGAGATATTGGGGAGCTCATTGAGGCCTACGGCAAAAAAGGAAACATGTTCCCCTTAAAAGTAGAAAGACACTTTTTGAGATTCTGCTTTGTAACATGTACATTCATTTCACAGAGCTCAACTTTTCTTTGTATTCAGCAGTTTGGAAACCCTGTTTTTGTCCACTCTGCAAATGGACACTTGGGAGCTCATTGAGGCAAATGGAGAAAAATGGAATATATAAGTGTAAAAACTAGAAGGAAGCTATCTGAGAAACCTCTTTGAGATGTGTGCATTCATCTCCCAGACTTAAATCTTTCTTCTCATTGAGTATTTTGGAAACACTTTTTTGTATAATCTGTGTAGTGATATTTGGGACTGCACTGAGGCCTAGAGTGAAAAAGGAATTCTCTCCAGATAGAAAGTAGAAAGAAGCTTTCTCAGAAACTGCTTTGTGATGTCTCCATTCATCTCATGCAGTTAAACATTTATTTGGATACAGAAGTTTTGATACACTGTTTCTGTCCATTCTGTGAATGGATATTTTGGTGTTCTTAGAGGCCATTGGAGAAAAAGCGGATATTCCAGGGTAAAAACTAGAAGGAAGCTATCTGAAAAACTGCTTTGTAATGTGTGCATTTACTTGACAGATATAAACATTTCTTTTCATTCAGCAGTTTGGTAACACTGTTTTTATACAATCTGCAAAGTGATATTCAGTAGTGCGTTGAGGCCTATGGTGAAAAGGAAACACCTTCAGATAAAAACTAGAAAGAAGATTTCTGAGAAACTGACTTGTGATGTGTGCATTCATCTCACAGAGTGAAACTTTTCTTTGGATTCTACAGTTTGGAAACAGTTTTTGTAGAATCTATGATGCGATATTTGGAAGCAATTTGAGGCCTATGGTGAAAAAGGTAACATCTTCAGATAAGAATTAGAAAGAAGCTTTCTGAGAGACTGGTTTGTGATGGTTGCATTCATCTCACAGAGTTAAAACTTTCTTTGGATTCAGTAGTTTGACAACACTGTTTATGTCCATTCTGCGAAAGGGCATTTGGAGCTCATAGAGGCCAAAGGCAAAAAAGAGAATATCACAGGATAAAAACTAGAAGGAAGTAATCTGAGAAACTGCTTTGTCATGTGTGCATTCATCTCACAGAGTTCAACATTTCTTTGGATTCAGCATTTTGGTAACATCGTTTTTGTCCATTCTGCAAATGGACATGTGGGAGCTTGTTGAGGCCAAAGGTGAAAAAGCAAATATCCCAAGGTAAAAAAGAGATGGAAGCTCTTTGATAAACTGATTTGTGATATGTGCATTCATTTCACAAAGGTAAATCTTTCTTTTCATTTAGTAGTTTGGAAACACTGTTTTTGTAATATCTGTGAAGGGAAATTTGAGACCCCATTGAGCCTGAGCTGGAAAAGGAAATATTTTCAAATAACAACTAGAAAGAAGCTTTCTGCAAAACTGCTTTGTTATGTGTGCATTCATCTCAAAGAGTTAAACCTTCTTTTGGAATCAGTATTTTGGGAACACTGTTTTTGACCATTCTGAAAATGGACATTTGGGAGTTCATTGAGGCCAATGGCAAAACAAAACAAAACAAAATCTCCCAGGATAAAAACTAGAAGGAAGCTATCTGAGGAAATGCTTTTTTTATGTTTGCATTCACCTCACAGAATTAAACCTTTCTTTCAAATCAGCAGTTTGGAAACACCGTTTTTGCCCTTTCTGCAAATTGGACATATGGGAGCCCACTGAGAGCAATGGTGAGAAAGAGAATATCCCAGGATAAATACTGGAAGGATGCTTTCTGAGAAACCACTTAAGATGTGTGCACTCATCTTACAGAGTTAAACTCTTTTTCTTCATCCAGCAATTTGGAAACCCTGTTTTTGCAGAATCTGTGAAGGTATTTTGGAGATGGCATTGATGCCTATAGTGAAAAAGGAAAGATGTTCACCAAAAAAGTAGAAAGAAGCTTTCTGAGGAACGAATTAGTGATGTGTGCATTCATCTCACAGAGTTAAACATTTCCTTGGATTCAGCAGTTTGCAATCTCTGTTTTTGTCCATTCTGTGAATAGACATTTTGGAGCCCATTGAGGCCAAAGGTGGAAAAGAGAATATGTCAGGATAAAAAGTAGAAGGAATCTATCTGAGAAAACACTTGGTGCTGTGTGCATTCGTCTCATAGATTTAAGCCTTTCTTCTCATTCAACTGTTTGGAAACACTGTTTTTATAGAACTAGAGAAATATATTTTTTAGTGCATTGAGGCCTACGGTGGAAAAGGAAACATGTTCACACATAAAGTATAAGGAAACTTTCTGAGGAACTTCTTTGTGATGTGTGAATTCATCTCACAATGTTAAAACTTTGTTTGGATTCAGCGGTTTGGAAACCCTGTTTTGGAGAGCTCTTTGAGACCAAAGGTGAAAAAGGGAAAATATCAACATAAAAAGTAGAAGGAAGCTATCTGAGAAGCCACTTTGTGATGTATGCATTCATCTCACAGATTTAAACATTTCTTCTCATTCAGAAGTTTGGAAATATTGTTTTTATGGAAACTGTAATGTGATATTTGGGAGTACATTGAAGACTATAGTGAAAAAGGAAACATCTTCAGATTAAAATAGAAACTTTCTGAGAAACTGCTTTGTGATGTGTCCATTCATCTCACAGAGTTAAACTTTTCTTTGGATACAGAAGTTTGGAAACACTGTTAAAGTCAGTTATGTGAATGTACATTTGGGAGTTCTTTGAGGACAATGACAAAAAAGCAAATATCTCAGGATAAAAACTAGAAGGAAGCTATCAGAAACCTCTTTGTGATATTTACATTCATTTCACAGAGATAAACATTTCTTTTCATTCAGCAGTCTGGAAACACTGTTTTTGTACAATCTGCAAAGGGATATTGAGAGTGCCTTGAGGCCTATGTTGAAAAAAGAAACATCTTCAGATAAAAACTAGAAAGAAAATTTCTGAGACACTGCTTTGTGATAGTGCATTCAACACACAGTGTTAAACTTTCCTTTGAATTCAGCAGTTTGGAAACACTGCTTATGTCCATTCTGTGAATAGACATTTGGGAGCCTATTGAGGCCAATGGTGAAAAAGAGAATATGTCAGAATAAAAAATAGAAAGAATCTATCTGAAAAAACACTTTGTGTTGTGTGCATTCATCTCACAGATTTTAACCTTTCTTCTCATTCAGCTGTTTGGAAATACTGTTTTTGTAGAACCTGCAAGGTGATATTTGGGAGTTCATTGAACTCTATGGTGAAAAAGGAAACATGTTCTCATAAAAAGTAGAAATAAGTTTTCTGAGGAACTGCTTTTTAATGTGTGTGTTCATCTCACAGAGTTAAACCTTTCTTTGGATTCAGCAGTTAGGAATCCTTGTTTTTGGAAGCTCATTGAAGCCAAAAGTTAAAAACATAATATATCAGCATAAAAAGTAGAAGGAAGCTATCTGAGAAACCACTTTGTGATGTGTGCATTCACATCGCAGAGTTAAACCTTTCTTTTCATTCAGCAATTTGGAAACACTGTTTTTGTAGTATCTGTGAAGAGATATTTGTGAGCTCATTGAGGCCTATGGTGAAAAGGAAATGTCTTCACACAAAAAGTAGAAAGTATCTTCCTAAACAACTGCTTTGTGATGTGTGCATTAATCTCACAGAGTTAAACTTTTCTTTTGATGGTGCAGTTTGGAAACATTTTTGTCCATTCTGCGAATGGACACTTGGGAGCTCATTGAGGCCAATGGCGAAAAATTGAATATCCCAGGATAAAAACGAGAAGTAATCTCTCTGATAAACCACTTTGTGATGTGTACAATCATCTCGCTGAGTTAAACTTTTATTTTCATTCAGCAGTTGGGAAATACTGTTGTAGTAGAATCTGGGAAGGATATTAGGGATCACAATTTGTCCTATGGTGAAAAAGGAAACATGTTCACATAAAAAGTAGAAAGAAGTTTTCTGAGGAACTGCTTTGTGATGTCTATATTCATGTCACAGAATTAAATCTACATTTAGATACAGCACTTTGGAAACACTGTTTCTGTCCATTCTACGAAGGGACATTTGGCAGGTCATTGAGAACAATGGTGAAAAAGAGAATATATCAAGATAACAATTAGAAGGAAGCTATCTGAGGAACGTCTTTGTGATGTATGCATTCATCTCACAGCAATACACATTTCTTTTCATTCAACAGTTTGGAAACACAGTTTTTCTACAGTCTGAAGTGATATTTGGTAGTGCATTGAGATCTATGGTGAAAAAGGAAACATCTGATAAAAACTTGAAATAATCTTTCTGAGAAACTGCTTTGTGATATGTGCAGTCATCTCACAGAGTTAAAACTTTTTTGGATTCAGCAGTTTGAAAACTCTGTTTTTGTCCATTCTCGAAATGGACATTTGGGAGGTCATTAAGGCCAATAGTAAGGAAGTGAATATCCCAGGATAAAAACTAGAAGGAAAGTATCGGAGAAACCACTTTGTGATGTATGCATTCACCCGGCAGAGTTAAACCCTTCTCTTCATTCAGGCATTTGAAAACACTGTTTTTGTGGAATCTGTGAGGAGAAATATTTGGGAGTGCATTATGATTTATGGAAAAAAGGAAATACCTTCAAATAAAAACTAGAAGGAAGCTTTATGAGAAACTACTTTGGGCTATGTGAATTCATGTCACAGAGACAAACATTTCTATGGATTCAGCAGTTTGAAAAAACTTTCTGTTCATTCTGCAAATGGACATTTTGCAACTCATTGAGACCAGTGGCAGAAAAACGTTTATCCCAGGATAAACATAAGAAGGAAGCTATCTGAGAAACCGCTTTGTGATGTGTACATTCAACTGGAAGACATAAACATTTCTTTTCATTCAGCAATTTGGAAGCACTGTTTTTTTAGTATCTACAAAGTGATATTCGGGAGGGCATTGAGGCCTGTGGTGAAAAAGGAAACATGTTCACCTAAAAACGAGAAAGAAGTTTTCTGAGATACTGCTTTGTGATTTGTCCATTCACCTCAAAGAATTAAACCTTTCTTTGTATACAGCAGTTTGGAAACATTGTTTATGCCCTTCCTATGAATGGAGATTTGGGAGCTCCTTGAGGCCAATGGAGAAAAAGTGAATATCCCAGGATAAAAACTAAATGGAAGTCATCTGAGTAATCATTATTGATGTGTGCACTCATCTTGCAGAGACAAAAATTTCTTTTCATTTAGCATTTTGGAAGCACTGTTTTTGTAGAATCTGTGAAGTGATAATTGGGAGCACCTTGAGACTTATGGTGAAATAGTAACCATTTTCAAATAGAAAGTAGAAAGAAGCTTTCTGAGAAACTGCTTTGCAATGTGTGCATTCATCTCACAGAACTAAATTATATTCTCATTCAGCAGTTTGCAAACACTGTTTTTGTAAAATTTGTGAAATGAAATTTGGGAGTGCATTGAGGCCAATAGTGAAAAAGGAAATATCATCAGATAAAAAGTAGAAAGAAGCTTTCTGAGAAAGTGCTGTGTGATGTGTGCATTCATCTCACAGAGTTAAACCTTACTTGGAATCAGCAGTTTGGAAACACTGTTTTGCTCGTTCTGTGAATGGACATTTGGGATCTCACTGAGGCCAATGGTGAAGAAATGAATATCCCAGGATAAAAACTAGAAAGAAAGTATCTGAGAAATCTCTCTGTGATGTGTGCATCCATCTCTCAGAGATAAACATTTCTGTTCATTCAGCAATTTGGAAGCACGGTTTTTGTAGTATCTAAGAAGGGATATTGGGGAGCGCATTGAGGCATACAGTAAAAATGGAAACATGTTCACATAAAAACTAGAAAGAAGTTTTCTGAGATACTGCTTTGTGATTTGTCCATTCATCTCAAAGAGTTAAACTTTTCTTTGTACACAGCAGTTTGGAAACTCTGTGTATGTCCTTTCTACGAATGGACATTGGGGAGCTCCTTGAGACCAATGGACAAAAAGCAATATCCCAGGATAAAAACTAGAAGGAAGGCATCAGAGTAACTGCTTATTGATGTGTGCATTCATCTCACAGAGATAAAAATTTCTTTTCATTCAGCAGTTTGGATGTACTATTTTTGTAGAATCTGTGAAGGAGTATCGGGGTGAGCGTTGAGGCCTATGGTGAAATAGGAAACATGTTCACATACAAAGTGGAAAGAAGATTTCTGAGAAACTGATTTGTGATGTGTGCATTCATCTCACACAGTTAAACATTTCTTGGATGCAGCAGTTTAGAAACTGTTTTTATCCATTCTGCAAATGGACATTTGGGAGCTCATTAAGGCCAATAGCGAAGAAGGGAATATCCATGGATAAAAACTGGAAGGAAACTATTTGAGAAACCACTTTTCATTGTGTGAATTCACCAGGCAGAATTAAACCTTACATTTCATTCAGCAATTTGGAAACACTAGTTTTCCAGAAACTGCACAGAGACATTTGGGATCGCATTGAGACCTAGGTTGAAAAAGGAAACTACTTCAGATGAAAACTAGAAAGAAACTTTCCAAGAAACTGCCTTGTGGTGTGTGCATTCATCTCACAGAGTTAAACTTTTCTTTGAATTCAGCAGTTTGGAAACACTGTTTATGCCCATTCCGTGAATGGACATTTGGGAACTCACTGAGGCCAATGGTGAAAAAGTGAGTTTCCCAGGATTGAAACTAGAATGAAGGTATCTGAGAAACCACACTGTGATGTGTGCATTCATCTCGCAGTGATAAACATTTAATTTTATTCTGTTTTTTGGAAGCACTGTTTTTGTAGTGTCTGCAAAGGGATACTGGGGAGCACATTGAGGCCTGTGGTGAAAGAGGAAACATGTTCACATGAAAACTAGAAAGAAGATTTCTGAGAAAGTTCTTTGGGATACATGCATTCATCTCACAGAGTTAAGCCTTTCTTTAGACTCAGCAGTTTGGAAACACTGCTTTTGTCCATTGTGCAAATGGATGCTTGCAAGATCTTTAATGACAATAGCAAAGAAACAAATATCCCAGGATAAAAACTGGAAAGAAGTTACCTGAGATACCACTTTGCAGTGTGTGCATTCACCTGGCAGAGTTAAAACTTTCTTTTCATGCACAAATTTGGAAATGTTGCTTTTCCAGAATCTGTGAAGGGATATTTGTGAGTGCACTGCGGCCTATGGTGAAAAAGGAAACTATCTCAGTTAAAACTAGAAAGAAGCTTTCTGAGAAAGAACTTTGTGAGGTGCGCATTCATCTCACAGTGTTAAACATTTCTTTGGATTCAGCAATTTGGAAACACTGTTTTTGTAGAATCTGTGAACGGATATTTGAAGTGCCTTGAGGCCTGTGGTGAAATACAAAATATCATCAGATAAAAAGTAGAAAGAAGCTTTCTGAGAAATTGTTTCATAATGTGTGCATTCATCTTACAGAGTTAAAACATTCTTTGGAATCACCAGATTGGAAACACTGCTTCTGCAAAATCTGTGAAGGAAAGTTTGGAAGAGCATTGTGTCCGAGTAGTAAAAGGAAATATCTTGAAATAAAAGCTAGAAAGAAGCTTTCTGAGAAACTGCTTGCTGATGTGAGCATTCATCTCAAAGAGTTAAACCTTTCTTTGGAATCAGCACTTTGGAAACACTGTTCTTGTCCATTCTACAAATGGGCATTTGGGAATTCATTGGGGCCAAAGGTGAAAAAGAGAATTTACCAGGGTAAAAACTAGAAGGAAGGTACCTGAGAAATCAGTTTGTGATGTTTGCATTCATCTCGCAGAGTTAAACCATTCTTCTCATTCAGCAGTTTGGAAATACTGTTTTTGTAGGACCTGTAATGTGATATTTTGGAGTGAATTGAGAGCTATGGTGAAAAAGAAAACATCTTTGGATACAAGTAGAAAGAAGCTTCCTGAAAAACTGTTCTGTGATGTGTGAATTCATCTCACAGAGGTAAACCTTTGTTTGGATTCAGCAGTTTGGAAACGCTGTTTTTGTCCATTCTGGGAATGAACATTTGGGAGCCCATTAAGGTCAATAGTGAACAAGTGAATATTCCAGAAAAAAAAACTAGAAGGAAGCTGTCTGAGAAATCACTTTGCATTGTGTGCATTCACCTGACAGAGTTAGAGCTTCCTTTTCATTCAGCCATTTGGAAACTGTTTTTGTATAATCTGTGAAAAGATATTTGAGAGCGCCTTGAGGCCTATAGTGAAAAAGGAAGCGTCTTCAGATAAAAACTAGAAGGAAGCTTTCTGAGAAACTGCTTTATGATGTGTCCATTCATCTCACAAAGTTAAACATTCCTTTGGATTCATCATTCTGTAAAAGCTGTTTTTGTCCAATCTGTGAATGGAGATTTTAGATCTCATTGAGGACAATGGAAAAATGTTTGTATACCAGGATTAAAACTAGAAGGAATCTATCTGAGAAACCAGTTGGTGATGCATACATTCATCTCTCAGAGTTAAAACTTTCTTTTCATTCAGCAGTTTGGAAACACTCTTTTTGTCGAATCTGCAAAGAGACATTTGGGAGTGTATTGAAACCAAAGGTGGAAGAGGAAACATCTTCAGAGAAAAAGTAGAGAGAAGCTTTCTGAGAAACTGATTTTTGATACGTCCATTCATCTCACAGAGTTAAACTTTTCTTTGGATTCAGCATTTTGGAAACACTATTTTGGTAGAATCTGCGAAGGAATACTTGGGAGTGCCTTAAGGCCTATGGTGAAAAGGGAATCATCTTCAGATAAAAAATAGAAAGAAACTTTCTGACAAACTGTTTTGTAATGTGTTAATTCATCTCACAGAGTTAAACCTTTCTTTGGAATCACCTGTTTGGAACTCTGCTTTTGTAAAATCTGTGAAGGGAAATTTGGGAGTGCATTAATCCCTTAAGGAGAAAAAGGAAATATCTTGAATTAAGAACTGGAAAGAAACCTTCCGAGAAACTGCTTTGGATTTGTGCATTCATCCCACAGATTTAAACATTTTTTCTTTGGAATCAGCAGTTTGGAAAGACTGTTTTTATCCATTCTGCAAATGGACATTTGGGATCTCACTGAGGCCAAGGGTGAACAGTGTATATCCCAGGATAAAAACTAGAAGGAAGTTATCTGAGAAACCACTTTGTGGTGTGTGCATTCATCTCACAGAGTTGATCTTTTCTTTTCATTCAGCAGTTTGGAAACACTGTTTTTGCAGGACCTCCAAAGTGATATGTGGGAGTGTATTGAGGCCTAGTGTGAAAAAGGAAATATCTTTGAATAAAAAGTAGAAAGAAGATTTCTAATGAACTCCTTTGTGATGTGTCCATTCATCTCACAGACGCAAAACTTTCTGTGGATACAGCAGTTTGGAAACACTGTTTATGTCCATTTTTTGAATGGGCATTTGAGGGCTCACTGAGGCCAAGGGCAAAAAAGCAAATATCTCAGGATAAAAGAGAGAAGGAAGCTATCTGAGAAAACACTTTGAGATGTCTTCATTCATCTCTCAGAGGTGAACTTTGCTTTTTATTCAGCAGCTTGCAGACATTGTTTTTGTAAATTCTGCGAAGGATATTTGGGGGTGCACTGAGGCCTGTGGTAAAAAAGGAAACATGTTCACATAAAAAGTGAAAGAAACTGTCTGAGAAACTGATTTCTGATGTGTCCATTCATCTCACAGAGTTAAACATTTTTTTGGAATCAGCAGTTTGGAAACTCTGTTTTTGACCATTTTGCGAATGGACATTTGGAAGTTCACAGATGCCAATGCTGAAAAAGCAAATATCCCAAGATAACAACTAGAAAAATACTATCTGAGAAATCACTTTGTGATGTTTTCATTCACCTCACAGAGTTAAACCTTTCTTCTCACTCAGTTGTTTGGAACCAATTTTTCTTTTTTAATAGAATCTGTAAAGGGATATTTGGAAGCACATTAAGGCCTATGGTGAAAAAGAAAACTGCTTCACCTAAAAACTATAGAGAAGCATTCTAAGAAACTTATTTGTGATGCATGCATTGATCTCACAGTGTTAAGCATATCTTTCAATTCAGCTGGTAGGAAACACTGTTTTGGTCCAATCTGATGGTGGATATTTGGAAACTCATTGAGGGCAATGGCATAAAAGAGAATATCCCAGGATAAACACTAGAGGGAAGCCATCTGAGACATCGCTTTGCGATGTGTCTGTTCATCTCACAGAGTTAAAGCTTTATTTTCATTCAACAGGTTGGAAACACTGTGTTTGTAGAATCTGTGAAGGCATATTTGGGAGCACTTTGAGGTCTATGGTGAAAAAGTAAATATCTTCAGATAAAAACAAGAAAGAAGGATTCTGAGTAACTGCTCTGGGATATGTGTATTCATCTCACAGAGTTAAACCTTTCTTTCAATTCAGCAGTTTGAAAACTCTGATTTTGTCTATTAAGCCAGTGGACATTTGGGAGCTCTTTGGGGCCAGAAATGAAAATGAAAACATCCCAGGATAAAATCTAGCTGGAAGCTATGTGAGAAACTGCTTTCTGATGTTTGAATTCATCTCACAGAATTAAACCTTTCCTTTCATTCAGCTCTTTGGAAACACTGCTTTTGTAGAATTTGTACAAAAATATTTGAGATCACATTGTGGCCTGTAGTGAAAAAGGAAACATCTTCAGATAAAAGAAGAAATAAACTTTCTAAGAAACTGCTTTGTGATGTGTGCATTCATCTCACAGACTTATAAATTTCTTTGTATTCTGCAATTTGCAAACACGGTTTTTGTCCATTCTGCAAATGGACATTTGGGAGCTCATTGAGCCTATTGGAGAAAAAGGGAATATCCCAGGGTAAAAACCAGAAGGAAACTATCTGAGAAACTGTTTTGTGATGTGTGCATTAAACTCACAGGGTTAAAACTTTCCTTTCATTCAGCAGTTTTTAAACACTGTTTTTGTAGAATCTGCAAAGGGATATTTGGAAGTGCATTGAGGCCGATGGTGAAAAAGCAAACTTCTTTAGATAAAAACTAGACAGAAGCATTCTGAGAAACTTCTTTGTGATGTGTGCATTCATCACAGAGAGTTAAACGTTTCTTTCTATTCAGCAGATTGGAAACCCTGTTTTTCTCCATTCTGTGAATGGACATTTGGGAGCTCATTAGGACAAAGGTGAAAAAGGGAATATCCCATGATAAAATCTAGATGGAATCTATCTAAGACACTGTTTTGTTATGAGTGCGTTCAACCTGCAAAGTCAAGCCTTTGTTTTTTTTCAGCAGTTTTTAAACATTGTTACTATAGAATCTGCAAAGGCATATTTGTAAGTACATTGAGACCTGTGGTGAAAAATCCAACTTCTTCAGATAACAACTAGACAGAAGCATTCTGAGAAGCTTCTTTGTGATGTGTGCATTCATTTCACCTTGTTAAATCTTTCTTTTGATTTAGCAGTGTTTTGGTCCATTCTATGAATGGACATTTCGGAGCTCATTGGGGCCAATGGTGAAAAAACGAATGTCCTAGGATAAATACTAGAAGGAAGCGATCTGAGAAATTGCTTTCTGATGTGTGTGATCACCTTGCCGAATTAAACCTTTATTTTCTTTAAACGGGTTGGAAACACTGTGTTTTTAGAATCTGCAAAGGGATATTTGGGAGCTCAATGAGGTCTACTGTGAAAAAGGAAACATCTTCAGACAAAAACGAGAAAGAAGTTTTCTGAGAAACTGCTTGGGGATGTGTGCATTCTTATTCTAGAGTTAAATCTTTCTTTGGCTTCAGTAGTTTAGAAACAATGTTTTGTTTTAGAAACTGTGAAGGGATATTCGGGAGCACCACGATGCCTGTGGTGGCAAACAAACATCTTCAGATAGAAAACAGAAAGAAGCATTCTGAGAAACTGCTTTGTGATGTGGGTATTCATTTCCTAGAATTAAACCATTCTTTCAATTCAGCAGTTTGGAAACGCTGTTTTCGTCCATTCTGCCAATGGACATTTGGGAGCTCTTTGAAGCCAAAAGTGAAAAAGCGAATATCCCAAGATAAAATCTAGAAGGAATCTATGTGAGAATCCTCTTTGTGATTTGTGAATTCATCTCTCAGAGTTAAAACTTTTTTTTCAGCCAGCAGTTTGGAAACACTGTTTTTGTACAATCTGCATAGGGATATTTCATATCACGCTGTGGCCTGTGGTGAAAAAGGAAACATATTCAGATTAAAAGAAGAAAGAAGCTTTATGAGAAACTGCTGTGTGATGCATGCATTCATCTCACAGAATTGTAACTTCCTTTCTTTTCAGCAGTTTGGAAACATAGTTTTTATCTATTGTGCGAGTTAACATTTTGGAGCTCATCGAGGCCATTTCAGAAAAATGAAATATCCCAGGGTAAAAACAAGAAGGAAGCTATCTGAGAAAATACTTTGAGATGTGTCCATTCATCTCGCAGAGTTACACCTTTCTTTACATTCAGCAGATTTGAAGCACTGTTTTGTAGAAACTGTGAAGGGACATTTGGGAGAGCATTGAGGCCTATGGTGAAAAAGGAAATACCTTCAGATAAAAACTAGAAAGAAGCTTTCTGAAAAACTGCTTTTTGATGTGTTCATTCATTACACAGAGTTAAAACTTTCTTTCTATTCAGCAGATGGGAAACCCTGATTTTGTCCATTCTCTGAATGCACATTTGGGAGCTCATTAGGTAAAGGCAAAAAAACGAATATCCCACGATAAAAACTAGAAGGAAGCTAACAAGACAGCCTTTTGTGATGTGTGCATTGTACTCGCAGATTTAAAACTTTTTTTCTTTCAGCAGTTTTTAAACTCTATTTTTGTAGAATCTGCCAAGGGATATTTGGAAGTGCATTGAGGCCTAAGGTGAAATAGCAAAGTTCTTCAGATAAAAATTAGAAGGAAGCCTTCTGAGAAACGGCTTTGTGATGTGTGTGTTCATCTCACAGAGTTCAACCTTTCTTTCAATTCAGTAGTTTGGAAACACTATTTTTGTCAATTCTGCCAACTGACATTTTAGAGGTCATTGAGGTCAAAAGTGAAAAAGTGAATATCCCAGGATAAAATCTAGAAAGAAGCTGTGTGAGAAGCCACTTTGAGATGTGTGAATTTACCTTGCAGAGGTAAACCTTTCTTTTCATTCAGCATTTTGGAAGCACCGTTTTTATAGAAACTGTACAGGGATATTTGGTGTCGCATTGTGGCCTGTGGTAAAAAAGGAAACATCTTCACATAAAAAAGAAGAAAGAAGGTTTCTCAGAAACTGCTTTCTGATATGTGCATTTGTCTAATAGAGTTATAATTTTCTTTGAATTCAGCAGTTTGGAAACATCGTTTTTGTCTATTCTGCAAATGGACATTTGGGAGCTCTCTGAGGCCATTGGAGAAAAAGTGAATATGTCAGGGCAAAAATCAGAAGGAAGCTATCTGGCAAGCTGCTTTATGATGTGTGCATTCATGTGGCTGAGTTACACCTTTGTTTTCATTCAGCAGTTTGGAAGCACTGTTTTGTAGAATCTGCGAGGGGATATTTGGGAGCTCATTGAGGCCTATGGTGAAAAAGGAAATATATTCAGATGAAAACTAGAAAGAGACTTTCTGGAAAACTGCTTTGTGATGTGTGCATTCATCTCAGAGTTAAACCTTTCTTTCAATTCATTAGTTGGGAAACACAGTTTTGGTCCATTCTGCAAATGGACATTTGGGAGCTCATTGAGACCTATGGCCAAAAAGTGAATATCTCAGGATAAACACTACAAAGAAATCATCCGAGAAATAGCTTTGTGATGTGCATGCTCATGTCACAGAATTAAACTTTTATTTTTATTCAACAGGTTGGAAAGACTGTGTCTGTAGAATCTGTGAAAGTATATTTGGGAGTGTATTGAAGTCTATGGTGAAAAGGAAACATATTCAGATAAAAACAACAAAGAAGCTTTCTGAGAAACTGCTTTGGGATGTGTGCATTCATGTCATAGACTTAAAGCTTTCTTTGAATTCAGCAGTGTGGTAACACTGGTTTCGATTATTGTGTGAATGGACATTTAGTAGCTCTTTGAGGTCAATGGTGAAAAAATGAATATAGAAGGATAAAAGCTAGAAAGAATATATCTGAGAAACTGCTTTGTGATTAGTGCATTCATCTCGTAGAGTTAAACCTCTCTTTTTGTTCAGCACCTTGGAAACACTGTTTTTGTAGTATCTGTGAAGGTATATTTGGGAGCACATTGAGGCCAATGGTGAATAAGGAAATACCTTGAGATAAAAACTAGAAAGAATCTTTCTGAAAAACAACTTTGTGACAGGTGCAGTCATCTTACAGAGTTACACCTCTTTGGAGTCAGCAGTTTGTGAATATTGTTTTTGTCCATTCTGAGAAAGGACATTTGGGAGACCAATGGCAAAAAAGCAAATATCTCAGGAAAAAACTAGAAAGAAGGTATCTGACAAACTGACCTGTGATATGTGCATTCTTCTCACAGAGGGAAACCTCTCTTTTCATTCAGCAGTTTGGAAACACTGTTTTCGTACAATGTGTGAAGAAATATTTGGTACATGTTGAGACCTCATATGAAAAAGGAAATATCTTCAGAAAAAACTAGAAAGAGGCTTTCTGAGAAACTGCTTTGTGATGTGTGCATTCATCTCAAAAAGTTAAAACTGTCTTTGAATTCAGGAGTTTCTTAACACTGTTTTAATCCATTCTGCACCTGGACATTTGGGTACTCTTTGAGTCCAAAGGCGAGAAAGCAAAAATCACAGGATAAATAAAGAAGAAAGTTATCTGATAAACAGACTTTTGATTTGTACATTCACTTCACAGAGGTAAATATTTCTTTTCATTCAGCAGTTTGTAAACAGTGTTTCTTGGATTCTCCAAAGAGATATTTAGTAGTACTTTGAGGTCTATGGTGAAAAAGGAAATGCCTTCATAAAAATTAGAAATAAGCTTTCTGAGGAACTGCTTTGTGATGTGTGCATTCATCTCACAGAGTTAAACCTTTCTTTGGATTCATCAGTTTGGGAAGACTGCTTTTGTCCATTCTGTGAATGGACACTTGGGAGATCTTTGAGGCCGATGGTGAAAAAGCAAATATCCCAGGATAAAAACTCGAAGGAAGTTATCTGACAAACTGACTTGTGTTTTTGCATTCGTCTCACAGAGTTAAAGATTTCTTTTCATTCAGCAGTTTGGAAACAGTGTTTTCTTGTATTCTGTGAAGAAATATTTGGTAGCACTGAGGTCCACATTGAAAAAGGAAATATCTTCTAAGAAAAATTAGAAGGAAGCTTTCTGAGAAACTGCTTTGTGATGTGTGCATTCATCTCACAGAGTTAAACTTTTCACTGGATTCAGTAGTGTGGTAACTCTGTTTTTCTTTATTCTGCAAATTGACATTTTGTAGCTCTTGAGGTCGGTGGCGAAAAAGTGAATATCGCAGGATAAAAACTAGAAAGAAGATATCTGAGAAACCTCTTTTTGATGTGTGCATTCATCTCGCAGAGTTAAACCTTCGTTTTCATTCAGCATTTTCAAAACACTGATTTGTAGTATCTGTGAAGGTATATTTGGGAGCACATTGAGGCCAGTGGTGAAAAAATGAAATATCTTCAGTTAAAAAGTAGAAAGGGCCGGGTGCGGTGGCTCAAGCCTGTAATCCCAGCACTTTGGGAGGCCAAGGTGGGTGGATCACGAGGTCAGGAGATCGAGACCATCCTGGCTAACATAGTGAAACCCCGTCTCTACTGAAAATACAAAAAACTAGCCAGTCGTGGTGGCAGGTGCCTGTAGTCCCAGCTACTCAGAGGCTGAGACAGGAGAATGGTGTGAACCCGGGAGGTGGAGCTTGCAGTGTGCCGAGATCGTGCCACTGCACTACAGCCTGGGCGACACAGCGAGACTCCATCTCAAAAAAAAAATAAAAAAATAAAAAGTAGAAAGTAGCTTAATGAGAAAGTACTTTGTGATGTGTGCATTCATCTCATACAGTTACAACTCTCTCTGGATTCAGCAGTTTGGGAACATTGTTTTTATCCTTCTGCGAATGCACATTTGGGTGCTCTTTGAGGCTAATGGTGAAAAAGCAAATATCCCAGGATAAAAACCGCAAGGAAGTTATCTGAAAAATTGACTTGTGTTTTGTCCATTTGTCTCACAGAGTTAAACATTCCTTTTCATTCAGCCGTTTGGAAAGAGTATTTTCTTCTATTCTGTGAAGACATATTTTATAGCGCATGAAGGCCTACAGTGAAAAAGAAAATATCTTCTGAGAAAAACTAGAAAGAAAATTTCTGAGAAACTGCTTTGTGATGTGTGCATTAATCTCACAGAGTTAAGTCTTTCTTTGGACTCTGCAGTGTGGTAACACTGTTTTTGTTCATTCTGCGAATGGACAATTGGTAGCTCATTGAGGTCAATAGTGAAAAATTGAATATCCCAGGATAAAAACTAGAAAGAAGATATCTGAGAAACAGCTTTGTGATGTGTGCATTCATCTTGGAGAAATAAACATTTCTTTTCAGTCAGTAGTTTGGAAATACTGTTTTTTGTTTTGTAGTATCTCTGAAGGTATACTTGGTAGCACATTGAGGCTAGTGGTGAAAAAGAAAATATCTTCAGCTAAAAACTATAAGGAATCTTTCTCAGAAAATGCTTTGTGATGTGGGCATTCATCTCACAGAGTTACACCTTTCTTTGGATTCATCAGTTTCAGTACAATGTTTTTGTCTATTCTGCTAAAGGACATTTGGGAGTTCACTGAGACCAAAGGCGAAAAAGTGAATATCCCAGGATAAAAACTAGTTGGAAGTTAACTGACAAAGCGACCTGTGATATGTGCATTCCCCTCACAGAGTTAAATCTCGCTTTTCATTCAGCAGTTTGGAAACACTCTTTTCTTACAAACTGCAAAGAGATATTCAGTGGCACCTTGAGGCCTCCAATAAAAAAAGGATATATCTTCAAATGAAAGCTACAAAGAAACTTTGTTAGAAACTGCTTTATGATTTGTGTACTCATCTCACAGAGTTAAGCCTTTTATTGGATTCAGCAGTTTTGGAGCACTGTTTTTGTCCATTCTGCAAATGGATGTTTGGGAAATCTTTGGGGCCAATGGCGAAAAAGGGAATATTCCAGAATAAAAAAGAGAAGAAAGTTATCTGACAAATCGACCAGTGATGTGTGCATTCATCTCACAGAGTTAAAGCTGTCTTTTCACTCAGTTGTTTAGAAACACTGTTTTCTTAAAATCTGTGAAGAGATAGTCAGTAGTGCATGGAGGCCTATGGTGAAAGAGGTTATACCGTGAGATAAATAGTAGAAACAATGTTTCTGAGTAACTTCTTTGTGATGTGAACTCTCATTCATCTGAGAGAGTTAAACCTTTCTTTGTATTCATCAGTTTGGAAATCCGGTAGCTCATTGAAACCAATGGTGAAAAACTGAATATCCCAGGATAAAAACTAGAAGGAGGATATCTGAGAAACCGCTTTGTGATATGGCCATTCATGTTGCAGAATTAAACCTTTCTTTTCATTCAGCAGTTTGGTAACACTGTTTTCTTAGAATCTGCGAAAGGATATTTGGTAGTGCATTGAGGCATACAATGAAAAGCAAAATATCTTCAGATAAAAACTAGAAAGAAGCTTCTGGGGAAACTGCTTTCAGATGTGTTCATTCATCTCACAGAGTTAAAACTTTCTTTGGATTCAGCAGTTTGGAAGCACTGTTTTTGTTCATTCTGTGAAGGGACATTTGGGAGATCTTTGAGGTCAATGGTGAAAAATCGAATGTCCCAGGACCAAAACTAGAAAAAGTTATTTGACAAACCAACTTGTGATTTGTGCATTCATCTCACAGATTTAAAGATTTCTTTTCATTCAGCAGTTTGGAAACAATGTTTACTTGTATTTTGTGAAGAGATATTTGCTAGCACTTTGAGGACCATGGTGAAAAAGGAAATGTCTTGTGAGAAAAACTAGAGAGAATCTTTCTGAGAAAATGCTTTATGATGTGTACATTCACTTCACAGTGTTAAACCTTTCTTTGGAATCAGCAGTGTGGTAACACTGTTTTTGTATATTATGTGAATGGACATTTGGTAGCTCTTTTAGGACAATGGCAAAGAAGTGAATATCCCAGGATAAAAACTAGAAAGAAGATATCTGAGAAACCGTCATGTGAAGTGTGCATTCATGTCACACAGACAAACATTTATTTTCATTCAGCAGTTTGGAAACACTGTTTTTGTAGTATCTCTGAAGGTATATTTGGGAGCACATTTAGGCCAATACTGGAAAAGGAAATATATTCAGAAAAAAACTAGAAAGAATAATTCTTAAAAACTGCTTTGTGATGTATGCATTGATCTCACAGAGTTACACCTTTCTTTGGATTCATCAGTTTTGGAACAGTGCTTTTGTCCATTCTGTGAATGGACATTTTGGTGTTGTTTGAGGCCAATGGTGTAAAAGCAAATATTCCAGGACAAAAACTAGAAGGAAGTTAACTGACAAACTGGCCTGTGATGTGTGCATTCCTCTGACAGAGTTAAACATTGTTTTTTATTCAGCAGTTTGGAATACCGTTTTCTTTCAAGCTACGAAGAAATATTCGGTAGAGCATTGAGGCCTCCTGTGAAAAAGGTAGTGTCTTCAGATAAAAACTAGAAAGAAGCTTTAGAAACTTTCCTAGAAACTGCTTTGTAATGTGCACATTCATCTCCCAGAGTTACACCTTTCTTTGAATTCAGCAGTTTTGGAACAATGTTTTTGTCCATTCTGTGAAAGGACATTCGGGAGCTCATTAAGGCCAATGATGGAAAGGGAATATCCCAGGACAAAAACTAGAAGGAAGTTTTCTGACTAACCAACCTGTGATAGGTTCATTCCTCTCACAGAGTTAAACTTTTCTTTTTATTCAGCAGTTTGGAAAGACTGTTTTCCTACAATCTGCAAAGAGATATTCAGTGTGCATGGAGGACTCCTTTAAAAAAAGAAAAGCCTTCAGATCAATAGTAGAAAGGAGCTTTCTGAAAAACTGCTTTGTGATGCATGTGTACACCTCACAGAATTAGACGTTTCTTTGGATTCAGCAGTTTGGTAATAGCTTTTGTCTGCAAATGGACTTTTGCATACTCTTTCAGGCCAATGGTGAAAAAGCAACTATCCCAGGATAAAACTAGAAGTAAGTTATCTGACAAACCGACTTCTGATTTGTACATTCATCTCACAGAGTTAAACATTTGTTTTTATTCAACAGTTTGGAAACACTGTTTTCTCAGAATGTGCAAAGTGAAATTCATTAGTGTATTGAGGCCTATGGTGAAAATGGAAATATCTTCAGATAAATAGTAGAAACAATGTTTCTTTGTAACTCCTTTCTGATGTGTGCATTCAACATCCAGAGTTAAAACTTTATTTGGATTCATCAATTTGGAGAAACAGTTTTTGTCCATTCTGCAAATGGACATTTGAGAGCTCATTGAGGCCAATGGTGAAAAACTGAATATCCCAGGATAAAAACTAGAAGGAAGTATCTAAGAAACCACTTTGTGATGTATCCATTCATGTTGCAGAGTTAAACATTTCTGTTCATTCAGCAGTTTGGTAGCACTGCTTTCTTAGAATCTGCAAAGCAAAATTTGGTAGTGCATTGAGGGCTACAATGAAAAAGGAAATGTCTTCAGACAAAAACTAGAAAGATGCTTCCTGAAAAACTGCTTTTGGATGTGTTCCTTCATCTCACAGAGCTAACACTTTCTTTGGATTCAGCAGTTTGGAAACACTGTTTTTGTCCATTCTGCGAAAGGACATTTGGGAGATCTTTGAGGCCAATGGTGAAAAAGCAAGTATCCCAGGACCAAAACTAGAAGGTAGTTATCTGACAAACCTACTCCTGATTTGTGCATTCGTCTCACAGAGTTAAAGATTTCTTTTCATTCAGTAGTTTGGAATCAGCATTTTCTTATATTCTGCAGAGATATTTGGTAGTGTTTCCAGTTCATCGGTGAAAAAGGAAATATCTTGTGAGAAAAACCAGACAGCAGCTTTCTGAGAAACTGTTTTGTGATATGTGCATTCATCTCACAGAGTTAAACCTTTCTTTGGATTCAGCAGTGTGGTAACACTATTTTTTGTTTATTCTGCGAATGGACATTTTGTAGCTCTTTGAGGTCAATGAGGGATAAACCGAATATCCCAGTATAAAAACTAGAAAGAAAATACCTGAGAAAATTATTTTGATGTGTGCATTCATCTCGCAGAGTTAACCTTTCTTTTCATTCAACAGTTTGGTAACCCTGTGTATATTTGGGAGTGCATTGAGGCCAATGGTGAAAAAGCAAATATCTTCATATAAAAAGTAGAAAGTAGGTTTATGAGAAACTGCTTTGTGATATGTGCATTCATCTCAGAGAGTTACAACTCTCTTTGGATTCAGCAGTTTGGAAACATTGTTTTTGTCCATTCTGCAAAAGAAGGCCAATGGTAAAAAAGCAAATATCTCAGAACATAAACTAGAAGGAAGTTATCTGACAAACCGACCTGTGATGGGTGTATTCCTCTCACAAAGTTAAACATTTCTTTTCATTCAGTAGTTTGGAAACATTGTTTTCTTACAATCTGCAGAGAGCTACTTGGTAATGCATTGAGACCTCCTGTGAAAAAGAAAATGTCTTCAGATAAATGGTAGACAGAAGCTTTCTGAGAAACTGCTTTGTGATGTGTGCATTCACCTCACAGAGTTAAAAGTTCCTTTGGATTAAGGAGTTCGGTAACACTGTTTTGTCCATTCTTCGAATGGATTGTGGGTGCTCTTTGAGGCCAATGATGAAAAAGTGAATATCTCAGGATAAAAACTAGAAGAAAGTTATATGACAAACCAACCTGTGATTTATACATTCATGTCACACAGTTAAGCACTTCTTTTCATTCAGCAGTTCAGAAGTAGTGTTTTCTTGGATTCTCTGAAGAGATATTTGGTAGTGCTTTGAGGCTTGTGGTGAAAAAGTAAATGTCTTCAGATAATTAGTAGAAACAATGTATCTGAGTAACTGCTTTGTGGTGTGTGAATTCATCTCAGAGAGTTAAACTTTTTTTCTTTGGATTTATCAGTTTGGAAAAACAGTTTTGTCCATTTTGTGAATGGACATTTGGGAGCTCATCGAGACCAATGGCAAAAAACTGAATATCACAGGGTAAAAACTAGAAAAAAAATCTGAGAAACAGCTTTGTGATGTGTCCATTCATGATGCAGAGTTAAACCTTTCTTTTAATTCAACTGTTTGGTAGCACTGTTTTCTTAGAATCTGTGAAGAGATATTTGGAAGCACATTGTGGCCTACGATGAGAAAGGAAATATCTTCAGATAAAAATGAGAAAGAAGCTTCCTGGGAAACTGTCTGCAGAAAAGTTCATTCATCTCACAGAGATAAAGCTTTCTTTAGCTTCAGCAGTTTGGGAACACTGTTTTTGTCCATTCTTCGAATGGATGTTTGGGTGCTCTTTGAGGCTAATGTTGAAAAAATGAATATCCCCAGATAAAAACTAGAAGAAAATTATCTGCCAAATCGACCTGTGATGGGAGCATTCAACTGTCAGAGTTAAAGCTGTCTTTGCATTCAGTAGTTCGTAAACACTGTTTTCATAGAATCTGCAAAGAGATATTCAGTAGCGCATTGAGGTCTATGGTGAAAAAGGAAACATCTTCAGATAAATAGTACAGTGTTTCTGAGAAACTGATTTGTGATGTGTGCATTCATCTCACAGATTTAAACCTTTCTTTGGATTCTTCAGTTTGGAAACACGGTTTTTGTCCAGTCTGCTAGTGGATATTTGGGAGCTCTTTGAGGCCAATGGCAAAAAGCTGAATATCCCAGGTTAAAAACTAGAAGGAAGATATCTTAGAAATGGCCTTGTGATGTGTCCATTCATGTTGCAGAGTTAAACCTTACTTTTCATTCAGCTTTTTGGTTGCACTGTTTTCGTAGAATCTGCAAAGAGATATTTGGTAGTGCATTGAGGCACACAATGAAAAGGAAAATGTCTTCAGATAAAAGCTAGAAAGAAACTTCTGGGGAAACTGCTTTCAGATGTGTTCATTCACCTCACAGAGTTAAAGATTTCTTTGGGTACAGCAGTTTGCAAACACTGTTTTTGTCCACTCTGCAAATGGACATTTGGGAGATCTTTTAGGTCAATTGTGAAAAAGTAAATGTCCCACAACAAAAACTAGATGGATGTTATCTGACAAACCAACTTCTGATTTGTGCATTCATCTCACAGAGTTAATGATTTATTTCTATTTAGCAGTTTGGAAAAAGTGTTTTCTTGTATTCTGCAAAGAGATATTTGGTAGAGCTTTGAGGCTCACAGTGAAAAAGGAAATATATTGTTACACAAACTAGAGAGAAGCTTTCTGAGAAATTGCTTTGTGATGTGTGCATTTATCTCACAGAGTTACACCTTTCTTTGGATTCAGCAGTTTGTTAACATTGTTTTTGTCCATTCTGGGAAAAGACATTTGGGAGATCTTTGAGGCCAATGACATAAAAGCGAATATCCCGGGACAAAAACTAGAAGGCAGTTATCTGACAAACCCACCTGTGACGTGTGCATTCCTGTCACAGAATTTAACCTTTCTTTTCATTCAGCAGTTTGGAAAGACTGTTTTCTAACAATCTGCGAATTGATATTCAGTAGTGCATCGAGGCCTCCTGTGAAAAGATAATGTCTTCAGATCAATAGTAGAAAGAAACTTCCTAAGATTCTGCTTCATGATGTGTGTATTCACCTCTCAACTTTAAACGTTGTTTTGGATTAAGCAGTTAGGTAACACCGTTTTTGTCCATTCTGTGAAGGGACCTTAGGGTGCTCTTTGAGGACAATGGTGAAACAGCAAATATCCCTGAAATAAAAACTAGAAGGAAGTTATCTAACAAACTGACTTATTATTTGAACATTCACCTCACATAGTTAAGCATATCTTTTCATTCAGCAGTTGGGAAACAATATTTTCCTGGATTCTCCGAAAGATATTTGGTAGCACTTTGAGGCGTACAGTGAAAAAGGAAATATCTTCAGATAAAAACTAGAAAGAAGCTTTCTGAGAAACTGCTTTGTGATGTGTGCATTCATCTCACAGAATTAAACATTTCTTTGGATTCAGGAGTTTGGGAACACCGTTTTTGTCCATTCTGTGAATGCACATTTGGGAGATCTTTGAGACCAATGGCAAAAAAGTGAATATCCCAGGATAAAAATTAGAAGGAAGTTATCTGACAAACCGACCTGTGATATGTGCATTCGTCTTGCATAGATAAACTGATCTTTGCATTCAGCAGTTTGGAAACACTATTTTCTTAGAATTTGTGAAGAGAAATTCAGTAGTGCATTGAGGCCTATGGTGAAAAAGGAAATATCTTCAGATTAAAATTAGAAAGAATTTTTCTGAAAAACTGCTTTGTGATGTGTGCATTCATCTCCCAGTGTTAAAAATTTCTTTTGGTTCAGCAGTTAGGATACACTGTTTTTCTCCATTCTGTGAAGGGATATTTGGAGCTCATTGAGGAAAATGGCAAAAAAGCGAATATCCCAGGATAAACACGAGAAGGAAGCCATCTGAGAAAACACTTTGTGATGTGTGCATTCATTTTGCAGAGTTAAACCTTTATTATCATTCAACAGGTTGGAAGTACTGTGTTTGTAGAATCTGTGAAAGGATATTTGGGATTGCATTGTGGCCTGGGGTGAAAAAGGAAACAACTTCAAATAAAAAGAAGAGAGAAGATTTCTGATAAACTGCTTTGGCATGTATGCATTCATATCCTAGATTGAAAACTTCCTTTGGATATAGCAGATGAGAAACACTCATTTTGTTGAAACCCTGAAGAAATATTTGGGAGTGCATTGAGGCCTATGGTGACAAACAGAACAACTTCAGATAGAAAATAGAAAGAAACTTTCTGAGAACCTCCTTTCTGATGTGTATATTCATCTCACAGAGTTAAACCTTTCTTTCAATTCAGGAGTTTGGAGAAACTGTTCTTGTCCCTTCTGCCAAAGGACATTTGGTAGCTCTTTGAGGCCATAAATGAAAAAGTGAATATCCCAGGATAATATCTAGAAGGAAGCCGTGTGAACAGCTGCTTTGAGATGTGGGAATACCCCTCGCAGAGTTGAACTTTTCTTTTCAAACAGCAGTTTGGAATGCTGTGTTTGTAGTATGTGCACAGAGAGATTTGGGATCGCATTGTCACCTGTGGTGAAAAAGAATATATCTTCAGATAAAAAGAAGAAAGAAATTTTTTGAGAAAGTGCTTTGTGAAGTGTATATTCATCTCATAGAGGTATAACTTTCTTTCTATTCAGCAGTTTGGAAACACCTTTTGTGTTCACCCTGTGTATGGACATTTAGGAGCAGTTTTTGAACACTGTGTTTGTAGAATCTACAAAGGGATATTTGGAATCGCATTGAGGCCTACAAAGTAAAAGCCAACTTCTTAAGATATAAACTAGACAGAAACATTTTGTGAAACTTCTTTGTGATGGGTGCATTGATCTTACAGTGTTAAACCTTTCTTTCGATTCAGCAGTTAGGAAAACTGTTTTGGTCATTCTGCAAGTGGATGTTTGGGAGCTCATTGAGGACAATGGTGAAAAAGCGAATATCCCAGGATGAAAACTAGAAGGAAGCCATCTGAGAAATTGCTCTGTGATGTGTGCCTTCATCTCACAGAGTTAAACCTTTATTTTCATTCAACAGGTGGGAAACACTGTGTTTGTAGAATCTGTGAAGGGATATTTGGGAAAGCATTGAAGTCTATGGTTTAAAAGGAAGTATTTTCAGATAAAAACAAGAGAGAAGCTTTCTGAGAAACTGCTTTGGGATGCATGCATTCATCTCTGAGAGTTAAACCTTTCTTTGGATTCAGCAGTTTAGAAAAACTGTTTTTGTGGGAACTGTGAAGGGATATTTGGGAGCGCATTGAGGTCTATTTTGAAAAAGGAAATATCTTCAGATAAAAACAAGAAAAAAGCTTTATGAGAAAGTGACTTGTGATATGGGTATTTGTCTCACAAAGTTCAAGCTTTCTTTCAATTCAGCAGTTTGAAACACCATTTTGTCCATTGTGTGAAAGGACATTCAGGTGCTCAATGAGGACACTGGAGAAAAAGTGAATATCCCAGGTTAAAAACTACAAGGAAGCTATCTGAGAAACCGCTTGGTGATGTGTGTATTCATCTCACAGAATTACACTTTTCTTTCCATTCAGCAGTTTGGATGCACTGTTTTTGCAGAATTTGCACAGGAATATTTGGGTGTACATAGAGGCTTATTGTGAAAAAGGAAATATCTTCAGATAAAAGCTACTAAGAAGCATTCTGAAAAACTGCTTTATGACGTGTGCATTCATCCCACAGAATTAAACCTTTCTTTCCATTCAGCAAATTGGAAGCCCTGTTTTTGTCTATTCTGCAAATGGACATTTGGGAGATCATTAGGACAAATCGAAAAAGTGAATATCCCATGATAAAATATAGATGGAAGATATCTGAGACAATGCTTTGTGATGTGAGCCTGTAACTTGCAGATATAAACCTTTTTTTCATTCAGCAGTTTTCACACCGTTTTTGTAGAATCTGAAAAGGGATATTTGGAAGTGTGTTGAGGTCTATTTTGAAAAAGGGAATATCTTCAGATAAAAACAAGAAAAAAGCTTTCTGAGAAACTACATTGGGATGTGTGCATTCATCTCCTAGTGTTAAAGCTTTCTTTGGATTCAGCAGTTTAGGAACACTTTTTTGCAGGAACTGTGAAGAGAGATTTGGGAGTGCATTGAGGCCTATGATGACAAAGAAAACATCTTCAGATAGAAACTAGAAATAAGCTTTCCGAGAAACTTCTTTGTGATGTGTGTATGCATTTCACAGAGTTAAACTTTTCTTTCAATTCGTCAGTATGGAAACACTGTTTCTGTCCATTCTGCCAGTGGACATACAGGAGCTATTGGAGACCAAAAGCAAAAAAAGCGAATATCCCATGATAAAATCTGGAAGGAAGCTGTGTAAGAAACCGATTTCTGATGTGTGAATTCATCTCGCAGAGTTAAACTTCTATTTTCTGTCATCAGTTTGAAAACACTGTTTTCATAGAATCTGCACTGGGATATTTGGGATCACACTGTGGCCTGTGGTGAAAAAGGAAACTTCTTCAGATAAAAAGAAAAAAAAACCATCTTTCTGAGGGGTTGTTTGTAATGTGTGCATACATCTCACAGAGTTATAACTTTCTTTCTATTCAGTATTTTGAAAACATCAGTTTTGTCTATTCTGAGAAATAGACATTTTTGAGCTGATTCAGGCCACTGGAGAAAAAGTGAATATCTCAGAGCAAAAACTAGAAGGAAGCTATCTGAGAAACTGCTTTGTGATGTGTGCATTCATCACGTAGAGTTACACCTTTCTTTTCATTCAGCAGTTTGGAAGCACTGTTTATGTAAATCTGTGAAGGGTTACTTGGAGCGCATTGAGGCCTATGGTGAAAAAGGAAACACCTTCAGATAAGAACTAGAAAGAGTCTTCCTGAAAAACTGCATTCTGATGTGTGCATTCATCCTAACGTGTTAAAACTTTCTTTCTATTCAGCAGGTTGGAAACTGCTATTGTCCATTCTGCCAGTGGCCATTTGGGAGCTCATTAGGGCAAAGGTGAAAAAGGGAATATCCTATGATAAAAACTAGAAGGAAGCTATTTAAGACACTGTTTTGTGATGTGTGCTTATAACATGCAGAGTTAAACCTTTCTTTTCATTCAGCAGTTTTTAAACACTGTTTTTGCAGAATCTGAAAAGGGACATTGGGAAGTGCATTGAGGCCTACGGTGAAAAAGCAAAATTCTTCAGATAAAAACTAGACAGAAGCATTATGAGAAACTGCTTTGTGATATGTGCATTCATCTCACAGAGATACACCTTTCTTTTCATTCTGCAGTTTGGAAGCACTGTTTTGTAGAAGTTACAAAGGGATATTTTGCAACACGTTAAGGCCTATGGTGAAAAAGGAAATATCTTCAGATAAAAACTAGAAAGAAGATTTCTGAAAAACTGCTTTGTGATGTGTGCATTCATCTCACAGAGTTAAGTCTTTCTTTCTATTCAGCAGATTGGAAACCCAGTTTTTGTCCATTCTTCGAATGGACATTTGGGAGCTCATTAGGACAAAGGCAAAAAAGGGAATATCCCATAATAAAAACTAGATGGAAGCTATCTATTACACCATTTTGTGATGTGTACATTCAACTCACAGAGTTAAACCTTTCTTTTCATTCAGCAGTGTCTAAACACTGCTTTGTAGAACCTGCAAAGGGATATTGGGGAATGCATTGAGGACTATGGTGAAAAAGCAAACTTCCTCAGATAAAAACTGGATAGAAAGATTCTGAGAAAGTTATTTGTGATGTCTGCAATAATCTCAGAGTGTTAAATATTTCTTTTCTTTTAGCAGTTAGGAAACACTGTTTTGGTCCATTCTGCGAATGGACATTTGGGAGCTCATTAGGCTAATGGCAAAAAAGTGAATATCCCAGGATAAACACTACAAGGAAGCTATTTGAGAAAGCGTTTTGTGAGGTGTGCATTCATCTCGAAGAGTTAAACCTTTCTTTTTTTTTTCAATCAACAGGTTGGAAACACGGTGTTTCTAGAATCTGTGAATTGATACTTGGGAGTGAAATGAAGTCGATGGTGAAAAAGGAAACTGCTTCAGATGAAAACAAGAGAGAGGCTTTCTGACAAAGTGCTTTGGGATGTGTGCATTTGTCTCTTAGATTTAACCTTTCCTTGGATTCAGGAGTTTAGAAGCACTATTTTTGTAGAAACTGCGAAGGGATATTTGGGAGCGCATTGAGGTCTATAGTGAAAAAGGAAACATCTTCAGATAAAAAGAAGAAAGAAGCTTTCTGAGAAACTGCTTTGAGATGTGTGCATTCATCTTCTACAGTTAAACATTTCTTTGTATTGAGCAGTTTAGAAACATTTTTTTTTGTAGAAACTCTGAGGAAATATTTGGGAGTGCATTGAGACCTATGGTGAAAAAGAAAACATCTTCAGATAGAAATTAGAAAGAATCTTTCTGAGAATCTGCTTTGTGAAGTGTGTATTCATATCACAGAGTTAAACCTTTCTTTCCATTCAGCAGTTTGGAAACACTGTTTTTGTCCATTCTGTCAATGGACGTTTGAGAGCTCCTTGAGGCCAAAAGCAAATGTCACAGTACAAAATGTAGAAGGAAGCTGTGTGAGAAACTGCTTTGAGATGTTTGAATTCATCTCGCAGAGTTAAATCTTTATTTTCATTCAGCATATTGGAAACCCTGTTTTTGTAGAATCTGCACAGGGATATTTTGGATTGCATTATGGCCTGTGGAGAAAAAGGAAACCTCTTCACATAAAAAGAAGAAAGAAGCTTTCTGAGAAACTTCTTTGTGACCTGTAGATTCATCTCACAGAGTTAAAACTTTCTTTGTATTCACCAGATTGGAAGTACTGTTTGTGTAGAATCTGAGAAGGGATATTTGGAAGCGTATTGAGGCCTCCTGTGAAAAAGCAAACTTCTTCAGATAAAAAATAGACAGAAGCATTCTGAGAAACTTCTTTGTGATGTGTTCATTCATCTCACTGTATTAAACCTTTCTTTCAATTCGGCAGGTAGGAAACACTGTTATGGTCCATTCTGTGAATGGATGTTTGGGAGTTCAGTGAAGACAATGGCAAAAAAGCAAATATCCCAGGATGAACACTAGAAGGAAACCATCTGAAGAACAGCTTTGTGATGTGTGTATTCATTTTGCACAGTTAAACATTATAACTTCCTTTCTGTTTAGCAGTTTGGAAACACCATTTTTGTCTATTCTGCAAAAGAGATATTTGGGAGCTGACTCAGGCCTTTGCAGAAAAAGTAAATATCCCAAGGTAAAAACTAGAAGGAAGCTATCTCAGAAACTACTTTGTGATATGTGCATTCATCTCGTAGATTTACATGTTTCTTTTCATTCTGCAGTTTGGAAGCACTGTTTTTGTAGAATCTGTGAAGGGATTTTTGGAGTGCCTTGAGGCCGATGTGGAAAAAGGAAGTATCTTCAGATAAAAACTAGAAAGAAACTTTCTGAAAAACTGCTTTGTGATGTGTGGATTCATCTCACAGAATTAAACCTTTGTTTCTGTTCAGCAGGTTGGAAAACTTGTTTTTCTCCATTCTGCAAATGGACATTTTGGAGCTCGTTAGGAAAAATGCAAAAAAGGGAATATCCCATGGTATAAACTAAAAGGCGGCTATTTAAGACACTGTTTTTTGATGTATGCATTCAACTCACAGAGTTAAACCATTCTTCTCATTCAGTAGTTTTTAACCACTCTTTTTGTAGAAACTGCAAAGGGATATTTGGAAGTGCATTGAGGCCTTCATTGAAAAAGCAAACTTCTTCAGAAAAAAACTAGACAGAAGCATTCTGAGAAACTTCTTTGTGATGTGTGCATTCATCTCACACTGTTAAAACTTTCTTTCAATTCAGCAGTTAGGAAACACTGTTTTTAATCCATTTTGCTAATGGGCATTTGGGAGCTCATTCAAGCCAATGGCAAAAAAGTGAATATCCCTGGATAAACACTAGAAGGAAGCCATGTGAGAAATCACATTGTGATTGTGCATTCATCTCGCAGAGTTAAACATTTATTTTCATTCAACAGGGTGGATACACTGTGTTTGTAGAATATGTGAAGGAATATTTGGGAGTGCATTGAGATCTATGGTGAAATAGGGAACATCTTCAGATAAAAACAAAACAGAAGATTTCTGAGAAACTGCTTTGGGATGTGCGCAATCCTCTCCAAGAGTTAAACTTTTCTTTGGATTCGACAATTAGAAACACTGGTTTTGTAGACACTGGAAAGGGTTATTTGGGAGTACATTGAGGACTATGGTGATAAACAAAACATATTTAGATAGAAACTAGAAAGAAACTTTCTGTGAAATTGTTTCATGATGTGTATATTCATCTCACAGAGTTAAACCATTCCTTCAGTTCAGCAATTTGGAAACACTGATTTAGTCCATTCTACCAATGGATATTTGGGAGCTCTTTTAGGCCAAAAGTGAAAAAGCAAATATCCCAGGATAAAATCTAGAAGGAAGCTAAGTGAGAAACTGCTTTGTGATGTGTGAATGCATCTTACAGGTTTCAACCTTTCCTCCCATTCAGCAGTTTAGAAAAACTGTTTCTGTAGAATCTTCACAGGGATATTTTGGATTGAATTGTGGCCTATGGCGGAATAGGAAACAACTTCAGACAAAAAGAAGAAAGAAGCTTTCTGAGAAACTACTGTGTGATGTGTGCTTTCATCTCAAAGAGTTATAAATTTCTTTGTATTCAGCATTTTGGAAACATGATTTTGTCCGTTCTATGAATGGATATTTGGGAGCTCAATGAAGCCACTGAAGGAAAAGCAAATATACGAAGGTAAAAACTAGAAGGAAGCTATCTGAGAATCTGCTTTGTGACATGTGCATTCATCTTGCAGAGTTACACTTTTCTTTTAATTCAGCAGCTTGGAAGTATGGTTTTGTAGAATCTGTGATGGGATACTCGGGAGCACATTAAGGCCTATGGTGAAAAAGGAAATGTCTTCAGTTAAAAACTAGAAAGAAGCCTTCTGAAAAACTGCTTTGTGATGTATGCATTCATCTTACAGAATTAAATATTTATTTCTATTCAGCAGATTGGAAACCCTGTTTTTGTCCGTTCTGAGAATGGAAATCTGGGAGCTCACTGGGACAAAGGCAAAAAAGGGAATATCCCAAGATAAAAACTAGAAGGATGCTCTCTAAGACACTGTTTTGTGACATGTGCATTCAATTCATAGAATTAAAAGTTTATTTTCATTCCACAGGTTTTAAAAACTGTTTTTGTGGAATCTGCAAATGGATACTTGGAAGAGCATTGAGGCCTGCTTTCAAAGAGCAAAACTCTTCAGATTACAACTAGACAGAAGCATTCTGAGAAACTTCTTTGTGATGTGTGCATGCATCTCACATTGTTAAACCTTTCTTTCTTTTTTTATTTTGTTTTATACTTTAAGTTCTAGGGTACATGTGCACAATGTGCAGGCTTGTTACATATGTATAATTGTGCCATGTTGGTGTGCTGAACCCGTCAACTCGTCAGCACCCATCAACTCATCATTTACATCAGGTATAACTCCCAATGTCACCCCTCCCCCCTCCCACCTCCCTATTATAGGCCGTGGTGTGTGATGTTCCCCTTCCAGAGTCCAAGTGATCTCATTGCTCAGTTCCCACCTATGAGTGAGAACATGTGGTGTTTGGTTTTCTGTTCTTGCCATAGTTTGCTGAGAAAGATAGTTTCCAGCTGCATCCATGTCCCTACAAAGGACACGAACTCATCCTTTTTTATGGCTGCATAGTATTCCATGGTGTATATGTGCCACATTTTCTTAATCCAGTCTTTCAATTCAGCAGTTAGCAAACACTGCTTTGGTGCATTCTCCGAATGGACATTTGGGGTGCATTGAGGCAAGTAGCAAAAAAGAAAATATCCCAGGATAAACACTAGAAGGAACCCATCTGAGAAATTGCTTTGTGACGTGTGTATTCATCTTCTACAGTTAAACATTTATTTTCATTCAACAGGTTGGAAACACCGTGTTTGTGGAATCTGTGGAGGAATATTTGGGAGAGCATTGAGGCCTGTAGTGATAAAGAAAATGTATTCAGATAGCAACCGGAAAGAAAGTTTCTGAGAAACTCCTTTGTGATGCGCTTATTAATCTCAGAGTGTTAAACCTTTCTTTCAATTCAGCAGTTTGGAAAAACTGTTTTTATCCTTTCTGCCAAAGGATATTTTGAAGCTTTTTGAGGCCAAAAGTAAAAAAGAGAATATCTCAATATAAAATCTATAAGTAAGCCATGTGAGAAGTCACTTTGTGATGTGTGAATTCATCTCACAGAGTTAAACCTTTCTTTTCAGTCAGCAGTTTGGAAACATTGTTTTTGTAGAAGCTTCACAGGAATATTTTGGATTGCATTGCGGCCTATGGTGAAAAAGGAAACATCTTCAGATCAAAAGAAGAAAAAAGCTTTCTGAGAAACTGCTTTGTGATGTGTGCATTCATTTCACAGAGATTTAACTTTCTTTGTATTCAGCAGAGTGGTTACACCGTTTTTGTCCGTTCTGTGTATGGACTTTTGGGAGCTCATAGAGGATGTTGGAGAAAAAGTGAAAATCCCAGGTAAAACCTAGAAGGAAGATATCTGAGAAACTGCTTTCTGATGTGTGCATCCATCTCACTGAGTTACACCATTCTTTTCATTCAGCAATTTTGAAGCACTATTTTTGTAGTACTTGTGAAGGGATATTTGGGAGTGCATTGAGGCCTATGGTGAAAAAGGAAATATCTTCAGATAAAAACTAGAAAGAAGCTTTTTGAAAAACTACTTGTGTTGTGTGCTTTCATCTCACAGAATTAATCTATTCCTTCAGTTGAGCAGTTTGGAAACACTGTTTTTTTCCATTCTGCCAATGGAAATTTGGGAGCTTTTTGAGGCCAAAAGTGAAAAAGAGAATATCCCAGGATAAAACCTAGAAGGAAGCTATGTGAGAAACAGCTTTGTGATGTGTGAATTCCTCAAGCAGTGTTAAACCTTTCTTTTAATTCAGCAGTTGGAAACACTGTTTCTGTAGAATTTGCACAGGAATATTTGGAAGTGCACTGTGGCCTGTGGTGAAGACAGAATTAACTTCAGATAATGAGAGAGAAACTTTCTGAGAAATTGCTTTGTGATGTCTGCATTCGTCTCACAGAGTTATAAACTTCTTTGTATTCAACAGTTTGGAAAGACCATTTTTGTCCATTCTGCGAATGGATGTTTGGGAACTCATTGAGGCCTTTGAAGAAAAAGCGAATATCCCAGGTTAAAAACTAGAAGGAAGCTATCTGAGAAACTGGTTTGTGTGCATTCATCTCACAGAGTTACACCTCTCTTTTCTTTCAGTAGTTTGGAAACACTGTTTTTGTAGAATCTGCAAAGGGATATTTGGGAGCACATTGTGGCCTATGGTGAAAAAGGACATATCTGCAGATAAAAACTAGAAAGAAGCTTTCTGTAAAACTGCTTTGTGATGTGTGCATTCATCTCACAGAGTTAAATGTTTCTTTCTATTCAGCAGATGGGAAACACTGTTTTTGTCTGTTCTGTGAATGGACATTTGGGAGTTTGTTAGGACAAAGGCGAAAAAGGGAATATCCCATGATAAAATCCAGAAGGAAGCTATCTAAGACACCGTTTTGATGTGTGCATTCAATTAACTGAGTTCATCCTTTCTTTTCATTCAGCAGTTTTTAAACACAGTTTTTGTAGTATTTGCAAAGGGATATTTGGAAGCACATTGATGCCTTCAGTGAAAAAACAAACTTCTTCAGATAAAAGTCAGACAGAATCATTCTGAGAAATTTCTTGTGATGTGTGCATTCATCTCACAGTGTTAAACCTTTCTTTCAATAAAACAGTTAGGAAACACTGTTTTGGTATATCCAGCAAATGGACATTTGGGAGCTCATTGAAGACAATGGCTAAAAAGTTATTATCCCAGGCTAAACACTAGAATGAAGTCATCTGAGAAATCGTTTTGTGATGTGTGCATTCATCTCACACAGTTAAACCTTTATTTTCATTCAATAGCTTGGAAACACTGTGTTCGTAGAATCTGTGAAGGGATGTATGGGAGTGCATTGAGGTATATGGTGAAAAAGGAAACATATTCAGATAAAAACAAGAAAGATGCGTTCTGAGAAACTGCTTTGGGATGTGTGCATTCATCTCACAGTGTTAAAACTTCCTATTGATTCAGTAGTTAAGAAGCCTAAATACTAGAAGGAAGCCATCTGAGAGATCACTTTGTGAAGTGTGCATTCATCTCACAGAGTTAAATGTTTATTTTCATTCAAAAAGTTGGAAACACTGCGTATGTAGATCCTGTGCAGGGATATTTGGGTGTGAATTGAGGTCTCTAGTGAAAAAGGAAACATCTTCAGATAAAAATAAAAAAAAAAAGCTTTCTGAGAAAATGCTGTGTGGTGTGTACATTCATATCACAGAATTGTAACTTTCTTTGCATTTATTCAGCAGTTTGGAAACAGTGTTTTCTTACAGTCTCTGAAGTGATATTCGGTAGTGCATTGAGGCTTCCTGTGAAAAAGGAAATGTCTTCAGATAGATAGTAGAAAGAAGCTGTCTAAGAAACTGCTTTGTGATGAGTCCATTCACCTCACAGAGTCAAATCTTTCTTTGGATTCAGCAGTTTGAAAACCCTGATTTATCCATTCTGTAAATGGACGTTTTAGGTGCTCTTTGAGGCCAATGACAAAAAAGGGAATATCCCAGGGTAAAAACTAGAAGGAAGTTATCTAACAAACTGACTTGCGATTTTTGCATTTGTCTCACAGGGTCAAACATTTCCTTTCCCTCAGCATATTGGAAAGAGTGTTTTCTTGGATTCTCTGAAGAGATATTTGGTAGTACTTTGAGGCCTACAGAGGGATAGGATATATCATCCTAGATAAATTAGCAAGAAGCTTTCTGAGAAACTGCTTTGTGATGTGTACATTCATCTCACAGAGTTAAAATTTTCTTTGATTTCAACAGTTTGGAAACACAGTTGAGGATCACAGTGAAAAAGGAAATATCTTGTGAGAAAAACTAGAGAGGAACTTTCTGAGGAACTGCTTTTTGATGTGTGCCTTCATCTCACAGTGTTAAACATTTCTTTGGATTCAGCAGTGTGGCAACACTGTTTTTGTCTATTCTGTGAATTTAGTAGCTCATTGATGTCAATGGTGAGAAAGTGAATATCCCAGGATAAAAACTACAAAGATATCTGAGAAATTTCTCAGAAACTGCTCTGTGATGTATGCATTCATCTTGCAGAGTTGAAACTTTGTTTTCATTCAGCAGTTTGGGAACACCGTTTTGGTAGTATCTGTGCAGGTATATTTGGGAGCACATTGAAGCCAATTGTGAAAAAGGAAATATCATCAGATAAAAACTAGAAAGAAACTTTCTGAGGAACTGCTTTGTGAGTTGTACATTCATCTCACAGAGTTAAAATTTTCTTTGGATTCAGCAGTGCAGTAACACTGACTTTGTTTATTCTGTGATAAACAGGTCCTCTGTGAGATGAATGCACACATCAAAGGAAGATTTGTCAAACAACTTCCTTCTAGTTATTATACTGGGATATTCACTTATTTGCCACTGACCTCAAAGATCTCCCAAATGTCCATTCACAGAAGGGACAACACAATGTTCCCAAATTGCTGAATCCAAAGAAAGATTTAACTCTAGGAGATGAATGCAGACATCACAAAGCAGTATCTCCAAAAGTGTCTTTCTAGTTTTTATCTGAAGACATTTACTTTTTCATCACAGGCATCAATGCGCTACAAAATATCTCTTTGGAGAATCCGAGAAAACACTGTTTTCAAAGTGCTGAATGAAAAGATAGGTTTAATCCTGTGAGATGAATGCACAAATCACAAATTAGTTTGTCGGATAACTTCCTTCTAGTTTTTGTCCTGGGATATTTTCTTATTCGCCATTGGCCTCATTGAGCTCCCAAATGTCCTTTCACAGAATGGACAAAAACAGTGTTTCCAAATGTGGAAACCAAAGAAAGCTTTAACTCTGTGTGATGTTTCAACATATCCAAAAGAAGTTTCCAAGGAAGCTTCTTTCTAGTTTTTATCTGAATATATTTCCTTTTTCATCATAGGACTCAATGTGCTACCAAATATCTCTTTGCAGATTCTAAGAATACAGTGCTACTAAACTGCAGAATGAAAAGAAAGGATGAAGTTTATGAGATGAATGCACACATCACAAAGCACTTTCTCTGATATCTGCCTTCTAGTTTCTATCTTTGGATATTCAGTTTATTGTCATTGGCCTCAATGTTCACATTCGTGTCACAGAGTTAAACGATTCTGTGGATTCAAGAGTGTGGTTACACTGTTTTTGTTTATTCTGCGAATGGACATTCAGTAGCTCATTGAGGTCAATGGTGAAACTGTGAATATCCCAGGATAATTAGAAAGAAGATACCTGAGAAACAGCTTTGTGATGTGTGCATTCATCTCGGAGAGTTAAACATTTCTTTTCATTCAGCTGTTAGAAAACACTGTATTTGTAGTATTTGAAAAGGTATATTTGAGACCACATTGAGGCCAATGGTGAAAAAGGAAATATCTTCAGATGAAAACCAGAAAGAATATTTCCGAGAAACTGCTTTGTGATGTGTGCATTCATCTCACAGAACTAAACCTCACTTTGGATTCAGCAGTTTGGGAACAATGTTTTTGTACAATCTGCGTAAGGACATTTTGGAGCTCATTGAGGCCAATGGCAAAAAACTGAATACCCAAGGATAAAAACTAGAAGGTAGATATCTGAGAAACTGCTTTGTGATGTGTCCATTCATGTTGCAGAGTTAATCCTTTCTTTTCATTCCGCAGTTTGGTAGCACTTTTTCTTAGAATCTGCAAAGAGATATTTGTTAGTGCATTCAAGCCTACAATGTAAAAGGAAATATATTCAGATAAAAACAACAAAGAAGCTTCCTTGGAAACTGCTTTTGGATGTGGTCATTCATCTCACAGAGTTAAAGCTTTCTTTGGATTCACCAGTTTGGAAGCACTGTTTTTGTCCTTTCTGCGAATGGACACTTTGGAGATCTTTGAGGCCAATGGTGATAAAGCAACTATGCCAGGAAAAAAACTAGAGGGAAGTTATCTGACAAATCGACTTGTGATTTGTGCATTCTTTTCACAGAGTTAAAGACTACTGCTCATTCACCAGTTTGGAAACACTGTTTTCTTGGATTTTCCAAAGAGATATTTGGTAGCACTTTGAGGCCTACAGTTGAAAAGGAAACATCTTCTGGGAAGAAATAGAGAGAAGCTTTTTGAAAAACTGCTTTGTGATGTGTGCATTCACCTCAAAGAGTTAAACCTTTCTTTTGATTCAGCAGTTTCAGAACACTGTTTTTGTCCACTCTGGGAATGGACATTTGGGTGCTCTTTGATGCCAATGGTGTAAAAGCAAATATCATAGAATAGAAAGTACAAGGAAGTTATCTGACAAACCGAGTTGTATTTACTGCATTCATCTGATAGAGTTAAACAGTTCTTTTCATTCAGAAGTTTGGAAACAGTGTTTTCTTGTATTCTGCAAAGAGATATTGGGTAGCACTTTGAGGACTACAGAGGAAAAGGAAATGTCTTCTGAGAAACACTAGAAAGAAGCTTTCTGAGAAACTGCATTGAGAAATGTGCGTTCCTGCCACAGAGTTAATGTGGATTCAGCAGTGTGGTCACACTGTTTTTGTTTATTCAGTGAAAGGACATTTGGTAGCAATTTGAGGTCAATGGTGAAAAAGTGAGGGCCAGAATAACTAGAAAGAAGATATCTCAGAATCTGTTTGTGATATGTGCATTGATCTCACAAAGTTAAACATTTCTTTTCATTCAGCAGTTAGGAAACACTGTTTTTGTAGTATCTCTGAAGGTATATTTGGGAGTGCATTGAGGCCAATTGTGAAAAATGAAATATCTTCAGATGAAAATTAGAAAGAATATTTCTGAGAAAGCGTTTTGTGATGTGTGCATTCATCTCACAGAGTTACACCTCTTTTTGGAATCAGCAGTTTGGGAACAATGTTTTTGTCCATTCTGTGAAAGGACATTTGGGAGGTCATTGAGGCCAATTATGTAAAAGTGAGTATCCCAGCACAAAAACTAGAAGGAAGTTATCTGAAAAACCGACCTGTGAGGTGTGCAATCCTCTCACAGGGTTAAAACTTTCTTTTCATTCAGCGTTTTGGAAACACTGTTTTCTTACAATCTGTGAAGATATACGGTAGCACATTGAGGCCTCTGGTAAATAAGGAAAATTTGTTCAGATCGATAGTAGAAAGATGCTTTCTGAGAAATGGCTTTGTGATGTGTGCATTCAACTCACTTAGTTAAATGAGTCTTTGGATTTAGTAGTTTGGTAACATTGTTTTTGCCCATTCTGTGAATGGACATTTGAGAGCTCTTTGAGGACAATGGTGAAAAAGCAAATATCCCAGGATAAAACTAGAAGGAAGTTATCTGACAAACAGACTTGTGATTTGTACATTTATCTCACAGAGTTAAACATTTCTTTTCATTCAGCAGCTTGGAAACAATGTTTTCTCAGATTCTCTGAAGAGATGTTTGGTAGTGCTTTGATGCCTGCAGTGAAAATGGAAATACCTTCAGATAAAAACTAGAAAGAAGCTTTCTAAGAAATGGCTTTGTGATGTGTGCATACATCTCACAGAGTTAAATATTTCTTTGGATTCAGCAGATTGGAACACTGTTTATGTCCATTCTGTGAATAGAGATTTTAGAAATCTTTGAGGCCAATGGCATATAAGGGAATATCGTAGGATAAAAACTAGAAGGAAGTTATCTGACAAAGTGCCAATTGATGTGTGCATTCACAGAATGTAACATGTCTTTTTATTCAGCAGTTAGGAAACACTGTTTTCTTAGAATCTATGAAGAGATATTCAGTAAAACACCGAGGCCAATGGTGAAAAAGGAATTATCTTCAGATAAATTGTAGAAACAATGTTTCTGAGTAACTGCTGTGTGATATGTGCATTCATGTCACAGAGTTAAACTTTTCTTTAGATTCATCAGTTTGGAAACATGGGTTTTGTCCATTCTGCAAGTGGACATTCTGTAGCTCATTGAAGCCAAAGGCAAAAAACTTAATATCCAAGGAAGAAAACTGGAAGGCAAATATCTGAGAAACTGTTTTGTGATGTGTCCGTTCATTTTGCAATGTCAATCATTCCTTTTCATTCAGCAGCTTGGTAGCACTGTTTTCTTATAAACTGTGAAGAGATATTTAGTAGCACACTGATGACTGTGATAAAAATGGAAATATATTCAGATAGATCTAGAAAGAAGCTCCCTTGGAAACTGATATCAGATGTGTACATTCATCTCACAGATTTAAAGCTTTCTTTGAGTTCAGCAGTTTGGAAACACCGTTGCTGTCCATTCTTCAAATGGACATTTGGGAGATCTTTGAGGCCAATGGCGAAAAAATAAATATCCCACGACAAAAACTGGAAGGAAGTTATCTGACAAACCGACTTGCAATTTGTGCATTCATCTCACAGAGTTAAAGATTTGTTTTCATTCAGCAGTATGGAAACAGGGTTTTCTCGGATTCTCCAAAGATGTATTGGCTAGTGATTTCAGGCCTAGAGTGAAAAACAAAACACTTATTGGAAGAATTTGAGAGAAGCTTTATGAGAAACTGCGTTGTGATGTGTGCATTCATCTCAAAGAGTTAAACTTTTCTTTGGATTTAACAGTTTTGCAACACTGTTTTTGTCCTTTCTGGGAATGGACATTTGGGTTTTCTTTAAGGTCAATGGGGAAAACATGAATATCCCAGAATAAAAATTATGAGGAAGTTATCTGACAAATCAAATGTGTTTTGTGCATTCATCTCAAAGAGTTAAACAGTCCTTTTCAGTCAGCAGTTTGTAAACAGTGTTTTCTTATATTCTGCAAAGTGATATTGGGTAGGGCTTTAAGGCCTACAGAGGAACAGGAATATCTTTTAGGAAAAACTAGAAGGAAGCTTTCTGAGAAACTGCTTGTGATGTGTGCATTTATGTCACAAAGTTAATCCATTCTGTGGAATCAGCAGTGTGGTTACACTGTTTTTGATTATTCTGTGAATGGACATTTTGTAGCTCGTTGAGGTCAGTGTCAAAAAAGTGAATATCTCAGGATAACTAAAAAGAAGATATCTGAGAAACTGTTTTGTGAAGTGTGCATTCATGTCACACAGACAAACATTTCTTTTCATTCAGCAGTTTGGCAACACTGTTTTTGTAGTATCTGTGAAGGTATATTTGTGAGCACATTGAGGCCAATGGTGAAAAAGGAAATACCTTCAGATGAAAGTTAGAATGAATATTTCTGAGAAACTGCTTTGTGATGTGGGCATACATCTCACAGAATTACACCTCTCTTTGGATTCAGCAGTTTGGGAACAATGTTTTTGTCCACTCTGCAAAAGGATATTTGGGAGTTCATTGAGGCCAATGGAGAAAAAGCAAATATCCCAGGATAAAAACTAGAACGTTGTTAACTGACAAACCGACATGTGAAGTGTGAATTCCTCTCACAGAGTTAAACCTTTCATTTCATTCAGCAGTTTGGAAACAGTGTTTTCTTTGGATTATCTGAAGAGATGTTTGGTAGTGCTGTGATACCTGTGGTGGAAAAGGAAACATCTTCAGAAAAAAATGGAAGGAAGCTTTCTGAGAAACTGCTTTGTGATGTGTGCATTCATCTCACATAGTTAAATCTTTCTTAGGATTCAGCAGTTAGGAAACACTGTCTTTGTAGTATCTATAAAGGTATATTTGGGAGTGCATTGAGGTCAATGGTGAAAAAGGAAATATCTTCAGATGAAAGCTAGAAAGATTCTTTCTGAGAAACTGCTTTGTGATATGTGCATTCATCTCACAGAGTTGCACCTCTCTTTGGATTCAGCAGTTTGGGAACAATGTTTTTGTCCATCCTGTAAATGGATGTTTGGAAGCTCTTTGAGGCCATTGGTGAAAAAGTGAATATCCCAGGATAAAAACTAGAATTAAGTTATCTGACAAACTGACTTGTGATTTGTACATTCCTCTCACAGAGTTATACATTTCTTTTCTTTCAGCAGTTTGGTAACACTATTTTTGTCCATTCCGTGAATGGACATTTGGGAGATCTTTGAGGCCAATGGTGAAAAAGTGAATATCCCAGAATAAAAACTAGAAGGATGTTATCTGACAAACCAACCTGTGATGTATGCATTCATCTCGCAGATTGAAAGCTGTCTTTTCACTCAACAGTTTGGAAACCCTGTTTTCTTAGAATCTGTGATGTGATATTCTGTAGTGCGTTGAGGCCTACTGTGAAAGAGGAAATATCTACAGGTAAATAGTAGAAAGGATGTTTCTGACTAAATGCTTTGTGATGTGTGCATTCATCTCACAGAATTTTACCTTTCTTTGAATTCATCAGTTTGGAAATGCAGTTTTTGTCCATTCTGTAAATGGACACTTGGAATCTCATTGAGGCCAATGGCATAAAACTGAATATCCCAGGATAAAAACTAAAAGGAAGATATCTGAGAAACCACATTGTGATGTGTCTATTCAATTTGCAGAGTTAAACCTTTCTTTTCATTCAGCAGTTTGTTAGCACTGTTAGAATGTGCAAAGAGATATTTGGTAGCACATTGAGGACTATGATTAAAAATGAAATAACTTCAGATAAAAAGATAGAAGGAAATTTCCTGAGAAACTGCTTTTGAATGTGTTCATTCATCTCAAACAATTAAAGCTTTCTTTGGATTCAACAGTTTGGAAACATTGTTTTTGTCCATTCTGCGAATGGACATTTGGGAGATATTTACAGCCAATGGCAAAAAAGTGAATATCCCAGGACAAAAACTAGAAGAAAGTTATCTGACAAACCCACTTGTGATTTGTGCATCTGTCTCACAGAGTTAATGATTTCTTTTCATTCAGAAGTTTGGAAACAGTGTTTTCTTGTATTCTGCAGAGACATTTTGTAGCACTTTGAGGCCCATGGTGAAAAAGGAAATATCTTGTTGAGAAAAACTACAGAGAAGCTTCCTCAGAACATGCTTTGGGATGTGTGCATTCATCTCACAGAATTAAACTTTCTTTAGATTCGGCAGTGTGGTAACACTGTTTTTGTTTTTTCTGTGAATGGTCATTTTGTAGCTCTTTGCATTCAATGGCAAAAAGTGAATATCCCAGGATAAAAACTAGAAAGGAGATATGTGAGAAACTGCTTTGTGATGAGTGCGTTAATCTTGCAGAATTGAACCTTCCTTTTCATTCAGCAGTGTAAAAACACTGTTTTTGTATTGTCTGTGAGGGTACATTTGGGAGCTCATTGAGGCCAATGGTAAAAAAGGAAATGTCTTGAGATAAAAACTAGAAAGAAGCTTTCTAAGAAACTGCTTTCTGATATTTGCAATTATCTCAAAGAGGCAAACATTTCTTTGGATTCAGCAGTTTCAGAACAAAGCTTTTGTGCATTCTGCAAATGGACGCTTGGGTGCTCTTTGAGGCCAATGGCAAAATAAGCAAATATCACAGGATAAAAACTACAAGGTTGTTATCTGACAAACTGACTTCTGTTTTGTGCATTTATGCCACAGAGTTAAACATTTGTTTTCATTCAGCAGTTTGGGAACTCTCAGAGTTACACTTCTCTTTGGATTCAGCTGTTTGAGAGCAATGGTTTTGCCCATTCTGTGAAAGGACAATTGGGAACTCATTGAGGCCAATGGTGAAAAAGCCGATATCCCAGGACAAAAACTAGAAGGAAGTTATCTGACAAACCAACCTGTGAACTGTGCATTCCTCACACAGAGTTAAACCTTTCTTTTCATTCAGCAGTTTGGAAACACTGTTTTCTTTCAATCTGCAAAGAGATATTCAGTAGCACAGAGAGGCCGCCTGTGAATAAGGAAATGTCTTCAGATCAATAGAAGAAAGAAGTTTTCTGAGAAACTGCTTTCTGATGTGTGTGCTCAACTCAAAGAGTTAAATATCTCTTTGGATTCAGCAGTTTGGTTACACTGTTTTTGTCCATTCTGCGAATGGACATTTGAGATCTCTTTGAGGCCAATGGCAAATATCCCGGGATAAAAGCAAATATCCCAGGAAAAAAGCTAGAAAGAAGTTATCTGACAAACTGACTTGAGGTTTCTACATTCATCTCACAGAGTTAAACATTTTTTTTCATTCAGCAATTTGGAAACACTGTTTTCTTAGAATCTGCAATGAGATATTGGGTAGAGCTTTGAGGTCCATGATGATAATGCAAATATCTTGTGAGAAAAACAAGAAAGAAGTTATCGCACAAACAAACTTGTGATTTGTACATTCATTTCACAGAGTTAAACATTCCTTTTCATTCAGCATTTTGGAAACAGTGTTTTCTCTGGTTCTCCTAAGAGATAATTGGTAGAGCTTTGATGCCCGTGGTGAAAGAGGAAATATCTTCAGATAAAAACTAGAAAGAAGTTTTCTGAGAAACTGCTTTGTGATGTGTGTATTCACCTCACAGAGTTAAATCTTTCTTTGGATTCAGCAGTTTGGGAACACTACTTTTGTCTGTTCTGCAAATCAACATTTTGGAGATCTTTGAGGCCAATGGTGAATAAGCGAATATCCCAGGATAAAAAAACTAGAAGGAAGTTATCTGACAATCAACCCTTTGATGTGTGCATTCATATCACAGAGTAAAACCTGTCTTTTCTTTTTTTTTTTTCTTTTTTTTTTTCTTTTTTTGAGATGGAGTCTCATTCTGCTGCCCAGGCTGGAGTGCAGTGGCATGATCTCGGCTCACTGCAAGCTTCACCTCCTGGGTTCCCGCCATTTTCCTGCCTCAGCCTCCTGAGTAGCTGGGACTACAGACACTCGCCACCACACCCAGCTATTTTTTTTTTTTTTTGTATTTTTAGTAGACACAGGGTTTCACCGTGTTGGCCAGGATGGTCTCGATCTGACCTCGTGATCCGCCTGCCTCGGCCTCCCAAAAGTGCTGGGATTACAGGCATGAGCTACCATGCCTGGCCAAAACCTGTCTTTTCATTCAGGAGTTTGGAAACATCTTTTTTTTAGAATCTGCCAAGAGATATTCCATAGTGCATCAAGGCCTATGGTGAAATAGGAATCATCTTCAGAAAAATTGTAGAAACAATGTTTCTGAGTAACTGCTGGGTGATACATGCATTCATCACACAGAGTTAAACCTTTCTTTGGACTCATCAGTTTAGAAACAAGGTTATGGTCCATTCTGCAAATGGACATTAGGGAGCTCATTGAGGACAATGGCAAACAACTGAATATCAAAGGATAAAAACTAGAAGGTAGATATCTGAGGAAGCACTTTTTGATGTGTGCATTCATGTTGCAGAGTTAATCCTTTCTTTTCATACAGTCGTTTGGTAGCACTGTTTTCTTAGAATTTGCAAAGAGATATTTATTAGCACATTCAGGCCTACGATGAAAAAGGAAACACATTCAGATAAAAACTAGAAAGAAGTTTCCTTGGAAACTGGTTTTGGTTGTGTTCATTCATCTCACAGAATTAAAGCTGTCATTGGATTCAGTAGTTTGGAAACTGTTTTTGTCCATTCCGCAAATGGACATTTGGCAGATCTTTGAGGACAATGGCAAAAAAGCGATTATCACAGGACAAAACTAGAAGGAAGTTATCTGACAAACCAACCTGTGAATTGTGCATTCCTCTCACAGAGGTAAACCTTTCTTTTCCTTCAGCAGTTTGGAAACACTGTTTTCTTACAATCTGCAAAGAGAGATTTGGTGGAGTATTGAGGCCTCCGATGAATAAGGAAATGTCTTCAGATCAAAAGTAGAACGAAGCTTTCTGAGAAACTGCTTTGTAATGTGTGTGTTCACCTCACAGAGATAAACCTTTCTTTGGATTCAGCAGTTTGGTAACACCACTTTTGTCCATTCTGTGAATAGATGTTTGTTAGCTCTTTGAGGCCAATGGCAAAAAAGCGAATATCAAAGGATAAAAACTGGAAGGAAGTTATCTGAAAAACTGATATGTGATTGGTACATTCATCTCACAGAGTTAAACATTTCTTTTCATTCAGCAGTTTGGAACCTGTGTTTTCTCGGATTCTCTGAAGAGATACTTGGTAGCACTTTGAGGCCTGCAGTGAAAAAGGAAATATCTTCAGATAAAAACTACAAAAAGCTTTCTGAGGAACTGCTTTGTGATCTGTGCATTCATATCACAGAGTTAAATCTTTCTTTGGATTCAACTCTTTGGGAACACTGTTTTCGTCCATTCTACTAATGGACATTTGGGAGATACTGAGGCCAAAGCAGAATAAGAGAATATCCCAGGATAAGAACTAGAAGGAAGTAATCTGACAAATCGCCCTTTCATGTGTTCATTCATCTCACAGTGTAAAACCCATCTTTTCATTCAGCAGTTTGGAAACACTGTATTCTTACAATCTGCAAAGAGATATTCAGTAGTGCATCGAGGCCTATGGTGAGAAAGGAAATATCTTCAGATATATTGTAGAAACAATGTTTCTGAGTAACTGCTTTGTGACAGGTGAATTCATCTCACAGTGTTATACCTTTCTTTGGATTTATCAGTTTGGAAATATTGTTATTGTTCATTCTGCAAATGGACATAAGGGAGACCTTTGAGGCCAATGGAGAGAAAGCGAATAACCCAGGACAAAAACTAGAAGGAAGTTATCTGACAAACTGAATTGTGATATTTGCTTTCATCACACAGAGTTAAAGATTTCTTTTCATTCAGCAGTTTGGAAACAGTGTTTTCTTGAATTCTCCCAAGAGATATTTGGTAGCACTTTGAGGCCTAGAGTGAAAAAGGAAGCATCTTGTTCGAAGAACTAGAGAGAAGCTTTCTGAGAAAGAAAAGCTTCACTGCTTTATGATGTGTGCATTCAAGTCACATAGGTAAACCATTCTGTGGATTCAGCAGTGTGGTTACACTGTTTTTGTTTATTCTGCGAATGGACATTTGGTAGCTCATTGAGGTCAATGGTGAAAAAGTGAATATCCCAGAACAAAAACTAGAAAGAAGGTATCTGAGAAACAGCTTTGTGATGATATTCATTTCGCAGAGTTAAACATTTATTTCCTTCGGTAGTTAGGAAACACTGCTTTCATAGTATCTGTGAAGGTTTCTTGGGGAGCTCATTGATGCCAATGGTGAAAAAGGAAATATCTTCAGATGAAAACTAGAAGGAATCTTTCTGAGAAACTACTTTGTGATGTGTGCATTCATCTCACAGAGTTACACTCTCTTTGGATTCAGCCATTTGGAAAAAATGATTTTTTTTCCATTCTGTGAGAGGACATTTGGGAGCTCAATGAAGCCAATGACACAAAAGTGAATATCTCAGGACAAAAATGAGAAGAAAGTTATCTGGCAAACTGACCTGTGAAATTTGCATTCCTCTCTCAGAGTTAAACCCTTCTTTTCATTCAACAGTTTGGAAACACTGTTTTCTTTCAATCTGTGAAGAGATATTTGGTAGTGCATTGAGGCCTCCTGTGAAAAAGGAAATGTTTTCAGATAAATAGTACAAAGAATCTTTAGAAGAAGCTGTTTTGTGATGTGGGCATTCACTGCACAGAGTTAAACATTTCTTTGGATTCAGCACTTTGGTAACACTGTTTTGGTACATTCTGGGTGCTCCTTGAAGCCAATGGACGCTTGGGTGCTCCTTGAGGCCAATGGCAAAAAAGTGAATATCCCAGGATAAAAACTAGAAAGAAGTTATCTAACAATCTGACTTGTGATTTGTACATTCATCTCACATAGTTAAACATTTCTATTCATTCTTCAGTTTAGAAACAGTGTTTTATCAGATTCTCCATAGAGATATTTGGTAGCACTTTGATGCCTGTGGTGAAAAAGGAAATATCTTCAAATAAAATCTAGAAGGAGTGGGGTGGTGCCTAGGTGGCTGAACAGGAAGAGTTCCAGCCTCCTGCTCCCAGCGTGAGTGACACTGAAGACGGGTGATTTCTGCATTAACAACTGAGGTAGCAGGCTCTTCACACTGAGGTGTGTCAGACAGTGGGTGCAGGTCAGTGGGTGCAGGCCAACGGGTGAGAGCCAAAACAAGATGAGGCATTTCCTCACCTGGGAAGTGAAAGAGGGAAGGGAATTCCATTTCCTAGCCAAGGGAAACCATGACAGACAACACCTGGAAAATTGGGTCACTCCCACCCTAATACTGTGCTTTATCAAGTGTCTTAGCAAATGGCACACCAGGAGACTATATCCTGCAACTGGCTCAGAGGGTCCCACGACCATGAAACCTCTCTCATTGCTAGCACAGCAGTCTGAGATCTAACTGCAAGGCGGCAGTGAGGCTGGGGAAGGGTCGTCTGCCATTGCTGAGGCTTAAGTAGGTAAACAAATCACCCAGGAAGCTCGAACTGGGTGGATCCAACTGCAGCCCAAGGAGCCCTGCCTGCCCTTGTAGACTCCATCTCAGGGGACAGGGCATAGCCAAAAAACAGGCAGCAGAAACCTCTGCAGATGTAAATGTATCTGTATGACAGATTTGAAGAGAGTAGTGGTTCTCTAAGCATGGAGTTTGAGATCTGAGAACGGACAGACTGCTAGCTCAAGTGGGTCCCTGTCCCCTGAGTGGCCTATCTGGGAGATATCCCTCACTAGGGGCAGACTGACACCTCACACAGCCATGTACTCCTCTGAGATAAAGCTTCCAGAGGAATGATGAGAGAGCAACATTTGTTGTTCAGTAATATTCATTCTTCTGCAGCCTCTGCAGGTGATACCTAGGCAAACAGGGTCTGGAGTGGACCTCAAGCAAACTCCAACAGACCTGTAGCTGAGGGTCCTAAGTGTTAGAAGGAAAACTAATAAACAGAAAGGACATCCACACGAAAACCCCATCTGTAAGTCACCATCATCAAAGACCAAAGGCAGATAAAACCACCAAGATGGAGAAAAAGCAGTGTAGAATAACTGAAAATTCTAAAAATCAGAGTGCCTCTCCCCCTCCAAAAGAATGCAGCTCCTTGCCAGCAATGGAACAAAGTTGGATGGAGAATGACTTTGATGAGATGAGAGAAGAAAGCTTCTGATGACCAGGCTTCTCCAAGCTAAAGGAGGGAGTACAAACCCACTGCAAAGAAACTAAAAACCTTCAAAAAAGATTTGATGAATGGCTAACTAGAATAACCAATGTAGAGAAGTCCTTAAGTGACCTGATAGAGATGAAAACCTTGACACAGGAACTACGTGACAAGTGCACAAGCTTCAGTAACCAACTCTATCTACTGGAAGAAAGAGTATCAGTGATTGAAGATCAAATGAATGAAGTGAAGTGAGAAGAGAAGTTTAGAGAAAAAAGAGAAAAAAGGAAATGAAGAAAGCCTCCAAGAAATATGGAACTATGTGAAAAGACCAAATCTACATCTGATTGGTGTACCTGAAAGTGACTGGCAGAATGTTGTAAAACACTGCTGGATATTATCCAGTAGAACTTCCACAACCTAGCAAAGCAGGCCAACATTCAAATTCAGGAAATACAGAGAATGCCACAAAGATATTCCTTTAGAAGAACAGCTCCAAGACACATAATTGTCAGATTCACTGAAGGTGAAATAAAGGAAAAAAATGTTAAGGACAGGCAGAGAGAAAGGTTGGGTTACCCACAAAGGGAAGCCCATCAGACTAACAGTGGATCTCTTGGCAGAAATTCCACAAGCAAGAAGAGAATGGAGGTTAATATTCAACATTCTTAAAGGAAAGAATTTTCAACCCAGAATTTCATATCAGCCAAACAGTTTCATAAGTGAAGGAGAAATAAAATCCTTTATAGACAAGCAAATTCTGAGAGATTTTGTCACTACCAAGCCTGCCCTACGAGACCTCCTGAAGGAAGCACCCGGAACAACCACTACCAGTGACTACTAAACCATGCCAAAATGACTCATTGTATGAGGCCAACATCATCCTAATACCAAATCCTGGCAGAGACACAACAAAAATGAGAATTTTAGACCAATATCCCTGACGAATGTCGCTGCAAAAATCCTCAATAAAATACTGGCAAACTGAATCCTGCAGCACATCAGAAAGCTTATCCACCATGATAGAGTGGGCTTCTTCCCTGGGATGCAAGGCTGGTTCAACTTATGCAGATCAATAGATGTAATCCAGCATAAAAACAGAACCACAGACAAAAACCACATATTATCTCAATAGATGCAGAAAAGACCTTTGACAAAATTCATCAGTTCTTATGCTAAGAACTCTCAGTAAATTCGGTATTGATGGAACATATTTCAAAATAATAAGAGCTGTTTATGACAAACCCACAGCCAATATACTGAATGGGCAAAAACTGCAAGCATTCCCCTTGATAACTGGAACAAGACAGGGATGCCCTCTCTCACCACTCCTATTCAACATAGTGTTGGAATTTCTGGCCAGGGCAATCAGGCAAGAGAAAGAAATAAAGCGTATTCAATTAGAAAAGGAGGAAGTCAAAGTGTCCCTGTTTGCAGATGACAGGATTGTATATTTAGAAAACTTCATGAGATGAATGCGCACATCACACAGAAGTTTCTCATAAAGGTTCTCTCCAGTTGTCATCTGAAGGTAGTTCCTTCTTCAATGTAGGCTTCAATATGCCCCCAAGTGTCCATTTGTGTATATGTCGAAGACAGAGTTTCCAAACTGCAATGTAAAGAAAGGTTTAACATTGTGAGATCAATGCACACATCACAAAGCAGTTTCTCAGAAAGCTTCTTTCTAGTTTCATCTGAGGATATTTCTTTTTTCGCCATAGACTACATTGCGTTCCAAAATATCCCTTCATAGATTCAACAAAAACAGTGATTCCAAACTGCTCAACAACAACAACAAAAATTTAACTCTATGAGATGAATGCACACATCACAAAGCAGTTTCTCAGAAAGCTTCTTTCCAGTTGTCTTCTGAAGATATTTCCTTCTTCACCAAAGGCCTCAATGTACTACCGAATGTCATTTTGCAGATTCCACAAAAACAGTGCTACCAAACTGCTCAATGAAAAGAAAGATTTACCTCCATGAGTTTGAATTCACACATTACATAGCAGTTTCTAGGAAACCTTCTTTCTAGTTTTTTTCTGAGGATATTTACTTTTTCACCTTAGGCTTCAATGTGCTCCCAAATATCCCCTCTCATATTCCACAAAAAAAGTGATTCCAAACTGCTCAACCAAAAGAAAGGTTTAACTCTATGAGATGAATGCACACATCACAAAGCAGTTTCTCAGAAAGCTTCTCTCCAGTTTTTATCTGAAGATATTTCCTTTTTCACCATAGGCCTCAATGCATTCTGGAATATCCCTTCATGGATTCCACAAAAACAGTGTTACCAAACTGCTCAATGAAAAGAAAGGTTTAACTCTGCGAGATGATTTCACACATCACAAAGTAGTGTCTTGGAAAGGTTCCTTCTAGTTTTTATCTGAGGATATTTCTTTTTAGTATAGGCTTCAATTAGGTTACAAATATCCCCTCTCATATTTCACAAAAACAGTGATTCCAAACTGCTCAACCCAAAGAAATGTTTAACTCTATGAGATGAATGGGCACATCACAAGGCAGTTTCTCAGAAAGCTTTCTTGCAGTTCTCATCTGAATGTATTTCCTTCTTCACTCACTGTGCCCCCAAATGTCCTTTCACGTATATGTAGAAGACAGTGTTTCCAAACCTACAATGTAAAGAAATGTTTAACTCTGTGAGATGAATGCACACATCACAAGGCAGTTTATCAGAAAGATTGTTTCTAGTTTTTATCTGAGGAGATTTCCTTTTCCTCCATAGGCTTCAATGCACTCCAAAATATGCCTTCTCAGATTACACAAAAACAGTGATTTCAAACTGCTCCATAAACAGAAAGTTTTAACTCTATGAGATGAATGCACACATCATAAAGCAGTTTCTCAGAAAGCTTCTCTCCAGTTTTTATCTGAAGGTATTTCCTTTTTCACCATAGGCCTCAATGCAATCCTGAATATCCTTTTGCAGCTTCCACAAAAACAGTACTACCAAACTGCTCAATGAATAAAAAGGTTTAACTCTGTGAGATGTATTCACTCGTCACAAAGTAGTTTCTCAGAAGGCTGCTTTCTAGTTTTTATGTGAGGATATTTCCTTTTTCACCATAGGCCTCCTACCACTCCCAATTATCACCTCTCATATTCCACAAAAACACTGATTATAAACTGCTCCACCAAAAGTAGCATTTAACTCTAGGATATGATATTACATAAACAGTTTTTTCATACGGTTCAATGAAAAGACAAAAGCAACACTGTGAGAGGAATGTACACATCACGAAGCTGTTTTTCAGAAAGTTTCTCTCCAGTTTTCATCTGAAGATATTTTCTTTTTCACCATAGGCCTCATTGTGCTCCTAAATACCCCAATGCCGACTACACAAAAAGGATTACCAAACTGTTCAGTAGAAAGAAAGGTTTAACTCGGTGAGATGAATTCACACATCACAAAGCAGTTTCTCGGAGAGCTTCTTTCTAGTTTTTATCTGAGGATATTTCCTTTTTCACCATAGGTTTCAAAGCGCTCCAAAATATCCCTTCTCAGATTCCACAAAAACAAGATTCCAAACTGCTCAATCAAAAGAAAGGTTTAACTCTGTGAGATGAATGCACGCATCACAAAACAGTTTCTTGGAACGTTTCTTTCTAGTTTTTATTTGAGGACACATACTTTTTCACCATAGGCTTCAATGTACTCCCAAATATGCCCTCTCATTTTCTACAAAAACACTGATTCCAAGCTGCTTAATCTAAAGAAAAACGTATAACTCTAAGAGATTAATGTGCACACTACAAAGCAGTTTCTCAGAAACCTTTCCAGTTGTCATCTGAAGATATTTCCTTCTTCACCATAGGCCTCAATGTGCCACTAAATGTCCATTCATGCATACGTCAAAGTGTTTCCAAACTGTGGCATGTAAAGAGAGGTTTAACCCTGTGAGATGAATGCACCATAGGCTTCAATGGTGAAAAAGTAAATATCCTCAGATAAAAACCAGAAAGAAGTTTTCTGAGAAACTGCTTCAATGCGCTCCCAAATATCCATTCACAGTTTCTACAAAAGCAGTGTTTCCAAAGTGCTGAATGAAAAGAAAGTTTTATCTCAGTGACATGAATGCACTCACAACAAAGCTGTCTCTCAAATAACTTCTGACTAATTTTTATCCGGAAATATTTGCTTTTTTGCTATTGCCCTCAATGAGCTCACAAATGTCCATTCATAGAATGGGCAAAAACAGTGTTTCCAAATATTTAATAAATAGAAAGGTTTAACTCTGTGAGATGAATGTGCCCATCACAAAGCAATTACTCAGAAGCCTTCTTTCTAGTTTTTCAATGAAGATATTTTCTTTCTCACCATAGGTCTCAATATGCTCTGAAATATCCCTTCACAGATTCTACAAAAACATTGTTTCCAAACTGCTCAATGAACTGAGATGTTAAACTCTGCAAGATGAATACACACATCTCAAAGGGGTTTCTCAGATAGTTTCCTTCCAGTTTTTATCTGGGGATACTCTCTTTTTGGCTATTGGCCTCAAGGATGTACAAAATATCCATTTGCAGAGAGGACAAAAACAGGGTTTCCAAACTGCTGAATGAAAAGAAAGGTTTAACACTGTGAGAAGAATGTGCACATCACAAAGCAGTTTCTCAGAAAGCTTCTTTCTTGTTTTGATCTGAAGATATTTTCTTTTTCACCAAAGGCCTCAATGCACTCCCAAATATTCTTTCACAGTTTCTACAAAAACAGTGTTTACAAACTGCTGAATAACAGAAAGGTATAACTCCGTGAGATGAATGCACACATCACAAAATGGTCTCTCAGATAGCTTGCTTCTAGTTTATCTAAGCCATTGACCTCAATGAGCTCCCAAATATCCATTTGCAGAATGGACAAATCAGTGTTTCCAAACTGCTGAATTGAATGAAAGGTTTAATTCTGTGAGTAGAATGCACACATCACAAGACAGTTTCTCAGAAAACTTCTTTCTAGTTTATATTGAAGATATTTTCTTTTTTCCCCATAAGCCTCAGTGCACTGAAAAATACCCGTTTGCAGATTATACAAAAACTGCGTTTCCAAACTGCTGAATTAACAGACAGGTTTATGTCTGCCAGATGCATGCACAAAACTCAAAGCAGTTTCTCAGAGAGCTTTCTTCTAGTTTTTATCTGGGGATATTTGCTTTTTGGCCATTGGACCTAGGAGTTCCCAAATACCCATTTGCAGAATGGACAAAAACAGGTTTCCAAACTGCTGAATCAAAAGAAATGTTTAACTCTTTGAGATGAATGCACACATCACAAAGCAGTTTCTCAGAAAGATTCTTTCTAGTTTTTATCTGAAGATATTTTATTTTTCACCATAGGCCTCAATGGGTTCCCAAATATCCCTTTGTACATTCCACAAAAGTGAGTTTACAAACTGCTGAATAAAAATAAAGCTTTAACTCTGTGACACGAATGCACACATCACAAAATGATCTGACAGATATCTTCCTTCTGGTTTTTATCCAGGGATATTCGCTTTTTGACCATTGGCCTCAATGAGCTCCACAATGTCCATTTGCAGAATCAACAAAAACAGAGTTTTCAAACTGGTGAATCAAAAGAATGGCTTAATTTTGTGAGATGAAGGTACACATCACAAAGCAGTTTCTCAGAAAGCTTCTTTCTGGTTTTTATCTGAGGATATTTAGTTTTTCACCATGGGCTTCAATGTGCTCCAACATATCCCTTCTTAGATTCCACAAAAACAGTGACTCCAAACTGCTCAGCCAACAGAAAGGATTAACTCTATGAGATGAATGCACACATCACAGCAGTTTCTCAAGAAGCTTCTCTCCAGTTTTTATCTGAAGATATTTCTTTTTCACCACAGACCTCTATTCACTCCCGAATATCCCTTTACAGATTCCACAAAAACAGAGCTAAAAAACTGTTCAATGAAAAGAAAGATTTAACTCTGTGAGGTGAATACACACATCACAAAGCAGTTACTCAGAACGCTTCTTTCTAGTTTTTATCTGAGAATATTTCCTTTTTCACCATAGGCTTCAGTGTGCTCCTAAATATCCCCTGTCATATACCACAAAAACACTCATTCTAAACTGCTTAACCAAAAGAAATGTTTAACTGCATGAGATGAATGCGCACATCACAAATCAGTTTCTCAGAAAGCTTCTTCCCAGTTGTCATCTGAAGATATTTCCTTCTTCACCATAAGTCAAAATACACCCCAAAATGTCCACTCGTTTATATGTCAAAGACAGTGTTTCCAAATTGTGCAATATAAAGCAAGGTTTAACTCTGTGAGATGAATGTACATATCAAAAAGCAGTCTCAGAAAGCTTCTTTCTGGTTTTTATCTGAAGATATTTCCTTCATCACGTTAGGCTTCAATGTGCTTCCAAATATTCCTTTGTAGATTTTACACAAACGTGGCTCCACACTGTTCAATAAAAAGAAAGATGTAACTCTGTGACAGAAATGCACACATCACAAAGCAGTTTCTCATAAAGTTTCTCTCTAGTTTTTTTCTGAAGATATTTCCTTTTCCACCATAGGCCTCAATGCACTCCCATATACCCCATTGCAGATTATACAAAAAGAGTGTTACCAAACTGCTCAATGAAAAGGAAGTTTTATCTCTGTGAGAGGAATGGACACATCACACAGTAGTTTCTCAGAAGCTTCTCTCCAATTTTTATCTGAGGATATTTCCATTTTCACCATGGGTTTCAAAGTGCTCCAATGTATCCCTTCTCAGATTCACAAAAACAGGATTCTAAACTGACAATGAAAAGACAGATTTAATCACACATCACAAAGCAGTATCTCAGAAAGCTTCTTTCTAGTTTTTGTTTGAGGATATTTCCTTTTTCAACATAGGCTTCATTGTGCTCCCAAATAACCATTTGTAGATATTGCACATTGTTTCCCCACTGTTCAATTAAAAGAAAGGCATAACTCTGTGAGAGGAATGCACACATCACAAAGCAGTTTCTCAGAAAGCTTCTCTCCAGGTTTTGTCTGAGCATGTTCCTTTTTCACCATAGGCCTCAATGCACTCCTGAATATCCCATTGCAGATTCCACAAAAGCAGTGCTATGAAACTGCCCAATGAAAGAACAGGTTTAACTCTGTGAGATGAATTCACTCATCACAAAGAAGTTTCTTGGAAAGCTTCCTTGTTGCTTTTATCTGAGGATATTTCCTTATTCAACATAGGCTTCAATGCACTCCCAAATATCCCCTCTCATATTCCACAATAACAGTGATTCCAAACTGCTCAATGCACACATTAAAAATCAGTTTCTCAGAAAGCTTATTTCTAGTTTTTATCTGAGGATATTTACTTTTTCACCATGGGCTTCAATGCACTCCAAAATATCCCTTCTCAGATTCCACAAAAACAGTAATTCCAAACTGCTCAGTAAACAGAAAGGTTTGACTCTATGAGAAGAATGCACACATCACTGCAGTTTCTCAGGCAGCTTCTCTCCAGTTTTTATCTGAAGATATTTCCTTTTTCACCATAGACCTCAATGCAGTCCCGAATATTCCTTTGCAGATTCCACAAAAACAGTGCTAAAAAACTTCTTAATGAAAGGAAACGTTTAACTCTGTGAGATGAATTCACACATAACAAAGTGGTTTCTTGGAAAGCTTCTTTCTAGTTTTTATCTGAGGATATTTCCTTTTTCACTATAGGCTTCAGTGTGCTCCAAAATATCTCCTGTCATATACCACAAAAACATTCATTCCAAACTGCTCAACCATAAGAAACGTTTAACCATATGAGATGAATGCACACATCACAAAGCAGTTTCTCAGAAAGTTTCTTCCAGCTGTCATCTGAAGATAATTCCTTCTTCACCATAGGCCACAATGCGCCCCCAAATATCCATTCGAGCATACGTCAAAGACAATGTTTCCAAACTGTGCAATGTAAATCAAGGTTTAACTCTGTGAGATGAATGCACATATCAGAAAGCAATCTCTTAGAAGGCTTCTTTCTGGTTTTTATCTGAAGATACTTCATTCGTCACCTTAGGCTGCAATGTGCTTCCAAATATTCCTTTGTAGATTTTACAGAAACAGTGGCTCTACACTGTTCAATGAAAAGAAAGGTGTAAGTCTGTGAGAGGAATGCACATATCACAAAACAGTTTCTCAGAAAGCTTCTCTCCAGTTTTTAATCTGAAGATATTTCCTTTTTCACCATAGCCCTCAATGCACTCCCAAATACGCCATTGCAGATTACACAAAAAAGAGTGTTACCAAACTGCTCAATGAAAAGGAAGTTTTATCTCTGTGAGAGGAATGGACACATTACACAGCAGTTTCTCAGAAGCTTCTCTCCAGTTTTTATCTGAGGATATTTCCATTTTCACCATAGGTTTCATAGTGCTCCAAAGTATCTCTTCTCAGATTCACAAAAACGGGATCCCAAACTGACAATGAAAAGAAAGGTTTAACTCTGTGAGATGAAATCATCCGTCACCAAGCAGTATCTTGGAAAGCTTCTTTCTGGCTTTTGTTTGAGAATATTTCCTTTTTCACTATAGGCTTAATTGCACTCCCAAATATTCATTTGTAGATTTTACACAAACATTGTTTCCCCACTGTTCAATGAAAAGAAAGGTATAACTCTGTGAGAGGAATGCACACATCACAAAGCAGTTTCTCAGAAAGCTTCTTTGCAGGTTTTATCTGAGGATGTTACCTTTTTCACCATAGGCCTCAATGCAAAAGAAATGTTTAACTGCATGAGATGAATTCACACATCACATAGAAGTTTCTCTGAAAGCTTCATTATCGCTTTTATCTGAGGAGACTTCCTTATTCACCATAGGCTTCAATGCGCTCCAAAATATCCCCTCTCAGATTCCACAAAAACGGTGATTTCAAACTGTTCAATATAAAGATACATTTAACTCTAAGAGATGAATGTGCACATCACAAAGCAGTTTCTCAGAAAGCTTCTTTCCAGTTTTCATCTGAAGATATTTCCTTGTTTACCACAGGCATAAATATGCCCCCAAATATCCAGCTAGCTATATATCAAAAACAGTGTTTCCAATCTGTGCAATATAAAGAAAGGTTTAACTCTGTGAGATAAATGCACGCATCACAAAGCAGTTTCTCTGAAAGCTTCTTTCTAATTTTTATCTGAGAATATTTTCTTTTTCACTGTAGGCTTCAATGTGCTCCAAAATATCCCTTCTCAGATTCCACAGAAACAGTGATTCCTAACTACTCAATCAAAAGGAAAGCTTAAGTCTATGAGATGAATGCTCACATTACAAAGCAGTTTCTCAAAAATCTTCTCTCCAGTTTTTATCTGAAGATATTTCCTTTTTCACCATGTGACTCAATGTGCTCCTGAATATCACTTTGCAGATTTGGCAAAAAAAAAAAAAAAAAAAAAAAAAAGTTCTAACAAACTGCTCAATGAAAAGAAAGGTTTAACTCTGTGAAATGAATTCACACATCACAAAGCAGTTTCTTGGAAAACTTCTTTCTAGGTTTTATCTGAGGATATTTCCTTTTTCACCATAGACTTCAATGAACTCCAAAATATCCTTTTGCAGATTATGGAAAAATAGTGAAATCAAACTGCTCAATGGAAAGAAAGGTTTAATTCTGTGATATGAATTCAAACACAACAAAGTAGTTTTTCAGAAAGGTTCTGTCTAGTTTTTATCTGAAGATATTTCCTTTTTCACTAGAGGCTTCAATGTGCCTCCAAATATCCCCACCCACATTCCAGAAAAACACTGGTTCCAAACTCCCATACCAAAAGAAACTTTAATGTCTGTGAGATGAATCTGCACATCACAAAGTAGTTTTCTCAGAAAGCTTCTTTCCAGTTGTTATCTGAAGATATTTCCTTCTTCACCATGGACCTCAATGCGTTCCTGAATATTCCCTTGCAGATTCCACAAAAATAGTGATACCAAACTACTCAATGAAAAGAAAGTTGTAACTCTGTGAGATGAATTCACACATCACAAAGCAGTTTCCCAGAAAGCTTATTTCTAGTTTTTATCTGAGGATATTTCCTTTTGCACCATAGGCTGCAAACTATTCCTTTTCAGATTCCACAATAACAGTGATTCCAAACTGCTCTATCAAATGAAAGGTTTAACTCTATGAGATGAATGCACACATCACAAAGCAGCTACTCAGAAATCTTCTCTCTTGTGTTTATGTGAAAGTATTTCCTGTTTTCACCTTAGGCCTCAGTGCGCTTCCGAATATCCCTTTCCAGATTCCACAGAAACAAAAACAAAAACAAAAACCAGTGCTACAACAATACTCAAGAAAGAAAGGTTTAACTCCATGAGATGAATTCATACATCACAAAACAGTTTCTAAGAAACTTCTTTCTAGTTTTTATCTGAGGATATTTCCTTTTTCACCCCAGGCTTCAATGCATTCCAAAATATCCCTTCTTAGATTCCACAAAAACAGTGATTCCGAAATGCTCAATCAAAAGAAACCTTAATGTCTTTGAGATGAATGCACAAATCACAAAGCAGTTTCTCAGAAAGCTACTTTCTAGTTGTCATCTGAAGATATTTCCTTGTTCACCAGAGGCCTCAATGCACCCCCAAATGTCCATTTGTGTACACGTCAAAGACAGTGTTTCCAAACTGCACAATGTTAAGAAAGGTTTAACTCTGTGAGATGAATGCACACATCCCAAAGCAGTTTATCAGAAAGCTTCTTTCTGGGTTTTATCTGAAGATACTTCCTTTTCACCTTAGGCTTCAATGTGTTCCAAAATATCCCTTTGTAGATTTTACAAAAACAATGTTTCCACACTGCTCAATGAAAAGAGTGGTATAACTCTGTAAGAGGAATGCACACATCGCAAAGCAGTTTCACAGAAAACTTCTCTCCGGTTTTCATCTGAAGATACTTCCTTTTTCACCATAGGGCTCAATGCTCTCCCAAATATCCCTATGTAGATTCCTCAAAATCAGTGATTTCAAACTGCTCAATCAAAATAAATGTTTAAATCTTTGAGATGAATGGACACATCACAAAGCAATTTCTCAAAAAGCTTCTTTCCAGTTTCCATCTGAACATATTTCATTATTCACCTTAGGCCTCAATATACCCTCAATGTCCCTACATGATTTGTCCAAAGACAGAGTTTCTAAGGTGTGCAATGTAAAGAAAGTTTGAACTCTGTGATATGAATGCACACATCACAAAGCAGTTTCTCATAAAGCTTCTTTCCAGTTTTCATCTCTAGATATTTCATTATTCACCGTAGGCCACAATGTGTGCCAAAATTTCCATTCATGTATACGTCAAAGACAGTGTTTCCAAGCTGTGCAATGTAAAGTAAGTTTTAACTCTGTGAAAGGAATGCACACATCACAAAGCCATTTCACAGAAAGCTTCTCTCCAATTTTTGTCTGAAGATATTTCCTTTTTCACCATAGATCTCAATGCACTCCTTAATGTCCCTTTGCAGATTCCTCAAAGAGATATTCCATAGCACATTGAGGCCTCCAGTGAATAAGGAAATGGCTTCAGATCAATGGTAAAAGAAGCTTTCTAAGAAACTGCTTTGTGATGAGTGTGTTCACCTCACAGAATTAAACATATCCGATAAACTGACATGTGATTTGTACAGTCGCAGAATGGACAAAAACAGTGTTTCCAAACTGCTGAGTACAAAGAAAGCTTTAACTCTGTGAGATGAATGAACACATCAGAAAGTAGTTTCTAAGGAAACTTCTTTCCAGTTTTATCTGAACATATTTCCTTTTTCATCATAGGCCTCAATGTGCTACCAAATATCTCTTTGCAGATTCTAAGAAAACAATGATACCAAGCTGCTGAATGAACAGAAGGGGTTGACTCTGCAACGTGAATGGACACATCACAAAGTGGTATCTGAGATATCTGCTTTCTAGTTTTTATACGTAGTTATTCAGTTTTTCATCATTGGCCTGAGTGAGCTCCCAAATGTCCATTCACAGAATGGACAATAAGCATGTTTCCAAAATGAAAATACCAAATAAAAGTTTAATTCTGTGAGATGAATGCACATATTACAGAGCAGGTACTCAGAAATATTGTTTCTAAAATGTATCTGAAGATAATTCTTTTTTCACCTTAGGCTTCAATACGTTACCAAATATCTCCTTGGAGATTGTAAGAAAACACTGTTTCCAAACTACTGAATGAAAAGCCAGGTTTCACTCTATGAGATGAATGCACACCTCAAAGGGTGGTTTTTCAGATCACTTCCTTGTAGTTTTTATCCTGGGATATTTGCTTCTTTGCTGTTGGCCTCAAAGATCTGCCAAATGTTATTTCGCAGAATGGACAGAAACAGTGTTCCCAAACTGCTGAATCCAAAGAAACATTTAACTATGTGAGATGAATGCACACATCGCAAAGTAGTTTCTCAGAAAGCTTCTTTCTAGTTTTCATCTGAAGATAGTTCTTTTTTCACCTTAGGGATCAAAGCGCTAACAAATATCTCTTCGGAGAATCTGAGAAAACACTGTTTCCAAACTGCTTAATGAAAATAAATATTTCACTCTGTGAGATGAATGTACAAATCACAAGTCGGTTTGTCAGATAACTTCCTTCTAGTTTTTATGCTGGGATATTCTATTTTCCACCATTGTCCTCAAGGAGCTCCCAAAGGTGCATTCACAGAAAGGACAAAAACAGTGTTACCAAACTGCTGAATCCAAAGAGAGGTGTAACTCAATGAGGTGAATGCACACATCAGTTTCTCATAAAGCTTCTTTCTACCATTGATTTGAAGACATTTCCTTATTCATTGGAGGCCTGAATGCGCTACCAAATGTCTCTTCACAGATTGGAACAAAGCAGTGTTCCCAAACTGCTGAATGAAAAGAAAGGTTTAACTCTGTGAGAGGAATGCACACTACCCAGGTCGGTTTGTCAGGTAACTACCTTCTAGTTTTTGTCCTGGAATATTCACTTTTTTTGCCATTGGCCTCAATGAGCTCCCAAATGTCCTTTCACAGAATGGACAAAAATATTTTTCCTAAACTGCTGAATCCAAAGAGAGGTGTAATTCTGTGAGATGAATGCATACATCACAACTCAGTTTCTCAGGAAGATTCTTTCTACTTTTGATCTGAAGATATTTGCTTTTTCACCATTGGCCTCAATGTGCTCCCAAATATACTTCACAGATACTATGAAAAGAGTGTTTCCTAACTGATGAATGAAAAGAAATGTTTAACTCTGCGAGATGAATGCTCACATCACACAGCAGTTTCTCAGATATATTTTTTCTAGTTATCTTGGGATAGCCACGTTTTTGCCATTGACCTCAATGAGCTACCAAATGTTCATTCTCAGAATAAACGAAAACAGTGTAACCACACTGCTGAATCCACAGAATGGTTTAACTCTGTGATGTGAATGCACACATCACAAAGCAGTTTCTCAGAAAGCTGCTTTCCAGTTTTTATCAGAAGATATTTCCCTTTCCTCTTTAGGCCTTAAACCACTACCAGATATCTCTTTGTAGAATACAAGAAAACACTCTTTCCAAGTTGATGAATGAAAAGAATTGTTTACTTCTGTGAGATGAATGCACCAAATGCAACTTGGTTTTTCAGATAACTTCCCTGTACTTTTCATTTTGGGATATTCCCTTCATCGTCATTGGCCTCAAATAGCACCCAAATGTCCACTCCTAAAATGGACAAAAACATTGTTTTGAACCTGCTGAATCCAAAGAAAGATTTAACTCTTTGAGATGAATACACACATCACAAAGCAATTTTTCAGAAAGCTTCTCTCTAGTTCTTCGCACAAGATGTTTCCTTTTTCACTCTAGGACTGAAACGCTACCAAATATCTCTTGAGAGAATCCAAGAAATCACTGTTTCCAAACCGCTAAATGAAAAGAAATCTTTAACCCTGTGAGAGGAATACACACTTCACAGGTCGCTTTATCAGATAACTTCCTTCTAGGTTTTGTGCTGGGATATTCGCTTTTTTGCACTGGCTTCAAAGATCCCCCAAATGTTCCTTTGCAGAACGAACAAAAACAGTGTTCCCAAACTTCTGAATAGAAAGAGAGATGTAACTCTGTGAGATGAATGCACACATCACAAAGCAGTTTCTCAAAAAGATTCTTTGTAGTTTTCATCTGAAGATATTTTCTTCTCACCATAGCCCTCAAAGCACTACATTGCTTGTTCATCATAGACTTCAATGTGCTATCAAATATCTCTTCTCAGATTCTAAGAAAACCGTGCTCCCAAACTGCTGAATGAAAATAATGGATTAACTCTGTGAGATGAATGCACTCATCACAAAGCAGTTTCTCAGGTGTTTTCCTTCTAGTTTTTCCTTCTATATGCAGTTTTTTGCCTTGGACCAATGAGCTCCCAATGTTGTTTTGCAGAATGGACAATAACCGTGTATCCAAACTGATGTATCCAAAGAAAGGTTTAACTTTGTGAGACGAATGCATGTATCACAGAGCAGTTACTCAGAAATATAGTTTCTACAGTTTATCTGATGATAATTCACTTTGCACCTTAAGCCATGATGAACTACTGAACGTTTTTGGTAGATTGTAAGAAAAGAGTGTTTCCAAACAGATGAAAGAAAAGACAGGTTTCACTCTGCAAGATGAATGCACACATCAAAGGGCGGTTTGTCAGATAATTTACTTCTAATGTTTATCCTGGGATATTTGCTTATTCGCAATTGGCCTCAAGGATCTCCCAAATGTCCATTTGCAGAATGAACAAATACAGTGTTCCCAAACTGCTGAATTCAAAGGAACATTTAACTATTTGAGATGAATGCACACATCGCAATGCAGTGTCTCAGAAAGCTTCTTTCTAGTTTTATCTGAAGATATTTCCTTTTTCAACGCAGGCATCAAAATGCTACCAACTATCTCTTTGGAGAATCTGAGAAAACACTCTTTCCAAACCGCTGAATGAAAAAAATTATTTCACTCTGTGAGATGAATATACAAATCACAAGTCACTTCGTCAGATAACTTCCTTCTACTTTTAATTCTGGGATGTTCACGTTTTTTGCCATTGGTCTCAAAGAGCCCCCAAATGTCCATTCCCAAAATGGACAAAAGCAGTGTTTGGAAACAACTGAATCCAAAGAAAGGATTAACTCTTTGAGATGAACTCACACAGCACAAAGCAGTTTTTCAGAAAGCTTCCCTCCAGTTCATCCCACAAGACATCTCTTTTTTCATACTAGTCATCAAAGTGTTAACAAATATATCTTTGGAGATTCCAAGAAGACACTGTTTCCAAACTGCTGAATGAAAAGAAGTCTTTAACTCTGTGAGTCAAATGCACAAATCACAAGTCGGTTTGTCAGATAATTTCCTTCTATTTTTTGTTCAGGGATATTCACTTTTTTGCCATTGTCCTCAAAGAGCTCCCAAATATCCATTCGCAGAATGGACAAAAACAGTATTACCAAACTGCTGAATCCAAAGAAACATAAAACTCTATAAGGCAAACCCACACTTCAGAAAGCAGTTTCTCAGAAAGCTTATTTCTACTATTCATCTGAAGTCATTTCCTTATTCACAGGAGGCCTCAATGCTCTACCGAATATATCTTCACAGATTGTAAGAAAACAGTGCTTCCAAACTGCTGAATGAAAAAACAGGTTTCATTCTGTGAGATGAATGCATACAACAAAGGGCAATTTGTCAGATAACTTCCATCTAGTTTCTATCCTGGGATATTCATTTATTCACCATTGGCCTCAAAGATCTCCCAAATGTCCATTCGCAGAATGGACAACAACAGTGTTCCCAAACTGCTGAATCCAAAGAAAGATTTAACTCTGTGAGATAAATGCTCACATCAGAAAGCAGTTTTTCACGTGTTTTTATCTGAAGATATTTCCTTTTTCACCACAGACATCAAAGCACTACAAAATATCTCTTCGGAGAATCCGAGAAAACATTGTTTCCAAATTGTTGAATGAAAAGAAATATTTAACTCTATGGGATGAATGTACAAATCACAAGAGGGTTTGTCTGATAACTTCCTTCTAGTTTTTATCATGGGACATACGCTTTTTCACCATTGACCCCAAGAAGCTCCCAAATATCCATTTGCAGAATGGACAAAAACAATGTTACCAAACTGCTGAATCTGAAGAAACATTTAACTCTGTGATGTGAACACACACATCACAAAGCAGTTTCTCAGAAACCTTTGAACTATCGATCTGAAAACATTTCTTAATTCACAGGAAGCATCAATGGGCTACAGAATACCTCTTGGCAGACTGTAAGAAAAAAGTGTTTCCAAACTGGTGAATGAAAAGAAAGTTTTAACTCTGTGAGAAGAATGCACACTTCACAGGTCAGTTTCTTAGGTAACTTCCTTCTAGTTTTTGTCAAGGAATATTTGCTTTTTCACCATTGGCCTCAATGAGCTCTCAAATGTCCTTTCACAGAATGGAGAAAAACATTGTTCCTGTACTGCTGTATCCAAAGAGAGGTGTAACTCCATGAAATGAAAGCACACATCACAAAGTAGCTTCTCAGAAAGATTCTTTCTAGTTTTCATCCGAAGATATTTCCTTGGTCATCATTGGCCTCAATGCACCCCCAAATATACCTTCACAGATACTACAAAAACAGGGTTTCCTAACTGCTGAATGAAAATTGGTCTTTAACTCTGTGAGATGAATGCACACATCACAAAGCAGTTTCTCGGATATCTTCTTTCTAGTTATCCTGAGATATTCAGGATATCTCACCTTTGACCTCAATGAGCTACCAAATGTCCATTCACAGATACACAATAACAGTGTAACCACACTGCTGAATCCATAAAATGGTTTAACTCTGTGACGTGAATGCACATATCACAAAGAAGTTTCTCAGGAAGCTTCTTTCTAGTGTTTATCTGAAGATATTGCCTTTTTCCTTTTTCACAATGCGCCACTGATTATCTCTTCACAGATTGTAAGAAAGCAGTGTTTCCAAGCTACTGAATGAAAAGAAATGTTTAACTCTGACAGAAGAATGCCCACATGCAGGTCAGTTTGTCAGTTTGTCTGTTAAATTCCTTGTAGTTTTTGTCCTGTGATATTCGCTTTTCACCATTGGACTCAAAGATCTCCCAAATGTCCATTTGCAGTATGGACAAAAACAGTGTTTCCAAACTGCCGAATCCAAAGAAAGCTTAAAATCTGTGAGACGAATGAGCACATCTGAAAACATTTTTCCACGAAGCTTCTTTCTAGTTTTTATCTGAAGGTATTTCCTTTTTCATCATAGGCCTCAATGAGCTACCGAGTATCTCTTGGCATATTCTAAGAAAACAATGCTACCAATCTGCTGAGTGAAAAAGAAGTTTTAACTCTGCAGCATGAATGGACACATCACAAAGTTATTTCTCAAATATCTTCCTCCTAGTTTTATCCTGGGATATTCAGTTTTTTGCACCTGGCCTCAATGAACTCCCAAATGTCCATTTGCAGAATGGACAACAATCGTGTCCCCCAACTGATGAATCCAAAGAAAGGTTTAACTCTGTGAGATGACTGCATGTATCACAAAGCAGTTACTCAGAAACATTGTTTCTACAATTTATCTGAAGATATTTATTTTTTCACCATAGGCATCAATGCGCTACCAAGTATCTCTTCACAGATTCCAAGAAAACAGTGTTTCCAAACTACTGAATGAAAAGACAGCTGTAACTCTGCGAGATGAATGCACTCATCACTGGTCAGTTTGTCAGATAACAACCTTCTAATTTTTATCCTGGGATATTTGCTTTTTCACTGTTGGCCTCAAAGATCTCCCACATGTCCATTTACAGAATGGACAAAAACACTGTTTCCAAACTGCTGAATCCAAAGAAAGGTTTATCTCTGTGAGATGAATGCACGTATCACAAAGCAGTTACTCAGAAACATTATTTCTACAATTTATCTGAAGATATTTATTTTTTCATATAGGCATCAATGCGCTACCAAATATCTCTTCACAGATTCCAAGAAAACAGTGTTTCCAAACTGCTGAATGAAAAGACAGCTGTAACTCTGCGAGATGAATGCACTCATCACTGGTCAGTTTGTCAGATAGCAACCTTCTAATTTTTATCCTGGGATATTTGCTTTTTCACCATTGGCCTCAAAGATCTCCCACATGTCCATTTACAGAATGGACAAAAACACTGTTTCCAAACTGCTGAATCCAAAGAAAGGTTTATCTCTGTGAGATGAATGCACACATCACAAAGCAGTTTCTCAGAAAGTTTCTTTCTAGTTTTTATCTGAAGATATTTCCTTTTCCACTGTAGGCCTCAAAGTGCTATCAATGATCTTTTTGGGGAATCTGAGAAAACGCTGTTTCCAAACTGCTGAACGAAAAGAAATGTTTAAGTATTTGAGATGAATGTACAAATCACAAGTCAGTTTGTCAGATAAATTACTTTTAGTATTTATCCTTGGATACACACTTTTTTGCCATTGGCCTCACACCACAAAGCAGTTTCTCAGAAAGTCTCTTTCTACTTTTTATGTGAAGATATTTCCTTTTTCACCATAGGCCTCAAATCACTACAAAATATCTCTTCAGAGAATCCAAGGAAACGTTGTTTCCAAACTGTTGAATGAAAAGAAATGTTTAATCTGAGATGAATGTAGAAATAACAAGTCAGTTTATCAGATAATTTAATTCTGATTTTTATCTTGGGATATTTGCTTTTTCACCATTGGCCTCAAAGAGCAATCAAAGAGTGCTCTGAAATATCCCTTCGTGGATTCTACAAAAAACAGTGCTTCCATAGTGCTGAATGAAAAGAAAAGTGTAACTCAGTGAGATGAATTCACACGTCACAAAGCAATTTCTCACATAGTTTTCTTCTAGATTTTATCTTGGGATATTTGCTTTTTTGCTTTTTTTCTCAAAGAGCTCCCACATGTCCATTGGCAGAATGGGCAAAAGCAGTGTTTCGATACTGCAGATTTTAAAGAAAGGTTTAACTCTCTGACATGAATAGACACATCCCAGAGCCATTTCTCAGAAAGCTTCTTTCTAGTCTCTATCTGAAGATGTTTTCTTTATCACTGTAGGACTCAATGCACTCCCAAATATCCCTCCACAGTTTCTACAAAAACAGTGTTTCTGAATTGCTGAATTCAAAGGGAGATTTAACTCTTGGAGGTGAGTGCACACACCCTATATAATTTTCTCAGAAAGCATCTTTTTTGTTTTTATCTGAAGATATTTCCTTTTTCAACATAGACCTCACTGCAACCCCAGATATCCCTCAATAGAATCTACAAACACAGTGTTTCCAACCTGTTGAATGAAAACAAAGGCTTAACTCTGTGAGATTAATGCACACATCTCAAAACGATTTCTCAGAGCTTCCTTGTAGAGTTTATCCTGGAATATTCACTTTCTGTCATTGGCCTAAATGAGCTCCTAAATGTCCATTTGCAGAATGGATCAAATCAGTGTTTCCTAAGTGCTGAATTGAAAGAAAGTTTTAACACTGTGAGGCAAATGCACACATCACAAACAAATTTTTCAGAATGCTTCTGTCTAGTTTTTATCTGAAGAAGTTTGCTTTTTCACCATAGGCCTCAATGCACTTTCAAATATCTCTTTGCAGATTTCACAAAATCAGTGTGTAAAAACTGTAGAATGAAAAGGAAGGTTTAACTCTGAGTTGAATGGACACATCACAAAGCTGTGTCTTAGATTGCTTCCTTCTCATGTTTATCCTGGAATATTCACTTTTTAGCCTTTGACCTAAAGAGCTCTGAAACGTCCATTTGCTGAATGAACAAAAACAGGGTTTTCAATATGCTGAATAAAAAGAAAGGTTTAATTCTATTAGATGAGTGTAAACATCAAAAAGCAGTTTTTCAGAAAGCTTCTTTCTAGTTTTTATCTGAAGATATTTCCTTTTTCACCATAGGCCACAATGTGCTGCAAAACATCCCTCTGCAGATTGTACAAACACACTATTACTGACCTGTTGAATGAAAGTAAAGATTTAACTCTGTGAGATGAATGCACACATCACAAAATGATTTCACAGATTGCTTCCTTGTAGCGTTTATCCTGGCATATTCACTTATGTGCAATTGACCTCAATGAGCTCCCAAACGTCCATTCACAGAATGGACCAAAATAATATTTCTTAACTGTTGCATCAAAAGAAAGTTTTAACACTGCAAGATGAATGCACACATCACAAGACGGTGTCATATGTAACTTACTTCTAGTTTTCATTGTGGGAGGTTCCCTCTTTCACCTTTGTCTGAATGAGCTCCCAAATGGCCATTCGCAGAATGGACAAAAACAGGGGTTCCAATCTGCTGAATAGAATGAAATTTTAAGTACTATGAGATGAATACCCACATCTCAAAGCAGTTTTTCAGAAAGCTTCTTTCTATTTTTTACCTGAAGTTGTGTCCTTTTTCAGCATAGGTTGCAGTGTGCTCCCAAATATCCCTTCACAGATTATACAAAAAACAGTGCTTCAAAACTGCTGAATGAAAAGAAAGGGATAACTCAGGTGAGATGAATGCACACATCACAAAGCAGTTTCTCAGGTAACTTCCTTCCAGTTTTTGCCTGCAATATTCACTTTTTCTCCAATGGCCACAATAAACTCCCTAACATTAGCTTGCACAGTGGACAGAAACAGTGTTTCCAAACTGTTGAATAAAAACAAAGTTATAAATCTGTGAGATGAATGCAAACATCACAGAGCAGTTTCTCAGAAAACTTCTTTCTTCTTTTTATCTGAAGATGTTTCCTTTTTCACTGCAGGCCACATTGTGATCCCAAATACCCCTGTGTAGATTCTACAAAAACAGTGTTTACAATCTGCTGAATGAAAAGAAATTTTTAACTCTGTGAGATGAATTCCTACATCACAAAGCGGTTTCTCAGATGCCTTACTTCTGGATGTTATCCAGGGATTTTCGCTTTTTCACTTTTGACCTCAAAGAACTCCCAAGTGTCCACTGGCAGAATGTACAAAAACAGTGTTTCCAAACTGCTGAATTGAAAGAAATGTTATAAATCTGTGAGATGAATACACACATCACAAATGAGTTTCTCAGAAGCTTCTTTCTAGTTTCTATATGAAGATATTTTGTTTATCACAGTAGGCCTCAATGCACTCCCAAATATTCTTTCACAGTTTCTACAAAAACAGTGTTTCTAAACTGCTGAATCCAAAGAAAGTTTGAACTCTAGGAGATGAATGCAGACATCCCAAAGCAGTGTCTCAGAAAACTTCTTTCATGTTTTTTACTGAAGATGGTTCATTTTTCACCACAGACTTCAATGCGAGCTCAAATATCCCTTCACAGGTTCTACACAGTGTTTCTAACCTGTTGAATGAAAATAAAAGTTTAACTCTGTGCAATGAATTCACATATTACAAAGTGATTTCTCAGATGGCTTCCTTCTAGTGTTTATCCTGGGATATTCCCTTTTTCACCTTTGGCCTCAAGGAGCTCCCAAATGTCCATTTGCTGAACAGACCAAAACAGTGTTTCCTAACTGCTGAATTGAAAGAATGTTTTAACACTGTGAGATGAATGCACACATCACAAAGAAGTTTCTCAGAATACTTCTGTCTAGTTTTTATCTGAAGACATATGCTTTTTCACCATATGCCTCAATGTGCTTCCCAATATCCCTTTGCAGATTCTACAAAAACAGAACATAAAAACAACTGAAGGAAAAGAAAGGTTTCACTCTGCTATTTGAAAGAAAACATCACAAAACTGTGTCTTAGATAACTTCCTGCTAGTTTGTATCATGCAATGCTCCCTTTTTCACCTTCTTCCTAATGAGCTCCAAAATGTCTATTCACAAAGTGGACAAAAACAGGATTTCCAATCTGCTAAATAGAAAGAAAGGTGTAACCCTGTGAGATGAATGCACACACCACAAAGCAGGTTTTCAGAAAGCTTCATTCTAGTTTTTATCTGAAGGTATTTCCTTTATCACCGTAGGCCTCAATGTGCTCTCAAATATCCCTTTGCAGATTCTACAAAAACAGTGCTTCCAAACTGCTGAATGAAAAGAAAGGTGTATTTTGGCTAGATGAATGCACACATAACAAAGCAGTTTCTCAGATAGCTTCCTTCTAGTTATTACCCTGAGATACTCGCTTTTTCTCCAGTGGCCTCAATGAGCTCCCAAATGTCCATTCGCCAAATGGACAAAAAAGGTGTTTCCAAACTGCTGAATACAAAGAAAATTATAATTCAGTGAGAAGAATTCACACATCACAAAGTAGTTTCTCCGAAAGCATCTTTCTTCTTTTTAACTGAAGTTGTTTCCTTTTTCTCCACAGGCCATAATGTGATCCCAAATATCCCTGTGCAGATTCCACAAAAACAGTGTTTCCAAACTGCTGAATGAAAAGAAAGTTTTAACTGTGTGAGATGAAATCACACATCACAAAGAGGTTTCTCACATAGCTTCCTTCTAGATTTTATCCTGGAATATTCGCTTTCTCACTTTTGGCCTCATAGAGTTCCTAAATGTCTGTTGGCAGTATGGACAAAAACAGTGTTTCCAAACTGCTGAATTGAAAGGAAGGTTTAACTTTGTGAGATGAATACACACATTACAAAGAAGTTTGTCAGAAAGCTTCTTTCTGGTTTCTATCTGAAGATGTTTTCCTTATCATCATAGGCCTCAATATGCTCCCAAATACCTCTTTGCAGTTTCAACAAAAGCGGTTTACAAACTGATGAATCCAAAGAAAGGTTTAACTGTAGGAGAAGAATGTACACATCCCAAAGCAGTTTCTCAGAAAGCTTCTTTCTTGTTTTTATCTGAAGATGTTTCATTTTCTATCATACACTTCAATGCACTCCCAAATATTCCTTGGGATATTCTACAGTCTTTCCAACCTGTTGAATAAAAATAAAGGATAAACTCTGTGAGATGAATGCACACATCACAAAGCTATTTCTCAGATGGCTTGCTTCTAGTGTTTATCCTGGGACATTCGTTGTTTTGCCATTGGTTTCAATGAGCTCCAAAATGTTTACTCAAAGAATGGACCAAAACTGTGTTTCCTAACTGATGAATTGAAAGAAAGTATTAACACTGTGAGATGAATGCACACATCACAAATAAGCTTCTCATAATGCTACTGTCTAGTTTTTATATAAAGAAGTTTGCTTTTTCACCATAGGCATCAATGCCTTCCAAATATCCCTTTACACATTATTAAAAAACAGTGTTTCCAAACTGCTTAATTGAAAGAAAAGTTTAACTCTGTGAGATGAATGCACACATCCCAAAGCAGTTTCTCAGAATGATTCTTTCTAGTTCTTATCTGAATAAGGTCGCTTTCTAACCATAGGCCTTGATGCACTTTCAAATATCCCTTTCAGATTCTACAAAAACAGGTTTAAAAACTGCTGAATGAAAAGAAAGTTTTCACTATGGGAGTTGAACACACACATCACAAAACGGTTTCTTAGATAGCTTCCTTCCAGTTTTAATCTTGGGATATTCCCTATTTCACCTTTGTCCTAACGAGCTCCCAAATGTCCTTTTGGATAACGGAAAAAAACAGGGTTTCCAATCTGTTGAATAGAAAGAAAGCTTTAACTCTGTGAGACCAGTGCACACATAACAAATCACTTTTTCATAAAGCTTCTTTATAGTCTTTTTCTGAAGATATTTCCTTTTAAACCATAGACCCCAATGTGCTGCCAAATATCCATTTGCAAATTCTACAAAAACAGTGCTTAAATCTGCTGAATGAATAGAAATGTGTAACTCTGCGAGATGAATGCAAACATCACAAAGCAGTTTCTCAGAAACCGTCATTCTCGTTTTCAGACTCGGACATTCACTTTTTCTCCCATGGCCTCAATGAGTTCCCAAATGTCCAATCGCAGAATGGACAAAAGTGGTGTTTCCAAACTGCTGAATAGAAGGAAAATTATAACTCTGTGAGATGAATGCACACATCACAAAGTAGTTCATCAGAAAATATCTTTCTTCTTTTTATCTGAAGCTGTTTCCTTTTTCACCACAGGCCACAATATGATCCCAAATATCCCTGTGCAGATTCTACAAAAACAGTGCTTTCAAACTACTGAATGAAAATGAATGTTTAATTCTGTGAGATGAATTCACATATCACAAAGCTGTTTCTCACTTAGCTTCCTTCTAGATTTTATCCTGGGATATTTGCTTTTCCACTTTTGTCCAAAAGAGCTCCCAAATGTCCATTGGCAGAATGGCCACAACGGTGCTTCCAAACTGCTCAATTTAAAGTAAGGTTTAAATCCCTGAGAAGAATACACACACCACAAAGCATATTCTCAGAAAGCTTATTTCTAGTTTCTATCTGAAGATGATTTCTTTATCACGATAGACCTCAACGCACACCCAAATACCTCTTCTCTGTTTCTACAAAAACAGTGTTTGCAAACTGCTGAGTCAACAGAAATGTTTAACTCTAGGAGATGAATGCACACATCCCAGAGCAGTTTCTCAGAAAGCTTCTTTCTTCTTTTCATCTGAAGAAGTTTCCTTTTTCACCATAGACATCAAGGCACTCCCAAATATCCCATTGCATATTCTACAAATGCAGTGTTTCCAACCTGCTGAATGAAAATTAAGTTTCAACTCTGCGAGATGAATGCACACATCACAAAGCGATTTCTCAGATATCTTCCTTCTAGTGTTTATACTGGGATATTTGCTTTTCCACTATTGTCCTCAATGAGATCCGAAATGTCCATTCACAGAATGGGTCAAAGCAGTGTTTCCCAACTGCTGAATCAATGTAAATGTTTAACAATGTTAGATGAGTGCACACATCACAAACAAGATTCTTAGAATGCTTCTGTCTAGTTTTTATCTGAAGAAGTTGCTTTCTTACCATAGGCCTCAATGCGCTTCCAAATATCCATTTGCAGATTCTACAAAAACAGTGTTTCCAAATTGCTGAATTGAAAGAAAGTTTAACTCTGTGAGATGAATACACACATCACAAAGCAGTTTCTCGATAGCTTCTTTCTAGTTTCTATCTGAAGATGTTTTATTTATCACCATAAGTCTCAATATGCTCCCAATTATCTCTTCACAGTTTCTGCATAAACAGGGTTTCCAAACTGCTGAATCTGAAGAAAGGTGTAACTCTAGGAGAAGAATACACACATCCAAAAGCAGTTTCTCAGAAAACTTATTTCTTGTTTTTATCTGAAGATGTTTCCTTTTCCACCATAGACTTCAAAGCACTCCCAAATATTCCTTCAAAGATTCTACAAACACAGTCTTTCCAACCTGTTGAATAAACATAAAGGTCTAACTCTGCAAGAGGAATGCACACATCACAAAGCTATTTCTCAGATGACTTCCTTCTAGTGTTTATCCTGGGACATTCACTTCTTCACAATTGGCCTCAATAAGCTCCCAAATATCCATTCACAGAATGGACCAAAACTGTGTTTCCTAACTGATGAATTGAAAAAAACGTTATAACTCCATGAGTTTAATGCACCCATCACAAAGCAGTTTCTCAGAAGGCTTCTTCTAGTTTCTTTACGAAGAAGTTTGCTTTTTCACCATAGGCCTCAATGCACTTTCAAATACTCCTTTAAGATTCTGTAAAAACAGGTTTGAAAACTGCTGAATGAAAAGAAATGTTTCACTCTGCGAGTTGAAAGCACCCATCACAAAACGGTGTCTTAGATACCTTCCTTCCAGTTTTAATCATGTGATATTCCCTTGTTTGCCTTTGTTCTAATGGGCTCCTAAATGTCCTTTCACAGAATGGACAAAAACAGGGTTAACAATCTGCTGAATAGAAAGACAGCTTTAACTCTGTGAGAAGAATGCACACATCACAAAGCAGTTTCTCAGAAAGCTTCTTTCTAGTTGTTATCTGAAGATATTTCCTTTTTCACCATAGGACACAATGTGCTCCCAAATATCCCTTCACAAATTCTATAAAAACAGTGCTTCTAAACTGCTGAATGGAAAGAAAGGTGTAACTCTGTGAGATGAATTCACACATCACAAAGTGGTTTCTCACGTAACTTTTTCTAGGTCTTATCCTGGGATATTCACTTTTTTGCTTTTGGCCTCAAAGAGCTCTCACATGTTTATTGGCAGAATAGACAAAAACAGTGTTTCCAAACTGCAGAATTGAAAGAAAGTTTTAACTCTCTGAGATGAATAGACACATCACAAAGGAGTTTCTCAGAAAGCTTCTATCTGAAAATGTTTACTTTATCATCATCGGACTCAATGTGCTCCCAAATATCCATTGCAGTTTCTGCAAAAACAGTGTTTCCAAACTGCTGAATCCAAAGAGAGGTTTAATCCTAGAAGGTGAATAGACACATCCCAAAGCATTTTCTCAGAAAGCATCTTTCTTGTTTTTATCTGAATATGTTTCCTTTTTCAACATAGACCTCAATGTGCCTCCTAATATCCCTCCACAGATTCTGCAAACACAGTGTTTCCAACCTGTTGAGTGAAAATAAAGGTTAACTCTGTAAGATAAATGCACATATCACAAAGCGATTTCTCAGATGGCTTCCTTCTAGGGTTTATCCTGGGATATTCCCTTTTTCGTCATTGGCCTTAGTGAGCTTCCAAATGTCCATTTGCAGAAAGGACCAAAAAAGTGTTTCCTAACTACTGAATCAGAAGAAAGGTTTAACACTGTTAGAATAATGCACACATCACAAAGGAGCTTCTCAGAATGCTTCTGTCCAGTTTTTATTGGAAGAAGTTTGCTTTTCCACTGAAGGCCTCAATGCAGTTCCAGATACCCCCTTACAGATTCTACAAAAAGAGTGTTTAAAAACTGCTGAATGAAAATAAAGGTTTAACTCTGCGAGTTGAATGCACACATCACAAAATGATGTCTTAGATAGTTTTTTTCTAGATTTTATCGTAGGATACTCCCTTTTTCACCTTTGTCCTAACGAACTCCCAAATGTCAATTTGCAGAATGGACGAAAACAAGTTTTCCTAAATGGATTTCCAGAATGGACAAAAACAGGTTTTCTTGCTAAAAAGAAAGAAAGGTTTAATTCCGTTTAATTCTATGAGATGAATGCACTCATCACCAAGCAGTTTTTCAGAAACTTATTTCTAGTTTTTACCTAAAAGTCATTCCTTTTTCACAATTGGCATTAATGCACTCCCAAATATCCCTTCGCAGATTCTACAAAACAGTGTTTCCAAACTGCTGAATGAAAACAAAGGTGTAACTCAGTGACATCGATGCACACAACACAAAGCAGATTCTCAGATAGTTTTCTTTGAGTTTTCGCCCTGAGATATTTACTTTTTCTCCCATGGCCTCAATGAGCTCCAAAATTTTCAATCACAGAATGGTCAAAAATAGTATTTCCAAATAGCTGAATAGAAAGAGTTATAACTCTGTTAGATGAATACACACATAACAAACAGTTTCACAGAAAGCTTCTTTCTTCTTTTTATCTAAAGAAGTTTCCTTTTTCACCACAGGTCACAATGCAATACCAAATATTCCTGAGCAGATTTTGCAAAAACAATGTTTCCGAACTACTGAGTGAAAAGAAAATTTAACTCTGTGAGATGAACGCACACATCACAAAGCAGTTTCTCACATAGTTTCCTTGTAGATTTTATCTTGGGATATTCACTTTTTCACTTTTGGCATCAAAGAGCTCCCGCATGTCCATTGGCATAATGGACAGAAACAGTGTTTCCAAACTGCAGAATTGAAAGAAAGTTTTAACTCTCTGATATGAATAGACACATCACAAAGGAACTTCTCATTCTAGTTTCTATCTGAATATGTTCCCTTTTTCAACATAGACCTCAATGCATCTCCAAATATCTCTCCACAGATTCAGAGAATGCAATGTTTCCAACCTGTTGAATGAAAATAAAAGTTTAACTTGGTGAGATGAACACACATATCACAAAGCGATGTATCAGATGGCTCCCTTCTAGGGTTTATCCTGGGATACTACTTTTTTTGCCATTTGCTTCAATGAGCTCCTAAATGTCCACTAGCAGAATGGACAAAAATGGGTATCTAATCTGCTAAAAAGAAAAAAAAGGTTTAACTCTGTGAGATGAATGCACACATCACAGAGCAGTTTCTCAGAAAGGTTCTTTCTAATTTTTCTCAGAAGATATTTCATTTTTAAACTTGAACCTCAAAGCACTATCAAATATCTCTCAGAATACAAGAAAACACTGTTTCCTAACTACGGAATGAGAGAAAATGTTAACTATGTCAGATGAATCCACAAAACACAAGTCAGTTTTTTTAGATAAAATCCTTCTAGTTTTATCTTTGGATATTCGCTTTTGTGTCATTGGCCTCACAGAGCTCCCAAAACTCCATTCGCAGAATGGACAAAAACAGTGTTACCAAACTGCTGAATCCAAAGAAACGTTTAACTCTGTGAGGTGAACACAATCATCACAAAGCAGTTTCTCACAGCCTCTTTCTACTATTGATCTGAAGATATTTCCTTATTCACAGGGAGCCTCAATGCACTACAGAATATCTCTTCACAGATTGTAAGAAAACAGTGTTTTCAAACTGCTGAATGAAGGAAAGGTTTAAATCTGTGAGAGGAGTGCACACTTCACAGGTCGGTTTATCAGATAACTTTCTTCTTTTTTTTTGTCCTGGGATATTTGCTTTTTCGCCATTGCCTCAGTGAGCTCCCAAATGTCTTTTCACAGAATGGACAAAAACATTGTTGCCCAACTGTTGAATTCAAAGAGAAGTGTAACTCTGTGAGATGAATGCACACATCACAAAGGAGTTTCTCAGAAAAATTCCTTCTAGTTTTCATCTATAGATATTTCCTTTCTCATTGTAGGCCTCAGTTTGCTCCCAAATATAACGTCACAGATACTACAAAAACAGTTTTCCAAACTGCTGAATGAAAGGAAATTTTTAACTCTGCAAGATAAATGCATACATCACAAAGCGATTTCTCAGTTATCTTCTTTCTAGTTTTTATCCTTGTATATTCACTTTTCCGCCATTTACCTCAAAGAGGTACAAAATGTCCATTCACAGAATAAACAAAAACAGTGTTACCACACTGCTGAATCCAAAGAAAGGTTTAATTCTGTGAGATGAGTAAACACATCACAAAGCAATTTCACAGAAAGCTGTTGTCTGCTTTTTCTCACAAGGAATTTCCTTTTTCACTATGGGCCTCAAAGCACTACCAAATATCTCTTCACAGAATACAAGAAAACACTGTTTTCAAGCTACCAAAAAACAAATCTTTAACTCTGTGAGTTAAATGCACAAATCACAAGTCGGATTGTGAGATAGCTTCCTTCTAGTTTTTGCTCTGAGATATTCACTTTTTTGCTATTGGTCTCAAAGATCTCCCAAATGTCCATTCACAGAAAGGAAAAAAAAGTGTTTCCAAACTGTTGAATCCAAAGAAAGCTTTAACTCTGTTAGATGAATGAACACATCTCAAAGTAGTTTCCAAGGAAATTTCTTTCTAGTTTTTATCTGAAGATAGATCCTTTTGCATCGTAGGCCTGCATATGCTACCATATATCTCTTCGTAGATTCTAAGAGAACAGTGCTACCAAACTGCTGCATGAAAAGAAAGGTTTAACTTTGCAACATGAATGGACACATCACAAAGTGGTTTCTCAGATATCTTCCTGCTAGTTTTTATCCTGGGATATTCAGTTTTTCACCGTTAGCCTAAATGAGCTCCCAGATGTCCAGCCATTGGCTTCAATGAGCTCCCAAATGTCCATTTGCAGAATGGACAAAAAACCATGTTTCCAAGCTGAGAAAGTCAAAGAATGATTTAACTCTGTGAGATGAATGCACACATCACTAAGCAGTTACTAAGAAACATTGTTTCTACTATTTATCTGAAGATATTTCCTTTTTCACCATAGGCCTCAATGTGATACCGAATATCTCTTTGCAGATACTAAGAAAACCGTGTTTCAAACAGCTGAATGAAAAGACAGGTATAACTCTGCGAGATGAATGCATGCATCACAGATCGGTTTGTCAGATTACTTCCTTGTAGTTTGTATCCCAGGATATTTGCTTTTTCACCATTGGCCTCAATGATCCCCAAAATGCCCATTAACAGAATGTACAAAAACTGTGTTTCCAAACTGCTGAATCCAAAGGGAGGTGCAACTCTGTGAGATGAATGCCCACATCACAATGCAGTGTTTCAGATATCTTCTTTCTAGTTTTTATCCTGGGATATTCAATTTTTTGCCATTGACCTCAATGACCTACCAAATGTCCATTCTCAGAATAAACAAAAGCAGTGTTACCAAACTACTGAATCCAAAAAAACCACGTTTAATTCTGTGAGGTGAATGGACACATCACAAAGTAGTTTCTCAGAAAGTTTCTTTCTACTATTTACCTGAACACATTTCCTTATTCACAGGAGGCCTTGATGTGCTACCAAATATCTCTTTGCAGATTCTAAGAAAACAATGTTTCCAAACTGCTGAATGAAAAGACAGCTTTCACTCTGTGAGATGAATGCACACATCAAAGGTAGGTTTGTCAGATAACTTCCTTCTGGTTTTTGTCCTGGGATATTGACTTTTTCAATATTGGCCTCAATGAGCTCCCAAATGTCCTTTTGCATAATGGACAAAAACATTGTTCCCAAACTGCTGAATGCAAAGCTGAGAAAGTCAAAGAATGGTTTAACTCTGTGAGATGAATGCACACATCACAAAGCAGTTACTAAGAAACATTGTTTCTAATATATATCTGGAGGTATTTCCTTTTTCACCATAGCCATCAATGTGCTACTGAATATTTCTCAGCAGATTGTAAGAAAACAGTGTTTCCAAACTGCTGAATGAAAAGATGGGCTTAACACTGCGAGATGAATGAAGACATCACAGGTCGGTTTGTCAGGTAACTTCCTTGTAGTTTTTATCCTGGGATATTCACTTTTTCATCATTGGCCTCAATGATCTCCCAAATGTCCTTTCTCAGAATGGGCAAACACAGTGTTCTCAAAATACTGAATCCAAATAAAGGTGTACCTCTGAGAGATGAATGCACATATCACAAATAAGTTTCTCAGAAAGCTTCTTTCTAGTTTTTATCTGAAGATATTTCCTTTTTCACCATAGGCCTCAAAGTACTACAAAATATCTCTTCAGGGACTCTGAAAAAACACTGTTTCCAAACTTCTGAAGGGAAAGAAATGTTTGACTCTGTGAGAGGAATGTACAAATCACAAGTTGGTTTGGCAGATAACTTCCTTCTAATTTTTATCCTAGGATATTCGCTTATTCACCATTGACCTCAAAGATCAACAAAACGTCCATTCGCAGAATGCACAAAAACTGTGTTACCAAACTGCTGAATCCAAATAAATGTTTAACTCTGAGAGCTGAACGGCAACATCACGAAGAAATATCTTCAGATAAAAACTAGAAAGAAGCTATCTGAGAAACTGCTTTGTGATGATGTGCATTCATTTCGCAGAATTAAAAAATTCTTTCTATTCAGCAGATTAAAAACCCTATTTTCTATGAATGGACATTTGGGAACTCATTAAGACAAAGGTGAAAAAGGAAATATCCCATGATAAAAGCTAGAATAAAGCAGTTTAAGACACAGTTATGTGATGTGTACATTCAACTCGCAGAGTTAAACCTTTCTTTTCATTCGGCAGTGTTTAAACACTGTTATTGAAGAATCTGCAAAGGGATATTTGGAAGCACATTGAGGCCTATGGTAAAAAAGCACGCTTCTTCAGATAAAAACTAGACAAAAGCGTTCTGAGAAACTTATTTGTGATGTGTACATTCTTCTCACAGATTTGAAATTTTCTTTTGAATCAGCAGTTAGGAAGCACAGTTTTGGTCAATACTGCGAATGTACATTTGGGAGCTCATTGAGGCCAATGGTGAAAAAGTTAATATCTCAGGATGAACAGTAGAAGAAAGCCATTTCAGTCATCACTTTGTGATGTGTGTGTTCATCTTGCAGAGTTAAACCTTTGTTTACATTCAGCAGGTTGGAAACACTGTGCTTGTAGAATCTACGAAGGTATATTTGGGAGTGCATTGAGGTCTATGGTGAAAAAGAACATGTCTTCAGATAAAAACAAGAAAGAAGCTTTCTGAGAAACTGCTTTGGGATGTCTGCCTTAACGTCCTGGAGTTAAATCTTTCTTTGGATTCAGCAGTTTAGAAACACCATTTTTGCAGAAACTACAAAGGGATAATTTGGAGTGCATTGAGGCCTATGGTGATAAAGAAAACATCTTCAGAGAGAAACTAGAAAGAAGTTTTCTGAGAAACTCCTTTGTGAAGTGTATTCATCTCAGAATTAAAAGTTTCTGTCAATTCAGCTGTTTGGAAACACTGTTTTTCTCCATTCTGCCAATGGGCATTTGGGAGCTCTTTGATGACAAAGCAAAAGAGTGAATATTCCAGGATAAAATGTAGAAGGAAGCCATCTGAGAAACCAATCTGTGATGTGTGAATTCATCCCACGGAGTTAAACCTTTCGTTTCATTCAGCAGTTTGGAAATACTGTTTTTGTAGAAACTGCAGGGGAATATTTGGGATCACATTGTGGCTTGCAGTGAAAAAGGAAACATCCTCAGATAAAAAGAGAAAAGGAGCTTTCTGAGAAACTGCTTTGGGATGTTTGCAATCATCTCACAGAGTTATAAGTTATTTCTTTTCAGAAGTTTGGAAACACCATTTTTGTCCATTCTGGGCATGGACATTTGGGAGCTCATTGAGGCCATTGGAGAAAAAGCAAATATCTCAGGGTATAAACTAGAAGGAAGCTCTCTGAGAGACTGCTTTGTGATGTGTTCGTTCATCTTGCAGAGTTACACCTTTCATTGCATTCAGCAATTTGGAAGCACTATTTTTGTCAAACCTTCAAAGGTATATTTGGGAGCGCTTTATGATCTATGGTGAAAAAGGAAATATCTTCAGATCAAAACTAGAAAGAAGCTTTCTGAAAAATTGCTTTGTGATATGTGCATTCATCTCACAGAGTTGTAACTTTCTTTCTATTCAGCAGTTTGGAAACACCGTTTTTTTGGTATTCTGTGATGGACATTTTGGAGCTCATTGAGGCCATTGGAGAAAAAGCAAATATCCCTGGGTAAAAACTAGAAGGAAGCTATCTGAGAAACTGCTTTGTGATGTGTCCATTCATCTCTCACATTTACACCTTTCTTTTCATTCAGCAGTTTGGAAGCTCTGTTTTTGTAGAATCTGTGAAGGGATATTTGAGAGTATATTGATGTCTGTGGTTAAAAATGAAATATCTTCACTTAATAGTTAGAAAGAAGCTTTCTGAAAAATTGCTTTATGATATGTGCATTCATCACACAGAATTCAACCTTTCCTTCTATACAGCAGATTGGAAACCCCGTTTTTGTCCATTCTGCTATTGGGAGAACTCACCCCCAATAGTCAACGTGTGTTCTTTTCTATTTTCCTAAGTGTCTAGTGGTCTGAGAAATAAAGGGAAAGAGTACAAGAGAGATAATTCTTAAAACTGGATGACTGGGGGAGACTTCACATGTCAGCAGGTTCCATGATGCCCCTGAGCCATAAAACCAGCAAGTTTTGTTTAACGATTTTCAAAAGGGGTGGGAGTGTACGAATAGGGTGTGGGTCACAGAGATCACACACTTCACAAGGTAATAAAATATCCCAAAGAAAATGGAGGCAGGGCGAGATCACAGGACCAGAAGAAAGAGCAAAACTAAAATTGCTAATGAAGTTTTGGACACATATTATCATTGAACACGTCTTATCAGTTGTCAGGTTTTGATAGCAGACCACCAGTCTGACCAAAATTTATTAGGCAGGAATTTCCTCATCCTAGTAACTTTGGGAGACCAGGGCTTGTTTAACCCCTTTGTCTTCAACATTAAAAGTCAGCCACCCCCAAGGCGTCCATTTTGGTTGCCTAACTTCAGGGGTACATTATCTTTCTCAGGAATGTTCCTTGTTGAGAGAAAGAATTCAGCGATATTTCTCCTATTTGTTTTTGAAAGAAGAGACATATGGTTCTGTTCTGCCTGGCTCACTGGCAGTTAGAGTTTAAGGTTATCTTCCTTGTTCCCTGAACATTGCTCTTATCCTGTTCTTTTTTCAAAGTGCCCCGATTTTATATTGTTCAAACATACGTGCTCTTCAAACTATTTGTGCAGTTAACACAATCATCACAGGTTCCTGAGGTGACCTACATCTTTCTCAGCTCATGAAGATGATGGGATTAAGAGATTAAGGTAAAGACAGGCATAGGAAATCACAAGGATATTGACTGGGGAAGTGATAAGTGTCCATGAAATCTTCATAATATATATTCAGAGGTTGCAGTGAAGACAGGCATAAGAAATTATAAAAGTATTAATTTGGGGAACTAATAAATGTCCATGAAATAGTCACAATTTATGTTCTTTTGCCATGGCTTCAGCTGGTCCCTCCATTTGGGGTCCCTGACTTCCCGCAACATGTCTCCCTTTCTTTTACATAAATGTGCCATGGTGATGAAGTCTTGTTCATTCTCTCGATTTTGATGCAAGATTCTCTGACTGGTACGGCACACTAAAAACAAGTTGATTAAACAGAGAAACATAATTCCAAAATTTAGCACAGTGGAGCCCCCAATAGACTTAATCCAAGCCATGGGGTTTAATCCATAAAAATTTTCTGCTACCTGATCTAATGCCTCAGCAACAGGAACAATGAACAAGTGAGCTTGAGAGTCTTCAAAAATTTGTTCCTTTAATTTAGTTATGTATAATGCTAAATTGTCTTCCCTACCCAGAAGGTGTCCTTTGACCATTACCCATGAATGATCTGTCTCATTATAATAATAAGGGATGATACAGAAATCAAAGGTATTCCAGTTGCACTGCATTTGCATGTGATGTTTAAGACTCACTACCTGATATCCAAGCCAAATAACAGACTGGCTTAAATCATTAATTTGATTAGTCATTTTTTTTTCTCAATGCCTTGGTGAGAATTCCACATTTGCATGGAATTCACTTGCCAATCATTAACAAAATGAGTCTTTTGAATAGATTGATGTAACGCCATTCCAGCAGTGATGGCCACTGCAGGGACTGTAATTACGTCCATAATTGCAGTGATTAAAGTGAAAACAAATCTCTTAGATCTTTTGAGAATTCGCTGTAACACTTCATTAATTAAATGTATTGAGGGGAGTATTCCCAAGTCTGGGCAAAGTTACCACAATCCAGATTCCTTCTCAGTTCAATTCAAAATTACACTTTTTCTGGAGTCAAGCTTGGAGTTAATACAAGTGTATAAATGACAATGCATTCGACAGCTTGATTTTTCATCCAAATTTTGATATTTTCCACTAACAGCATGTAAGGTGGCTAAACACAATTCTTTATGGTAACAGTCAGGTGGGAAGTAAGTAAAGTGGAATGTCTGGATCTAGGTTGATACTGAGAGACAGGGGCTGTAGCAGGGGCAGCAGACAGAATAGTTTCCCCTTCCCATACTCGCAGTCAAGACATGGCAGTATCCAAGTCTCCTAAGTTCTGGGTGTTCTTGACTCAGAATCGCGAGTATCATACAAGGCCTCAGAGTGGGGGGCTAATGCCTTTATCTTCCCATTTTAAGGGAAAGAATCAGCTGAGCCTCCTATGCAAAGTCGAATGACGATTATTGTTCTCCCAACAAGAAATAAAATAAGTATCCTCCAGGCCTTGCTTTTTGCCACAGGAGCAATTGTTTTTAAATAGCCCTTTGGTGCCCAGTCTATTACTAAACAATATGAGTCATTTTTTAATATTACTGCATGTGAGTTAACACAATCTTCCCAAAGTAAAGTTTTAGATGGGCCCTCAAAATTTTTAGGGCATGGTTTTCCTGCAGGTTTCTATTGCAAGTATGGCCAATCTCCCATTACTCCCCGTTTCATTTGTTTTAAAGGAGAAAGGGAGAGGCCAGAGACCAAATATCCCAGCTCCTCTGTAGCTGATTCATCTGGAAGATAAGCAGCCCAAACTTGAGCTTCTAGAGGGATACAACCAGGTGCATTTCTGAGGCACAGATGGTGGTATTTATAACCCATGTTAAAATTCAATGCAGTGCCTTCTTCTGGTTGAGCAGGGCAACAGTCATCTGTAGCTCCAGGTATCCACACACTGTTGTTAGTGTAGATTTCTGCAGGATCATCCATCCAGGTGAGAGGTTGAATAAGTGGAAGAAAAGGCACAAAAACTCAATAAGAATAATTATGTGTAGCAGGTAAATCAGTGTGAGAGGAAATTGGTGAGACAGAAAGTATAAGAAGGAGAATCATTAAATAAAATCCATTGTAAGCAAGATTGAGTGCTGGAGGAGGAAGAGAAAAACAGAGGGATGTTATTTTCAGACTAACAGAAATGGTGAGATTTTTAGCTTTGTAAGGACGAAAAGAAAGGTAATTAGAAGTGGGATTAGTTAGATGGGTCTCCATTGCCATCAGGGAGCATTGAATCTGAGACATTGTGATTTGGAGTACCTGCTTCTGAGGAGTTGGCACAGATCTCACGATGTCTGAGGGTGATCTCTGACATGGACATCTTTTCCCTGTAGTTTACCTTGTCAGTATTTAGCCAAAGCTTGAGTGTCCTCGTGGGTACCCAGACAAGGGATTGATGCTTTGCCAGTGAAACAAGCACAACCTCTTCCCCACGTTATAATTGTGCCAGGTTCCGAAGTATTGGTTTGGGAGTTTTTCCATAACACTGACTTGCCTTCGTTTGGGGAGACTTTTGGACTGTATAATGGCATTTGCCTGCAGTTAGATCATTATCTTTAGGAATATTTAAAAACTGTAAAGTAAACAATACCAAATGTAATTGGGAGTGGCGGATAGTTAAATCATGTTTTCGTTGTTCAGACTGTTTGGACAATTGGGTTTTTATAGTGCGATTGTCCTATTCCACCACAGCCTGTCCCTGAGGATTGTAAGGGATTCTGATAATATGGGAATTTCCCCACTGTTGCATAAATAAAGCAAAAGCTTTACTAACATATCCTGGGCTGTTGTCTGTCTTTATTTGATATGGAAGCCCTATAACTGCAAAGCAAGAGTACAGATGGGGCCGTGCCTTCTTCTGTTTGGCAAGTAGCCCAGATAAAACCTGAGAAGGTATCTACGGAAACATGTATATATGACAGCCTGTCAAAGGGGCTGACATGAGTCACATCCATTTGCCATAAAGCATTAGGAGTTAGGTCTCTGGGATTAACACCAGGTTCCTGATTTGGTAGTATGAAGACCTGGCACTGAGGGCAACTGTCAGCAATTAACTTAGTCTGTGTCCAGCTAAGGGCAAATTCGCCTTTTAACCCAGCAACATTGACATGAGTAAGATTATGGAACTCCTGAGCTTCTTGGGTTGTAAAGGAGACCAAACAGTCGACTTTCTGGTTACCAGCAGACATATGTCCTTGGGTCATGGTAAAGTGGTATGAGATCTAATATGTGTAATATAGAAAGGGTGTTTATGTGGGTGAACCACCTGTATAACCTTGAAAATAATGAAGCCAGTTCAGAATTATCAATATGTTTGATAGTAGCAGTTTCTATATTTTAGGGGCATGTACAACATAAGCAGAATCAGAGACAATATTTAAAGGTTTGGGGAAATCCTGTAAGGCAGTAATCACAACAATTAACTCTGCCTTTTGAGCAGAGTCTAAGAGGTAGAAATAAGCTTGTCTGTAGGACCTACATAACCAGCATTGCCATTACTGGAGCCATCATTGAACTCTGTAGAGACCTCAAATGGGCTGATCTTTTGTTAAAGGAGGGACCACCAAAGACGTCATTTTTATAAAATCAAACAATTTGTTTTTGGATAATGATTGTCAATAACACCAATAAAATCAGCCAGGTGAATTTGCCACAATGTGGAATGTTGAAAGGAAGCTTGAACTACAGTTAAATTCGGAACAAATCCAGAAATTTGAAGTATTCTACATGGAGCCTATCCAATTTATATGCCTATTTGGTCCAAATAGACAAAGTTTTTGACACAGAATGAGGAAGAAAATACCACTCTATTAAATTATTATGTTGAACTCTTAGTCCAATAGGGGAGTGTATTGAAGTGAAAACCAGAAGCTGAAAAGGCTGAAACGACTGTACTCTAGATAACTGGGTGGTCTGGATTCTTTCCTCTATGAATTCCAGTTCTAGTAAAGCCTCAGGGTTCAAAGTCCTGGGACAGTGGAGATCAGAATCTCCCGGCAGCATAGAAAACAAGTTAGACAGCGCATATTCCAAAAGTAGGTCTTAAATAACTAATATTACCCCAAATTTTTGGAAGTCATTTAAAGTTTTCAAGGACTCTCTCCTAATTTGAACTTTTTGAGGTTGAATGCATTGTTTACTGATCACCATTCCTAAATATCGAACCGTAGTGGTCTGTAGAATTTTATCCTGATCAATGTGTAATCCAGCCTCTGTAAAATGGCAGCTCAAAATTTGATAAGTCGGTTAATTCTTTATCAGTGGGACCAACAGTTAAAATATCATGAATATAATGAAGAATATAGGCCTAGGGAAATTCGGTTTGAACTGGTGAAAACACTTGTCCAACATAAAGCTGGCAGATTGTAGGGCTATTCAGCATTCCCTGAGGAAGTACTTTCCATTGATAATGAGATGCAGGCTCCTGATTATTGATAGATGGTACAGTAAAAGCAAATTTTTCTCAATCCACTTTATGTAAAGTAATACGAAAAAAATTTTTATGGTCAATAACTGTTAGAGGCCAATTTTCAGGTATTAAAGCAGGGGCAGGCATGCCGATTTGGATGGTTCCCATAGGTTTAATTACAGCATTAATGGCCCTTAAGTCGGTTACCATCTGCAACTTGCCTGATTTCCTTTTTCCTGGAAACATACGAGAATTCCAGTGGGAAACAGAGGGTTCCATATTTGTAGCTGTTCAGAAGCCAATTGAGTTAAAGCCTCCAGTTTTTCTTTAGAAAGCAGCCACTGTTTAATCCAAATGGGTGTGTCAGATTTCCATTGTAAAGGGATAGGATCAGGAGGCATGCCAGCGGACACCAAAATAAAGGATAACCTAAACCCGCCCTGCTTTGTTTTATAGTAACTGGGAGGGGTTTAGTAGTCTCTTCATGGTTTTTACCGAGACCGAGCCCAGAAACAAACCCCATGTTTTCCATCATATGCTGACTGGGAGCACTATAACAGTTATGTGGAATATTAATTTCAGCCCCCCCCCCCATTGTGCCAGTAATTCTCTACCCCAAGGATTAATAGGAATTGGTGTGATGTAGGGCTGAATTTTACCCTTTTGACCATCAGGACCAGTGCAAGGCAAGATAAATGTGCTCTTATAAGTTTCCTTGACTTTTCCAACACCTACTGTTCCCATGTTAGCAGGAAGTTTAAGCCAGGAGGAAGGCCATAACAGAAACATCAGCACCATTATCTACTAGGTCTTCAAACTTTCTTCCTTGAATGTGTATGGTGCAGGTGGGCCATTGTTTAGAAATTACATTAATCCAATAAGCAGCCTTTTCACCACCAGATCCCATTCCTGGTCCATGTGTCTTATCTCCTTTGTTTAAATTGATATTAGGCAGTAAAAGCAACTGAGCAATGGACTGACCAGCCAGAATGGAAACAGAAACCTTGACAGACACAATTAATTTAATCTCATCAACAGAATCAGAATTAATGAGACCAATATATATGATGAAACCTTTAGCAGAGGTGGATGCTCTACCTAACACTAGACCCACCGAACCTTGAGGTAAAGGGGCAGTGACCTCAGTGGGGACAATTAAAGACAAAGAGTTAGGTAGTAAATTCAGAGGAATAGTACTACAGAAATTAACTGCCCCACCACCTACCATGGAGGTGAGCAAGCATTGTACTGAGAGAGAAAGAGAGGCTGGGGCCCATTTGGGTTGGCTGCACATAAGTTTGTTTGTGCTGGGGGTTGTGTTGGGACCACTCGAAGCAAAATGTAACTTTGTTCTGAGTCTGAAACATCCATCTGATGTCGATGCTGGGGACTGGCTCCACTCCCTATTTCCCTGCTGTTGTGGCAGGGGGTTTCCATTTATATCATACATAGAGCGGCAATTCCTTGCCCAATGTTTACCTTTGTGATAACGTGGGCAAACTGCAGCAGCAGCCTTTGGTCATGTTTGTTGAGCTGGCTTGGCCTCTTCTAAGTTTTCAACAGTTCAGTATTTTCAAGTATGACCAAGTCGGCTACAAGTATAGCAGGCTCCATGAAAAGAATTATTGGGACTAGTTTGGTTGGTGTACTTCATGGCCTGTGCCCACAGAATAGCCTTATGGGTGTCTGATCCAATGCCTTCACAAGTTTTAATATATGCGGGCAGCACCTCATGATCAGGTAAATTTTGTTGCTTTACAAAACGCATGGCCATTTTACACTCATGGCACATTTTCTAAAGCTAACATACAAAGGAGAATACCTTTAGCACGCTCATCAGTGACAATTTTCAACAACATCTTGTCATTTAGCTAAAAATCAGGGTATAATTCAGAGTGACCTTGTTTAACCATGGTAAAAGAAACAGGAGCTTGGCCTGGAGTGCATAATTTATCCCAAGCTCTCATACACACCTTTGTTACTTGTTCTGTGGTAAGAGCATCAAAGTTTAATTGGGCATAAGTAACAGAGAAACTATCGGAGACTGTGAGCTGAGCCTGAGCAACTGGAATGCCATCAGTCTGATTTAGTTGAGCCTGCAAATGAGCCTCTTCTGACCAACAAGTATGAAATTGTTAACGCTGAGATGAGGTTAGAACAGTTTTTGCCAAAGGCCCCAGTCTAAAGGAAGTAAAGTGACCTCCATACATAAAGTTTTTAGTATCATTTTAACATAAGGAGAGGTAGGACCATACTGAGTACAAGCATCCTTAAATTCTTTTAAAAGGGTAAGACAAAGAGATACATAACAATACATTTGTACTCCTTGGAAGTTAGGTGGGTCTAGCATGACTGAATAAGTGCATGCATCTAATCCATTTGTTTATTTACGTTGGTGTAATAAGTATGGCATTGAAGTTTCAAGAGTAGGCATGTGAGATGGCGTCGACATAGAAGTGACATGAAAAGAATGCATAGATAAGGGAAACTGGGGGTGAGGGGGTCGGACTGGAATGAGAGTGTGAAAAAGGGGGATTGGGGGAGCAGAAGGAGCACAAGTATACAGGTGATTACTGGCATTCATGTGTGAAGAAGGGTAAAAAGAAGCAGACTGAGTGGATGGCAAAGTGACCAATTGAGGATCCGAAATGACAGGAGGATGATGCGATGAAGTGGACAGGAGAAGGCCTTAAGAATTATAGGTAAATTGTAGTTTGGTCCCAGAGCCATTAGGTGACTTCAGAGGTTTGAGAAGAGAAGAAATAGCATATATATGATCCTGGTCTGTGTCAGTCAGAGATGCAGGAGCTGCAAGTACAGGCTCTTCATGAAAAGAAATAAGATCATAAGGGGGTGACCATAATCCAATGTCACCAGAGTTAGACATTGAATTTTCAACATTGTCAGGTGGGGGGGGAGTAGCTTAAGGGAGAGGCTGATCAGATAACGAAGGCCGTGTGGGAGAAGAAGGTTGAGGAAGAGGTGGAGGGTCGTCAGATTCAGAAAATTGTGGTAAATGTGATCAGGACATCACATACCAAGGCCCAATCACCCCAAACAGTGATGGGAACATAATTCCCTGAGGAGACCAGTTCCCTGAATGTTGGACCAACATGATTGCATAGTTCTACATCTAAGGTTCCTTTTTCAGGAAACCAAGGACAGTATTGTTCCACTGTCCTGAAGTGAGTGACCACATTTTCCATAGGCACTCGAACACTGCCCTGTTATAACAGCAGTTTAAAATATAGCAGAGTTAAGCATGATGTTTAGACTCCACATGACCCCTAGTTAATCCAGACCATACACAGAGTACTCACAAGCATATCTGTCGACCAATCTGATGCCATTTCTCCACACCTACCAAAGGGAATCTGGTTCACACATGCACTTAGGAAATAAGAAAAAACCACTTTGGCATGCCAGATATCAGGAGAACTTACCCATAATAGTCAACATGGGTTTCCTATTTCAATAAGCATCTGCTGGTCTGAGAAATAAAGGGAAAGACTACAAGAGAGAGAAATTTTAAAGCTGGGTGTCTAGGGGAGACATCACATGTTGGCAGGTTCTGTGATGCCCCTGAACCATAAAACCAGGAAGTCTTTATTAGCTCTTTTCAAAAGGCGAGGGAGTGTATGAATAGGGTGTAGGTGACAGAGATCACATGCTTTACAAGGTAATAAAATATCACAAAGCAAATGGAGGCAGGGCGAAATCACAGGACCACAGGATAGGGCAAAATTAAAATTGCTAATGAATTTTCAGGCACGCATTGTCTTTGAAAACATATTATCAGGAGACAGAGTTTGAGAGCAGACAAAGGGTCTGACCAAAATTTACTAGGTGGGAATTTCCTTGTCCTAATAAGCCTGGGAGCACTACGGGAGACTGGGGCTTATTTCCTCACTTTGTCTTCAACTGTAAAACACAGCCACCCCAAAAGTGGCCATTTTAGAGACCTACCAACAGGGGCACATTCTCTTTGTCAGGGATGTTCCTTGCAGAGAAAAAGAATTCAGCAAAATTTCTCTGATTTGCTTTTGAAAGAAGAGAAATATGGCTCTGTCCCATCTGGATCACTGGTAGTCAGTGTCTAAGGTTATCTCCCTTGTTCCCTGAACATTGCTGTTATCCTGTTCTTTTTTAAGGTGTCCAGATTTCATATTGTTCAAACACACATGCTCTTCAGACAATTTGTTCAGTGAATGCAATCATCACAGTGTCCTGAGGTGATATACATCCTCCTCAGCTTATGAAGATGATGGGATTAAGAGATTAAAGTAAAGACAGGAACAAGAAATCACAAAGATATTGATTGGGGAAGTGATAAGTGTTCATGAAATCTTCATAATTTATGTTCAGAGACTGCAGTAAAGACAGGTGTAAGAAATTATAAAAGTACCAATTTGGAAAACTAATAAATGTCCATGAAATGTTCACAATTTACGTTCTTCTGCCATGACTTCAGGCAGTTCCTCCATTGGGGTTCCCTTACTTCCCACAGCATTCTGTGAATGGACATTTCAGAGCTCGTTAGGACAAAGGTGAAAAAGGAAATATCCCAAGATGAAAACTAGAAGGAAGTTATCTAAGACATTGCTTTGTGATGTGTGCCTTCAACTCACAAAGTTAAACTTTTCTTTTCATTCAGCAGTTTTAAACACTGTTTTCATAGATTTTGCAAGGGACATTTCAAAGCTCATTGAGGCCTATAGTGAAAAAGCAAACTTCTTCAGGTGAAACCTACATAGAAGCATTCTCAGAATCTTCGGTGTGATGTCTGCATTCACCTCACTGTGTGAAAACTTTCTTTTGATTCAGCAGGTACTGTTTTGGTCCATTCTGCAAATGGACATTTAGGAGCTCATTGAGGCCAATTGCAAAAAAGCGAATATCCCAGGATGAATAGTAGAAGGAAGCCTTCTGAGAAATCGCTTTGTGATGTGTGCATTCATCTCTCAGAGTTAAACCTTTGTTTTCATTCAACAGGTTAGAAACAGCGTGTTTGTAGAATCTGCGAAGGGATATTTCAGAGCGCATTGAGGTCTATGGTGAAAAAGAAAACATCTTAAGATAAAAACAAGAAAGAAACATTCTGAAAAACTGCTTTAGGATGTGTGTATTCCTCTCCTACAGTTAAACCTTCCTTTCAATACAACAGTTTAGAAAAACTGTTTCTGTAGAAACTGCAAAGGGATATCTGGGAGCACATTGAGGTCTATTGTGATAAAGAAAACATCTTCAGATAGAAACTAGAAAGAAATTGTCTGAAAAACTGCTTTGTGATGTGTCCTCGTCTCAGAGAGTTAAAACTTTCTTTCAGTTCAGCAGTTTGGAAACACTGTTTTTGTCCCTTCTGCCAATGGACATTTGGGAGCACTTTAAGGCCAAGAGCAAAAAAGTGAATACCCAGGATAAAATTTAGAAGGAAGGTATGTGAGCAACTGCTTTGTGATATGTGAACACATCACACAGAACAAAATTTTTCTTTTCATTCAGAAGTTCAAAAATACTGTTTTTGTAGAAACTGCACAGTGATATTTGGGGTTACAGATGGCCTCTGGTGAAAAAGGAAACATCTTCAGATAGAAAAAAAGCTTTTTGAAAGAACTGCTTTGTTTTGTGTACATTCATCTCACAGAGTAAAACTTTTCTTTCTATTCAGCAGATTGGAAACCCTGTTTTTGTCCAGCCTGTGAATAGACATTTGGCAGCTTGTTAAGACAAAGTAGAAAAAGGGAATATCCCGTGATAAAAAGTAGAAGGAAGCTCTTTAACGTACCTCAGTCAGCAGCTTTTAAACACTGTTTTTGTAGAATCAGCAAAGGGATATTTGGAAGTGCATTGAGTCCTACGGTGAAAAAGAAAACTTCATCAGATAAAAATTAGACTGAAGCATTCTGAGAAACTTATTTGTTATCTGTGCATTCATCTCACAGGGTTAAAACTTACTTTTCATTCAGCAATTAGGAAACACTGTTTTGGTCCATTCTGTGAATGGACATTTGGTAGCTCCTTGAGGCCAACGGCAAAACAGTGAATATCCCAGGATAAACGCTGGAAGGAAGCCATCTGAGAAATCACTTTGTGATGTGTGCTTTCATCTCACAGAGTTAAACCTTTAGTTTCATTCAACCTGGTAGAAACCCTGTGTTGTAGAATCTGCAAAGGGATATTTGGGAGTGTAGTGAGGTCTATGGTGAATAAGGAAACATCTTGACATTAAAACAAGAAAGAAGCTGTCTGAGAAACTACTTTGGGAAATGTGCATCACCTCTTAGAGTTAAACCTTTCATTGGATTCAACAGTTTAGAAACACTGATTTTACAGAAATTAAGAAAGGATATTTGGGAGCACATTGAAGTCTATGGTGATAAAGAAAACATCTTCAAATAGAAACTAGAAAGCATCTTTCTGAGAAACTGCTTTGTGATGTGTGTATTCGTCTCACAGAATTAAAACTTTCTTTCAATTCAGCAGTTTGGAAGCACTGTTTTTGTCCATTCTGCCAATGGACATTTGCGAGATCTTTGATGCCAAAAGCGAAAAAGTGAATATCCCAGGATAAAATCTAGAAGGAAGCTGTGTGAGAAACTGCTTTGTGATGTGAGAATTCTTCTTGCAGATTGAAAACTTTCTTTTCATTCCACAGTTTGGAAACACTATTTTTGTAGAATCTGCACAGGAATATTTTGGATTGCATTGTGGCCTGTGGTGAAAAAGGAAACATCTTCAGATAAAAAAGAACAAAGCAGCTTTCTGAGAGACTGCTTTCTGATGTGTACATTTATCTCACAGAGTGATAAATTTCTTAGTATTCAGCAGTTTGTAAACACCGTTTTTGTCCATTCTGCAAATGGGCATTTAGGAACTCTTTGTTATCAATGGAGTAAAAGCAAATATCCCAGTGTAAAAACTAGAAGGAAGCTCTCTGATAAACTACTTTGTGATGTGTGCACTCATCTCACAGAGTTACACTTTTCTTTTCATTCAGCTGTTTGGAAGCACTGTTTTTGTAGAATGTGTGAAGGCATATTTGGGAACACGTTGCAGCTGATGGTGAAAAAGGAAATACCTTCAGATAAAAATTAGAAAGAATCTTTCTGAGGAGCTATATTATGATGTGTGCCTTCATCTCACAGTGCTATTACTTTCCTTCTATTCAGCAGTTTGGAAACACTGTTTTCATCCAGTCTGTGAATGGACACCTGGGAGCTCTTTAGGACGAAATTGAAGAGTGAATATCCCACAATAAAAAGACAAGGAAGGTATCTAAGACACCATTTTGTGATGTGTGCATTCAACTCACAGAAGTAAACGTTTCTTTTCAGTCAGCAGTTTGGAAACCCTGTTTTAGTAGAATCTGCAAAGGGATATTTGGAAGCGCGTTGAGGCCTACAGTGAAAAACAAACTTCTTCAGATATAAACTAGACAGAAAAATTCTGAGAAACTTTTTGTGATGTGTGCATTCATCTCAACTTGTTAAACCTTTCTTTTTAATTCAGCAGTTAGGAAACACTATTTTGGTCCATTCTGCAAATGGACTTTTGGGAGTTCAATGAGGCCATGGCAAAAAAGTGAATATCCTGGGATAAACACTAGAAGGAAGCCATCTGAGTAATCGCTTTGTGATGTATGCATTCATGTTGCAGAGTTAAACCTTTATTTTCATTCAGCTGGTTGGAAACACCATGATTGTAAAATCTGCAAAGGGGTATTGAGGGGTGCATTGAGGTCTATGGTGAAAAAGGAAACATCTTCAGATAATTTTAAAAAAAGAGTATTTCAGAGAAGCTGATTTTGGATGTGTGCATTCATATCCTACAGTTAAACCTTTCTTTGCCTTCAGCACTTTAGCAACACTGTTTTTGTAGAAACTGTAAAGAGATATATGGGAGTGCAAAGAGGCCTATGGTGATAAAGAAAACATCTTCAGATAGAAACTAGAAAGAAGCTTTCTGAGAAACTGCTTTGTGATGTGTGTATTCGTCTCACAGAGTTAATCTTATCTTTCAATTCAGCAGTTTGGAAACACTGTTTTTGTCCATTCTGCCAATGGACATTTGGGAGCACTTTGAGTCCAAAAGTGAAAAAGTGAATATCACAGGATAAAATCTAGAAGGAATCTATGGGAGAAAACACTTTGTGATGTTTGAATTCGTCTCAAAGAGTTATACTTTTCTTTTCATTCAGCAGTATGGAAACACTTTTTTTTTTTTTTTTTTTTTTGTAGAATCTGCACAGGAATATTTGGGATCGTGTTGTGGCCTGTGGTGAAAAAGGAAACATCTTCAGATAAAAGAAGAAAGAAGCTTTCTGAGAAACTCTTTTTGATGTGTGCATTCATCTCACAGAGTTATAGCTTTCTTTGTATTCAGCAGTTTGGAAACACCGTTTTTGTCCATTCTGCTAATGGACATTTGGGAGCTCATTGATGCCATTGGAGAAAAAGTGAATATCCAAGGGTAAAAATTAGAAGGATGCTACCTAGTAAACTGTTTTGTGATGCATGCATTCATCTCTCTGAATTACACCTTTATTTTCATTCAGCAGTTTGGAAGCACTGTTTTTGTAGTATCTGTGAAGGGATATTTGGGAGCACTTTGTGTCCTATTGTGAAAAAGGAAATATCTTCAGATAAAAGCTTTCTGAAAAACTGCTTTGTGATAGGTGCATTCATCTCAAATAATTATCCTATCTTTGTACTCAGCAGATTGGAAACCCTGTTTTTGTCCATCCTGCAAATGGACATTTGGTAGTTTGTTAGGACAAAGGCAAAAAAGGGAATATCCCACAAGAGAAAACAGATGGAAGCTATCTAAGACACTGTGTTGTGATGTATGCATTCAACTAACAGAGTTAAACTTTTATTTTCATTCAGCAGTTTTTGTACACCGTTTTTGAAGAATCTGCATAGGGCTATTTGGAAGTGCATTGAGTCCTACCTTGAACAAGCAAACTTTATCAGATAAAAACTGGACAGAAGCATTCTGAGAAACTTCTTTCTGATGTGTGCATTCACCTCACCATGTTAAATATTTCTTTCAATTCAGCAATTAGGAAACACTGTTTTGATCCATTGTGTGAATGGATATTTGGGAGTTCATTGAGGCCAATGGTGAAAAAGCGAATACACTGAGACGAACACTAGAAGTAAGCCATCTGAGAAATCGGTTAGTGATGTGTACATTCATCTCTCAGAGTTAAACCTTTATTTTCGTTCAACAGGTTGGAAACACTGTGTTTGTAAAATATGTGAAGGGATATTTGGGAGTGCATTGAGGTCTATAGTGAAAAAGGATATGTCTTCAGAAAAAAAAAACAAGAAAGAAGCCTTCTGAGAAACTGCTTTGGGATGTGTGTGTTCATCTCCTAGAGTTAAACCTTTCTATGGATTCAGCACTTTAGAAACACTATTTTTCTAGAAACTGTGAAGGGATATTTAGGAGTAAATATCCTAAGGTCTATGATGATAAAAAATATCTTCAGATAGAAACGAGAAAGAACCTTTCTGAGAAATTGTTTTGTGATGTGTGTATTCATCTCACAGAGTTAAACCCTTCTTTCACTTAAGCAGTTTCAATCCTATTTTTTTCCACTCAGCCAATGGACATTTGGGAGCTCGTTGAGACCCAAAGCAAAAAAGCGAATATCCCAGGATAAAATCTAGAATTAAGCTATGTGATAAACTGCTTTGTGATCAGTGAATTCATCTCGCAGAATTAAATGTTTCTTTTGATTTGACAGTTTGGAAACACTTTTTTTTGCAGACTCTGCACAGGGATATTTGAGATTGCATTGTGGCCTGTGGTGAAAAAGGTAACATCTTCAGATAAAAAGAAGAAAGAAGGTTTCTGAGAAACTGCTTTTTGTTGTGTGCATTCATCTAAGAGGGTTATAACTTTCATTGTATTCAGCAGTTGGCAAACCCTGTTTTGTCAGTTCTACGAATGGACATTTTGGAGCTCATTTATGCTATTGGAGAAAAAGTGAATAGCCCAGGATAAAAACTAGAAGGAAGCAATCTGAGGAACAGCTTTGTGATGTGTGCATTCATCTGGCAGAATTACACCTTTTTCTCATTTAGCAGTTTGGAAGCACTGTTTTTGTAGTATCTGGCGAGGGATATTTGGGAGTGCATTGATGCCTATGGTGAAAAAGCAAAAGTTTTCACATAAAAACTAGATAGAGGCATTCTGAGAAACTTCTTCATCATATGTGCATTCATCTCAGAGAACTAAACCTTTCTTTCTATTCAGCAGAATGGAAACACTATTTTTGTCCATTCTGCACATGGGCATTTGGGAGCTCGTTAGGAAAACGTGAAAAAGGGAGTATACCACGATTAAAACTAGAAGGAACCTACTAATACACCATCTTGGGATGTGTGCATTCAACTCTCAGATTTAAACCTTTCTTTTCATTCAGCAGTTTTTAACAATGTTTTTGTAAAATCTGCAAAGGCATATTTGGAAGCTAATTGAGGTTTATGATGAAAAACAAAGCTTTTTCAGATGAAAAGAGACACAAGCATTCTGAGAAACTTCTTTGTGATATGTGCATTCGTCTCACAGTGTTGAACTTTTCTTTCACTTCAGCAGTTAGGAAACACCATTTTGTTCCATTCTGCGCATGGACATTTGGGAGCTCATTGAGGCCAGTGGTGAAACAGCTAACATCCCAGGATAAACAGTAGAAGGAAGCCACCCGAGACATCGCTTTGCGATGTGTCTGTTCATCTCACTGAGTTAAACCTATATTTTCATTCATCAGGTTGGAAACTCTTTGTCTGTAGAATCTGTGAAAGGATATTTGGGAGCACATTGAGGTCTATGGTGAAAAAGTAAACATCTTCAGATAAAAACAAGAAAGAATCTTTCTGAGAAACTGCTTTGGGATGCACACATTCATCTCCTAGAGGTAAACCTTTCTTTGGATTCAGCACTTTAGAAACACTGGTTTTGTAGAAACTGTGAAGGGATATTTGGGAGCACGTTGAGGCCTATGGTGAAAAAGTAAACATCTTCAGATAAAAACAAGAAAGAATCTTTCTGAGAAACTGCTTTGGGATGCACGCATTCATCTCCTAGAGGTAAACCTTTCTTTGGATTCAGCACTTTAGAAACACTGGTTTTGTAGAAACTGTGAAGGGATATTTGGGAGTGCATTGAGGTTTATGTCGATAAAAAGATCATCTTCAGATAGAAACAAGAAAGAAGCTTTCTGAGAAACTGCTTTGTGATGGGTGTATTCATCTCACAGGGTTAAATATTTCTTTAATTCAACAGTTTAGAAACACTGTTTTTGTCCATTCTGCTAATGGACATTTGGGAGCTCTTTGAGGCCAAAAGCAAAAAGCGAATATCCCAGGGTAAAAACTAGATGGAAGCTATCTCAGAAACTGTTCTGTGATATGGGCATTCCTCTTGCCAAGTTACACCTTTCCTTTCATTCAGCAGTTTAGAAGCACTATTTTTGTAGAATCAGCAAAGGGATATTTGGAAGTGCATTGAGGCCTATGGTGAAAAAGGAAACAACTTCAATTAAAAGAAGAAATAGTTTATCTGAGAAACTTGTATGAGATGTGTGCATTCATCTCACAGAGTTGTAGCTTTCTTTGTATTCAGCAGTTGATGCTATCAGAGAAACTGCTTTGTGATACGTGTATTCATCTTGCCAACTAACAACTTTCTTTTCAATCAGCAGTTTGGAATCACTGTTTTTGTAGAATCTGCAGTGGGATATTTGGGAGCACATGGAGGCCTATGGTGAAAAAGGAAATATCTTCAGATAAAAACTAGAAAGGAGCTTCTGAAAAACTGCTTTAGTGTGTGTGCATTCATCTCCTAGAGTTAAACCTGTCTTTGGGAATGACAGTTTAGAAACACTGGTTTTGTAGAAACTGTGGAGGGATATTTGGGAGCACATTGGGGCCAGTGGTGAAAAAGTGAATATCCAAGGATGAACACTAGAAGGAAGCCATCTGAGAAATCACTTTGTGAGGTGTGCATTCATCTCACAGAATTAAACCTTTATTTTCTCTACAACAGGTTGGAAACTCTGTGTTTGTAGAACCTGTGAAGGGATATTTGAGAGCACATTGAAGTCTATGGTGAGAAAGGAAACATCTTCTGTAAGAACAAGAAAGAAGCTTTCAGACAAACTGCTTTGGATGTGTGCATTCATCTCCAAGAGTTAAACCTTTCTTTTGATTCAGCAGTTTAGAAACACTGTTTGTAGAAATTGTGAAGGGATATTTGGGAGCGCTTTGAGGCCTATGGTGATAAAGAAAACATCTTCATATAGAAACTAGAAAGAAGCTTTTGGAGAAACTCCTTTGTGATATGTGCATTCGTTTCACAAAGGTAAACATTTCTTTCAATTCAGCAGTTTGGAAATGCTGTTTTTGCCCATTCTGCCAATGGACATTTGAGAGCTCTTTCAGGCCAAAAGTGAAAAAGAGAATATTCCAGGATAAATTCTAGAAGGCAGCTGTGTGAGAAACCGCTTTGAGATGTGTGAATTCACCTCACAGAGTTAAACCTTTCTTTTCAGTCAGCATTTTGGAAACACTGTTTTTGTGGCAACTGCACAGAGATATTTGGGATTGCATTGTGACCTGCGGTGGAAAAGGTGACACCTTCAGATAAAAGAAAGAAAGAAGCATTCTGAGGAACTGATTTGTGATGTGTGCATTCATCTCACAGAGTTATAAATTTCTTACTATTCAGCGATTTGGAAATACAGTTTTGGCAACTCTGTGAACGGACATTTTGAAGCTCATTGAGGCCATTTGAGAAAAAGTGAATATCTCAGGGTAAAAAGTAGAAGGAAGCTATCTGAGAAACTGTTTTGTGATGTGTGCATTCAACTCACAGAGTTACACCTTGCTTTTCATTCTGCACTCTGGAAGCACTGTTTTGGTAGAATCTGTGAAAGGATATTTGGGAGTGCCTTGAGGCCTCTGGTGAATAAGAAAATGCCCTCAGATAAAAGCTACAAAGAAGCTTTCTGAAAAACTGCTTTGTGATGTGTGCATTCATCTCACAGAGTTAAACCTTTCTTTCTATTTAACACATTGGAAACCCTGTTTTTGTCCACCCTGTGAATGGACATTTGGGAGCTTCTTAGGATAAATATGTCAAAGGGAATATCCCATGATAAAAACTAGAAGGAAGCTATCTAAGACACCATTATGTGATATGTACATTCAACTTATAGAGTTAAAACTTTCTTTTCATTCAGCATTTCTTAAACACTGTTTTTGTAGAACCTGCAAGAAGATAATTGGAAGCACATTGAAGCCTATGGTGAAAAAGCAAACTTTTTCAGATACAAACTAGACAGAAACATTCTGAGAAACTTCTTTGTGGTATGTGCATTCAACTCATAGTGTTAAAACTTTCTTTCCATTCAGCAGTTAGGAAACACTGTTTTTTTCCATTCTGCAAATGGAAATTTTGGACCTCATTAGGACAATGGCGAAAAGCAAATATCCCACAATGAAAAGTAGAAGGAAGCTATCTAATACACCGTATTTTGATGTGTGCATTCAACTCACAGATATAAACCTTTCTTTTCATTCAGCAGTTTTGAAACCTGGTTTTGTAGAATCTGCAAAGGAATATTTGGAAGTGAATTGAGGCCTACGGTGAAAAAGCAAACTTCATCAGATAAAAACTAGACAGAAGCATTCTGAGAAACTTCTTTGTGAGGTGTGCATTCATCTTATAGTGTTAAACTTTTCTTTCTATTCAGCAGTTAGGAAACACCATTTTAGTCCATTCTGCGAATGGACATTTGGGAGCTCATTCAGTCCAATGGTGATAAAGTGATTTTCCCAATATAAACACTATAAGGAAGCAATCTGAGAAATCACTTTGTGACGTGCGCTTTCATCTTGCAGAGTTAAACCTTTATTTTAATTCAACAGGTTTAAACACTGTGTTTGTAGAATCAGTGAAGGGATATTTGGGGGCACATTGAGGTCTATGGTGAAAAAGGAAACAACTTCAGATAAAAACAAGAAAGAAGCTTTCTGAGAAACTGCTTTCAGATGTGTGCATTCATCTTCTAGATTTAAACCTTTGTTTGGATTCAGCACTTTGGAAACACTAGTTTTTGTAGAATCTGCAAAAGAATATTTGGGAGTGCCTTGAGACCTATGGTGAATAAGCAAATGCCTTCAGATAAAAACTAGAAAGAAGCTTTTTGAAAAAACTGCTTTGTGATATGTGCATTCATCTCACAGAGTTAAATCTTTCTTTCTATTCAGCAGTTTGGAAACCATGTTTTTGTCCACCCTGTTAATGGACATTTGGGAGTTCATTAGGATAAAGGCAAAAAGGGGAATATCCCACTATGAAAAGTTGGAGGAACCAATCTAAGACACCGTTTTTTGATGTGTACGTTCAACTCATAGAGGTGTACCTTTCTTTTCAATCAGCAGTTTTTAAACACTGTTTTTTATAAGCTGCGATGGGATATCAGGAAATGCCTTGAGGCCCATGGTGTAAATGCAAACTTCCTCAAATGAAAACTAGACAGAAGCATTCTGAGAAATTTCTTTGTGATGAAATTTTGTATTCAACTCACAGTGTTAAAAGGTTCTTTCTATTCAGCAGATCTGAAACCCCATTTTTTCCATTCTGCAAAAGGACTATTGGGACCTAATTAGGACAGAGGTGAAAAAGGGAATAGGCCATGATAAAAACTAGAAGGAAGCTATCTAACACACGGTTTTGAGACATGTTTATTTAACTCACAGAATTAAAATTTTCTTTTCATTTAGCAGTTTTTAAATACTGTTTCTGTAGAATCTGCAAAGGGATATTTGGAAACGCATTGAGGCCTACAGTGAAAAAACCAACTTCTTCAGATGAAAAGTAGAGAGAAGCATTCTGAGAAACTTCTTTGTGATGTGTGTTTTCATCTCACAGGATTAAACCTTCTTTCGATTCAGTAGTCAGGAAATACTGTTTTGGTCCATTCTGCCAATGGACATTGGGGGGGTTTTGAGGCCTGTGGTGAAAAAGCGAATATCCCAGGAGAAACTCTAGAAGGAAACCATCTGAGAAATCATGATGTGATATGTGCATTCATGTTGCAGAGTTAAACCTTTATTTTCATTCAACAGGTTGGAAACACTGTGTTTGTAGAATCTGCAAAGGGATATTTGGGAATGCCTTTAGGTTTACGGTGAAAAAGGAAACATATTCAGATAAAAACAAGAAAGAAGGTTTCTGAGAAACCACTTTGGGATGTGGGCATTCACTTCTTAGTTTTACACATTTCATTAGATACAGCAGTTTAGAAACATTGCTTTTGTAGAAACTGCTAAGAGATATTTGGGAGCACATTGAGACCTATGGTGATAAAGAAAACATCTTCAGATAGAAACTAAAAAGAAACTTTCCGAGAAACTGCTTAGTGATGTGTGTATTCATCTCACAGAGGTAAACCATTCTTTCAATTCAGCAGTTTGGAAACACTGCTTTTGTCCATTCTGCTAATGGACATCTGGGAGCTCTTTGAGGTCAAAAGTGAATAATCGAATATCCCAGGATACAATCTAGAGGAAAGCTATGTGAGAAATCACTTTGTGATGAAAGAATTCATCTTGCAGAGTTAAACCTTTCTTTTAATTCAGCAGTTTGGAAACACTGTTTTTGTAGAATCTGCACAGGGATGTTTGGGATTGAATTGTGGCCTGTGGTGAAAAATGAAATATCTTCAGATAAAAAGAAGAAAGAGATTTTCTGAGAAACTGCTTTGTGATGTGTGCATTGATCCCACAGAGTTAAACTTTTATTTGATTGAGCAGTTTGTAAACTCTATTTTTGTAGAATCTCTGAAGCGATATTTCAGAGCACTTTGAGGCCTATGGTGAAAAAGGAAGTATCTTCAGATAAAAACTAGACAGAAGCTGTAGGAGAAACTCCTTAGTGAAGTGAGCATTCATCTCACAGAGTTAAACCTTTGATTTGATTGGGCATTTTGGAAACACTCTGTTTGTGGAATGTGTGAAGGGTTATTTTGGAGTGAATTTATGTCTATTGAGAAAAAGGAATAATTTTCTGATGAAAGCGAGAGAGAATTCCTTTCAGAAACTGCTTTGTGATGTGGCATTTATCTCACAGAGTTAAATCTTTCTTTTGATGGCACAGTTAGGAAATACTGTTTGTGTAGAATCTGTGAAGGAATATTTGGGAGCTCATTGAGGTCTATGGAGAAAAAAGATATATCTTCAGATGAAAACTAACAGGAAGCTTTCTCAGAAACTGCATTGTGATGTGTCCATTCATCTCACTGAGTTAAACACTTCTTTGATTGACTGGTGTGGAAACAATGCTTTTGTATAATCTGCAAAGGGATACATGGGAGTGCATTGATGCCTATGGTGAAAAAGGAAATGTCTTCAAATGGAAACTATAAAGAACCTTTCTCGGAAACTGAAGTGTGTATTCATCTCACAGAGGTAAACCTTTCTTTTGATTGCCAGTTTGGAAACACTGTTTTTGTAGAATTTGTGAAGAAATATTTGAGAGCGCATTGAGGTCTATGGAGAAAAAAGAAATATCTTTGATGAAAACTAGAAGGAAGCTTTCTCAGAAACTGCTTTGTGATATGTCCATTCATCTCACAGAGTTAAGCATTTGTTTGCTTGGCCAGTTTGGAAACAATGTTTTTGTAGATTCTGTGATTGGGTATTTTGGAAGGCTTTGAGCCCTATGGTGAAAAAGGAAGATGCAAACAAGACAGAAGTGGTCTGAGAAACTGCTTTGTGATGTGACCTTTCCTTTAACAGAGTTAAACCTTACTTTTTACTGAGGAATTTGGAAACATTGTGTCTGTAGAATCTATGATGGGATATTTGGAAGTGCATTGATGTCTTTGGAGAAAAAGGAAATATCTTCAGATGAAAACAAGAAAGAAGCTTTCTCAGAAATTGCTTTGTGATGTGCACATTCATCTCAAGGAGTTAAACGTTTCTTTTGATGGCACAGTTTGGAAACACTGTTTTTATAGAATGTGCGAAGGGATATTTGGGAGTGCATTGTAGTCTAAGGAGAAAAAGGAAATATCTTCAGACGAAAATTAGAAGGAAACTTTTGCAGAAACTGCTTTCTGGTGTGTGCATTCATCTCACAGGGTATGAGCTTTCTTTGGATTAGCCAGTTTGGAAAAAATGTTTTTGTAACATCTGTGACTAAATATTTTGGAGAGCTTAAAGCACTATGGTGAAAAAGGAAGCATCTTCAGATGTAAAGTAGACAGAAGCTGTCAGAGAAACTGCTTTGTGATGTGTGCATTCACCTAACAGAGTTAAACCTTTCTTTTGCTGGCACAGTTGGGAAACACAGTTTTGTAGATTTTGTGAAGGGATATTTGGGAGCGGATTGAGGTCTATGGTGAAAAATGAAATATCTTCACACAAAATCTAGAAGGAAGCTTTCTGAGAAACTGTTTTGTGATGTGTCCATTCAACCCAAGAGATAAACCTTTCTGTGGAATGAGCAGTTTGGAAACACTGTTTTTGTAGAATCCAGGAAGGGACCTTTGAGAGTCCATTGAGGCTTATGGTGAAAAAGGAAGTATCTTCAGTTGAAAGATAGAAGGAAGCTTTCTCAGAACCTGCTTCGAGATTTGTGCATTCATCTCAAAAAGTTACACCTTTCTTTTTATGGCACAGTTTGGAAACACTGTTTTTGTAGAATGTGCTAAGGGATATTTCAGAGCTCTTTGAGGCCTGTGCTGAAAAAGAAAATATCTTCAGATAAAAATTAGAAAGAAGTTTTCTGAGAAACTGCTTTGTGATGTGTGCATTGATCCCACAGAGTTAAACTTTTATTTGATTGAGCAGTTTGTAAACTCTATTTTTGTAGAATCTCTGAAGAGATATTTTGGAGCACTTTGAGGCCTCTGGTGAAAAAGGAAGTATCTTCAGATTAAAAACTAGACAGAAGCTGTAGGAGAAACTCCTTAGTGAAGTGAGCATTCATCTCACAGAGTTAAACCTTTGATTTGATTGAGCATTTTGGAAACACACTTTATGGAATCTGTGAAGGGTTATTTTGGAGCGAATTGATGTCTATTGAGAAAAAGGAATAATTTTCTGATGAAAACTAGAGGGAATCTGTCACAGAAACTGCTTTGTGATATGGCATTCATCTCACAGAGTTAAACTTTTCTTTTGATGGTGCAGTTTGGAAACAATGTATTTGTAGCCTCTGTGACTGCATATATTGGAGTGCTTAGAGCCATATGGTGAAAATGGAAGTATCTTCAGATGTAAAGTAGATACAAGTTGCCTGAGAAACTGCTTTTTGATGTGTGCATTCCTCTCACAGAGTTAAACCTGTTGTTTACTGTGCAATTTGGAAACACTGTGTTTGTAGAATCTACGATGGGCTATTTGGTAGCACATTGAGGTCTATGGAGAAAAAGAAATCTCTTCAGTTGATAACCAGAAAGGAGGATTCTCAGAATCTTCTTTGTTGTGTGCATTCATCTCAGAGATAAACCTTTCTTTGATGGCACAGATTGGAAACACTCTTTTTTTAGTATCTATGAAGGGATATATGGGAGTGCATTGAGGTCTATGGAGAAAAAGGAAATATCTTCAGATGAAAACTAGAAGGAAGCATTATCAGAAACTGTTTTGTGATTTGTGCATTCATCTCACAGAGTTAAACCGTTCCTTTGCTGGTGCAGTTTGGAAACACTGTTTTTGTAGAACCTGAGAAGGGATATTTTGGAGCAATTTGACACCTATGGTGAAAAAAGAAACATCTTCAGATACAAATTCAAAAGAAGATTTCTGCGAACCTGCTTTGTGTTGTGTACATTTATCTCACAGAATTAAACCTTTCTTTTGAATGAACTGTTTGGAAAGTCAGTTTTTGTAGAACCTGCGAATGGATATTTGGGAGCACAATGTGGCATACATTGAAAAAGGAAATAACTCACGCAAAAAGTAGAAAGCAGCTTTTTGAGAATCAGCTTTCTGATGTGAGCATTCATCTCAGTGAGTTAAACCATTCTTTTGATTGAATAGTTTGGGAACACTGGTTTTGTGTAATCTGTGAAGGATATTTGGGAGCGCATTGTAGCCTATGGTGATCAAGGAAATATCCACAGATGAAAAGTAGATTGAAGCTTTCTGAGAAACTGCTTTGTGAAGTAAGCATTCATCACACAGAGGTAAACTTTTCTTTATTTTGAGCAGTTTGGAAACACTCTTTTTGTTGAATCTACAAAGGGATATTTGGGAGTTCATTGAACCTTTTGTTAAATTCGACATATCTTCAAAGAAAACTAGAAAGAAACTTTTTGAGAAACTGGTTTGTCATGTGTACATTAATCTCACAGTCCTAAATCTTTCTTTTAATTGAGCAGTTTGGTGACAGTTTTTGTACAATCTGTGAAGGGGTATTTCAGAGTACATTGAGGCCTATGGTGAAAAGCGAAATATCTTCACACAAAATCTAGAAGAAAATTTTCTGAGAAACTGCTTTGTAATGTGTCCATTCGGCAGGGTGCGGTGGCTCAAGCCTGTAATCCCAGCACTTTGGGAGGCCGAGACGGGCGGATCACGAGGTCAGGAGATCGAGACCATCCTGGCGAACACGGTGAAACCCCGTCTCTACTAAAAAATACAAAAAACTAGATGGGCGCGGTGGCGGGCGCCTGTTGTCCCAGCTACTCGGGAGGCTGAGGCAGGAGAATGGCATGAACCCAGGAGGCGGAGCTTGCAGTGAGCTGAGATCTGGCCACTGCACTCCAGCCTGGGTGACAGAGCGAGACTCCGTCTCAAAAAAAAAAAAATGTGTCCATTCAACTCACGTAATTAAAACTTCCTGTGGATTGAGCAGTTTGGAAATACTCTTTTTGTAGAATCTGCAAACGGATATTTGGGAGCACTTTGAGACCTATGGTGAAAAAGGAAGTATATTCAGATATAAACTAGTCAGAAGCTGTCTGAGAAACTGCTTTGTGATGTGAGCATTCATCTCACAGAGTTTAAACCTTTCTTTTGAGTGAGCAATTTGGAAATACTGTCTTTTTAGAATCTACAAAGGGATATTTTAGAGTGCATGGAGGTCTGTGGAGAAAAAGGAATAATCCTCAGATGAAAACAAGGAGGAGGTTTTCTCAGAAACTCCTTGGTAATGTGTGCATTTATCTCACAGAGTTCAGAGTACTTTAAGGCTTATGGTGAAAAAGGAAATATTTCCAGACAAAAATTAGAAATAAATTTTTGAGAACCTGCTTTGTGATGTGTTCATTCGTCTCACAGAGTTAAATCTTTGTTCTGATTGAGAAATTTGTAAACTCTGTTTTTGTAGAATTTGCAAAGCGATATTTAGGTGCGCTTTGAGACCTAAGGTGAAAAAGAAAGTATCTTCAGGTATAAACTAGACAGACGCTGTCTGAGAAAGTGATTAATGATGTGAGCATTCATCTCACAGAGTATTACCTTTCTTTTGACTGAGCAATTTGGAAACATAGTTTTTTTAGAATCAGTGAAGAGATGTTTGAAAGTGCATTGAGTTGTATGGTGAAAAAGGAAATATCTTCAAGTAAAAACTAGATAGAAACCTTTTGAGAATCTGCTTTGTGATTTAAGCATTCATCTCTCAGAGGTAAAGCATTGTTTTGATTGAAGAGTTTGGGAACACTGTTTTTGTAGAATCTGCAAATGATATTTGGCAGCACATTGAGGCCTAAAGTGAACAGAGAAATGTCTACAGATAAAAAGTAAAATAAAGCTATCCAAGAAACTTCTTTGTGATGTGAGCATTCATCACATAGATGTAAACTTTTCTTTAGTTAGAGCAGTTTGGAAACACACTTTTTGTTGAATCTGCAAAGGGATACGTGGGAGCACATTGAAGCCTGTGGTGAAAAAGGATATATCTTCAGAAATAAAACTAGAAATAAACTTTCTTTTAAACTACTTTGTGAAGTGCTCATTCATCTCACAGATTTAAATGTTACTTTTGACAGAGCAGTTTTCAAACCCTGTTTTTGTAGAATCTGTGAACACATATTTTGGAGTTCCTTGAAGTCTATGGTGACAAAGGAAACATCTTCAGATACAAATTGGAAAGAAGCTTTCTGACAACCTGCTTTGTGTTGTGTGCATTTATCTCACAGAGTTAAAGCTTACTTTTGATTGAGCAGTTTGGAAACACAGTTTTTGTAGAATATGTGAGGGGATATTTCGGAATGCTTTGAGGCCTATGGTGAAAAAGGAAACATATTCATATAAAAAATAGAAAGAAGCATTCTGACAACATGTTATGTGATGTGCATTCATCTCACAGAGTTAAACCTTTATCTTGATTGAGTGGTTTTTAAACTCTGTTTTTGTAAAATCTGTGAAGTTATATTTGGGAGTGCTTTGAGTCCCATGGTGTAAAAGAAAGTATCTTCAGATACAAACTAGACATCAGTTGTTTGAGAAACTGCTTAGTGATGTGTGCATTCATCTGACAGAGTTAAACATTTCTTTTCCTTCAGCAGTTGGAAAACACTGTTTTTGTGGAATCTGTGAAAGGACATTTGGGAGTGCTTTGAGGCCTATGGTGAAAAAGGAAATATCTTTGGGTAAAAAATAGAAAGAAACTTTCTGAGAAACTGCTTTGTGATGCATCCATTCAACTCACAGAATTAAACTTTTCTTCACATTCAGCAGTTTGGAAACACTGTTTTTTAAAATATTCGAAGGGAAATTTCTGAGCACTTGAACCCTAGGACAAAAAGGAAATATCTTGACATAAAAACTAGAAAGAAACTTTCTGAGAAACTGCTTTGTGATGTGTGCATTCATGTTAAAGAGTTAAACCATTCTTTGGATTCACCAGTTTGGAAATCCTGTATTTGTCCATTCTGCGATAGGACATGTGGGAGGTCATTGAGGTCAATTGCGAAAAAGGGAATATATCAGCATAAAAACTAGAAGGAAGCTACCCGAGACACCACTATTTGATGTGTGCATTCATCTCACAGAGGTAAAACTTTCTTCTCATTCGGCAGTTTTGAAACACTGTTTTTGTAGAAACTCCAAAGTGATATTTGTGATTGCATTGAGGACTATTGTGAAAAAGGGAACATCTTCATATAAAAAGTAGAAAGAAGCTTTCTGAGAAACTGCTTTGTGATGTGTCCATTCATCTCACAGAGTTCAACATTCCTTTGGATACAGCAGTTTGGAAACACTGTTTATGTCCATTCTATGAATGGACACAAACACTGTTTATGTCCATTCTGTGAATGGACACTTGGGATCTCTTTGAGGCCAATGGCAAAAAAGCAAATACCCCAGGGTAAAAACTAGATGGAAGCTATTTGAAAAACTGTTTTGTGATGTGTGCATTCTCCTCACTGAGATAAACTTTCCTTTTCATTCAGCAGTTTGGAAATACTGTTTTGGTGTAATCTGCGAAGGTGTATTTTGTAGCACCTTGATATCTATTGTTATAAAGAAACATGATCAGATAAAAAGTAGAAAGAAGCTTTCTAAGAAATGGCTTTGCGATGTGTGCATTCATCTCAGAGAGCTAAACCATTCTTTGGATTCATCAGTTTGGAAATATTGTTTTTGTCCATTCTGCAAATGGACATTTTGGAGTTCAATAAGGCCAGTAGTGAAGAAGCAAATATCCCAGGATAAAAACTAGAAGAAATCTATCTGAGAAACTACTTTGTGATATGTGTATTTACCTGGCAGAGTTAAAACTTTCATTTCAGCAGTTAGGAAACACAGTTTCTGTGGAATCTGTCAAGGGATATTTGGGAGAGCATTGAGGTCTATGGTGAGAAAGGAAATACATTCATATAAAAACTAGCAATAAGCTTTATGAGAAAATGTTTTGTGAAGTGTGCATTCATTTCATGGAGTTAAAACTTTCTTTGGATTCAGCAGTTTGGAAGCACTGTTTTTGTAGAATCTACGAAGGGATATCTGGGAATGCCTTAAGGCCTATGGTGAAAAAGGAAATATCATCAGAGAAAAACTAGAAAGACGCTTTCTGAGAAACTGCTAGGTGATGTGTGCATTTATCTCACAGAATTAAACCTTTCTTTTCATTCAACGGTTTGGAAACACTTTTTTTGTGTAATCTGCCAAAGGATATTTGGGAGTGCTTTGAGGCCCAGGAGAAAAAGAAAATATCTTGACAAAAAACTAGAAATAATCTATCTAAGAAAGTGCTTTGTGATATGAGTATTCACCTCAAAGTGTTAAACTTTTGTTTGGATTCAGCAGTTTGGGAGATCTTGTTTTTGTTCATTCTGCCAAAGGACATTTGGGAGGTCATTGATGCCAATAGAGAAAAAGCAAATATCTCAGGACAAAACCTAGAAAGAAGCTATCTGAGAAAACGCTTTGTGATGTGTGCATTCCTCTCAAAGAGTTAAACCTTTCTTCTCATTCAGCAGTTTGGAAGCACTGTTCTTGTAGAAACTGTGAAGTGATAATTGGGAGTGCCTTGAGACCAATGGCGAAAAAGAAAACATCTTCAGATATAAACTAGAAAGAAGTTTACTGAGAAACTGTTTTGTGATGTGTCTATTCACCTAACAGAGTTAAACCTTTCTTTATATACAGCAGTTTGGCAACACTGTTCATGTCTATTTTCCAAATGGACACTTGGGAACTCTTTGAAACCAATGGCAAAAAAAAGCAAATATCCAAAGCTAAAAACTAGAAGGAAGCTATCTGAGAAACTGCTTTGTGATATGTGCTTTCATCTCACAGTTAAACTTGTCATTTAGCCATTTAGAAACACTGTTTCTGTAGAATCTGTGAAGTGATACTTGTTAGTGTATTGATACCTATGGTGAAAAAGGAAACTTGTTCAAATAAAAGGTAGAAAGAAGCTTTCTGAGAAACTACTTTGTGATATGAGCATACATCTCACAGTGTTAAACCTTTTGTTTGATTCAGCACTTTGGAAACACTGTTTTTGTCCATTCTGCAAATGGACATTTGGGAGCTCACTAAGGCTAATAGTGAAAAAGAGAATATCCCAGGATTGAAGCTGGAAGGAAGCTTTCTGAGAAACCACTTTGCTATGTGTGCATTCACCAGGCAGTTTTAAAGTGTTGTTTTTATTCAGTACTTTGGAAACACTGTTTTGTGGAATCTGTGAAGGGATATTTGGGAGTGCACTGAGGTCTATAGTAAACAGGGAAATGTCTTCAAATAAAATCTAGAAAGAAACTTTATGAGAAACTGATTGTGATGTGTGCATTCATCTCACAGAATTAACCCATTCTTTGGATTCAGCAGTTTGGAAACACTGTTTTTGTATATTCTGTGAATGGAAATTTGGGAGATCATTGAGGCTAATGGCGAGAAAGGGAATAACCCAGGATAAACACTAGAAGGAAGTTATCTCAGGAACCCCTTTGTGATGTGTCCATTCAACTCACTGAGTCAAAACTTTCTCTACATTCAGCAATTGGGAAACACTGTTTTCACAGAATCTACGAAGGGATACTTGTGAGCTCATTTTGGCCTATGGTGAACAAGGAAACATCTTCAGGTAAAAACTAGAAAGAAGCTTTCTGAGAAACTGCTTTGTGATGGTTGCATTCATCTCACAGAATTAAATATATATTTGGATTCAGCAGGTTATAAACACTGTTTAAGTCCATTCTGCAAAGGGACATTTGGAGCTCATTGAGGCCAATGGCAAAAAAGTTAATATCCCAGGGTAAAAACTAGAAGGAAGCTATGTGAGACAGCACTATCTGATGTGTGCATTCAATGAACAGAGGTAAAACTTTCCTTTCATTCAGTAGTTTGGAAACCATGTTTTTGAATAATCTGCACAGGTATATTTGGAAGCGCATTGAGCCCTGGGTGAAAAAGTGAATATCTTCAAATAAAAAATAGAAAGAATCTACCTGAGAAACCGTTTTGTGATGTGTGCATTCATTTCACAGAATTAAACTTCACGTTTCATTCAGCAGTTTGGAAACACTGTTTTTGTAGAATCTGCGAAGGGATATTGGAGAGTGCATAGAGTCCTATGGTGAAAAAGGAAACATGTTCACATAAAAAGCAGAAAGAAGCTTTCTGAGGAACTGCTTTGTGATGAGTGCATTCATCTCACAGAGTTAAATGCTTTTTTGCATTCAGCAGTTTGGAAAGTCTATTTTTCTCCATTCTGCAAATGGACATTTTTGAGCTCATTGAGGTCAATGGTGAAAAATGGAATGTATCAGGATAAAAACTAGGAGGAAGTTATCTGAGAAAACACTTTGTGATATGTACATCCATCTCAAAATGTAAACCTTTCTTCCCATTCAGCAGTTTGGAAACCGTGTTTTTATAGAACCTATGAAGTGATATTTGGGAGTCCATTGAAGACTTTGGTGACAAAGAAAACATCTTCAGATAAAATAGAAGGAAGTTTCCAGAGCAACTGTTTTGTGATGTGCCTATTATTCTCACAGGGTTAAACCTTTCTTTGGATACAGAAGTTTGGAAACATTGTTTATGTCCATTCTGCAAATGGACATTTTGAAGCTCTTTGAGGCCAAGGTGAAAAAGCACATATGCCAGGATAAAAACTAGAAGGAAGTTATCTGAGAAACTGCTTTGTGATGTGTACATTCATCTCACAGAGGTAAACATTTCTTTCATTCAGCCATTTGGAAACACTGTTCTTGTATAATCTGCAAAGGGATATTTAGGAGTGCATTCAGGTCTGTGGTAAAAAAGGAAATACCTTCAAATAAAAACTAGAAAGAAGCTTTGTGAGAAACTGCTTTATGATGTGTATTCGTCTCCAACAGACAAAACTGTCTTTGGATTCAGCAGTTTGGAAATCTGCTTTTGTCCATTCTGTGAATGAATATTTAGGAGCTCATTGAGGACAATGGCGAAAAAGGGAATATCTCAGGATAAACACTAGAAGGAAGCTATCTGAGAAACTGCTTTGTGATGCTTGCATTTGTCTCACAGACTTACACCTTTCTTTCATTCATCAGTTTGGAAACACTGTTTTTCCAGAATCTATGAAGGCATATTTGGGAGTGTATTGAAGTGTATAGTGAAAAAGGAAACATCTTCAGATAAAAACTAGAAAGAAACTTTCTGAGGAACTGCTTTGTGATGTGTTCATTCATTGCACAGTTAAACCTTTCTTTGGATTCAACAACTTGGAAACCCTTTTTGTGTCCATTTTGTGAATAGATATATGGGAGCTCATTGAGGGAAATGATGAAGAAGGGTATATATCAGGATAAAAACTAGAAGGAAGCGGTTTCAGAAACCACTTTATGATATGTGCATTCACTTCACAGAATTAATACCTTATTCTAATTCAGGAGTTTGGAAACACTGTTTTTGTAGAACATGTGAAGTGATATTTCGGAGAGCATTGAGGCCTATGGTGAAAAAGGAAACATCATCAGATAAAAACTACAAGGAATTATTCTGAGAAGCTGCTTTTTGATGTGTCCATTCAACTCACAGAGTTAAACTGATATTTTGATACAGCAGTTTGGAAACACTGCTTAAGTTGATTCTGCTAATGGGCATTTGGGAGCTTTTGAGGCCGATTGTGAAAAGTGAATATCCCAGGATAAAATCTAGAAAGAAGCAATCTTAGAAACACTGTTTTTGGGAGTGCTTTGAGGCCTATGGTGAAAAATGAAACATCTTCAGATAAAAAGCACAAACAAGCCATTTGAGAAATTGCTTTGTGATGTGCCCATTCATTTCACAGTTAAACAATTCTTTGGATTCAGCAGATTGGAAACACTGTTTATGTCCATTGTGCAAGTGGACAATTGGAGGTCATTGAGGCCAATGGCAAAAAAGCAAATATCCCAGGATAAAAACAAGAAGGAAGCTAACTGACAAACGCTTTGTCATGTGTGCATTCATCTCACAGAGTTAAACCTTTATTTTCATTCAGAAGTTTGGAAACACAATTTTTGTAGAATCTGAAAAGGGGTATTTGGGAGTGCATTGAGGCCAATGGTAACAAAGGAAACATCTTCAGATAAAAGATAGAAAGAAGCTCACTGAGAAACTACTTTGTGATGTGTTCATTCATCTAACAGAGTTAAACCATTCATTAGAATCAGCAGTTTGGAAATACTGTTTATGCCCATTCTGCAAATGGACATTTGGGATCTCATTAAGGCCGATAGTGAAGAAGTGAATATACCAGGATAAAAGCTAGAAGGAAGTTATCTCATTCATCTCGAAGAGATAAACATTTGTTTTCATTGAGCAGTTTGCAAGCACTGTTTATGTAAGGGGATACTGTGGAACGCATTGAGGACTATAGTGAGAAAGGAAACATGTTCACATAAAAACTAGACAGAAGCTCTCTGAGAAACTGCTTTGTGATGTGTGTATTCATCTCACAGAGTTAAACCTTTCTTTGGTTTCATCAGTTTGGAAACTGTTTTTGCCCATTCTGCCAATGGACATTTTGAAGCAAATTGAGGCAGAAGATGAACAAGTTAATATCCCAGGATAAAACAAAGAAGGAAGCTATCTGAGAAACGGCTTTGTTATGTGGGCTTTCATCTGGCAGAGTTAAATCTTTCTTTTCATTAGGCTGTTTGAAAACACTGTTTTCTTCAGATACAAACTAGAAAGAAGCTTTCTGAGAAACTGCTCTGGGATGCATCCATTCATCTCACAGAGTTAAAGTTTTCATTGCATCCAACAGTTTGGAAAAGCTATTTTTGTCCATTCAGCAAATGCATATTTTGGAGCTCATTGAGGCCATTGTCGAAAAAGCGAATATTCAAAGATAAATGCTAGAAGGAAGATATCTGAGAAATCAGTTTGTGATGTGTGCATTCATGTCTCAGAGTTAAACCTTCCTCTTCATTCAACAACTTGGAAACACTGTTTTTGTAACATCTGTAAAGGGATATTTGGGGCTGCTTTGATGTCTATGGTGAGAAAAGGAAACTTCTTCAATGAAAAGTAGAAAGAAGCTTTCTGAGAACCTGCTTTGTGATGTTTCCATTCTTCTCAGAGAGTTAACCCATTATTTGAATTCAGCAGTTTGGAAACACTCTTTTTGTGGCATCTGTGAAGAGATATATGGGAGCACCTTGAGGCCTATGGTGATATAGGAAACACCTTCGGATAAAAAGTAGAAAGAAGCTTCCTGAGAAACTGATTTCTAACGTGTGCACTCATCTCACAGAGTTAAACAATTCTTTGGAATCAGCACTTTGGAAACACTGCTTTTGTTAAATCTATGAAGGGAAATTTCTTAGCATATTTAGCCCTAAGAGAAAAAGTAAATATTTTGGAGAAAAACTAGAAAGAAACTTTCTGAGAAACTACTTTGTGATGTGTGCGTTCATCTCACAGAGTTAAACCTTTCTTTGGAATCAGCAATTTGGAAACACTGTTTTTGTCCTGTCTGCAAAAGAACATTTGGGAGCTCACTGAGGCCAATGGTGAAAAGGTGACTATCCCAGGTTGAAAACTAGAAGGAAGCTATTTGAGAACCCATTTTGTGATGTGGGAATTCTTCTCACAGAGTGAAACACTTCTTTTCACTCAGCAGTTTGCAATTACTGTCTTTGTAGAATCTGCATAGGGATATTGGGGACCACATTGATGCCTATGGTGAAAAAAGAAACATGTTCACATATTGAGTAAAAAGAAGCGGTCCAAGGAACTGCTTTATGGTGTGTTCATTCATCTTACAGAGTTAAAATTTTCTTTGGATTCAGCAGCTTGGAAAACCTGTTTTTGTCCATTCACAGAATGGACATTTTGGAGCTCATTGAGGCCAATTGCAATAAAGGGAATATATCAGGATAAAAACTAGAAGGAAGTTATCTGAGAATCCACTATGTGATGAGTGCATTTATCTTGCAGAGTTGAACCTTTCTTCTCATTCAGCAGTTTGGAAATTCTGTTTTTGTAGAAGCTACAACGTGATATTTGGGAGTGCCCTGAGGTCTATGATGAAAAAGGAAACATCTTCAGATGAAAAGTAGAAAGAAATTTTCTGAGAAACTGCCTTTTGACATACACATTCATTTCACAGAGTTAAACCTTTCTTTGGAATCAGTAGTTTGGAAACACTGTTTTTACACATTCTGCAAATGGACATTTGGGATCTCACTGAAGCCAATGGTGAAAAAGTGAATATCCCGGGATAAAAACGAGAAGGAAGCTATCTCAGAAACCTCTTTGTGATTTTTGCTTTCATTTCTCAAAGATAAACATTTCTTTTCATTCAGCAATTTGGAAGCACTATTTTTGCAGTATCTATGAAGGGATATTGGGGAGTGCATTGAGGCCTACATTGAAAAAGGAAACATGTTCACATAAAAACTAGAAAGAAATTTTCTGAGAAACTGCTTTGTGATTTGTCCATTCATCTCAGAGAGTTAAACCTTTCTTTGTATACAGCAGTTTGGAGACACTGCTTATGTCCTTTCTATGAATGGATATTTGGGAGCTCCTTCAGGTCAAAAGAGAAAAAGTGAATATCCCAGTATAAAAACTAGAAGGAAGCCATCTGAGTAACCACTTATTGATGTCTGCATTCATCTCACAGAGATAAAAATTTCTTTCCATTCAGCAGTTTGGAAGGACTGTTTTGTAGAATCTGGGAAGGATTATTGGGGTGAGCATTGAGGCCTATGGTGAAACAGGAAACATGTCCACAAAAAACTAGAAAGAAGCTTTCTGAGAAGCTGCTTTGTGATGTGTGTATTCACCTCTCAGAATTAAACATTCCTTTGGATTCAGTAGCTTAGAAACACTGTTTTTATCCTTTCTGCAAATGGACATTTGGGAGCTCACTAAGGCCAATAGTGAGGAAGGGAATATCACTGGATAAAAACTAGAAGGAAGCTATCTGAGAAACCACTTTTCATTGTGTGCATTCACCTGGCAGAGTCAAACCTTTCTTTTCATTCACAAATTTGGAAACAATGCTTTTCCAGAATATGAGAAGGGATATTTGTGAGTGTATTGTGGCCTATGGTGAAAAAGGAAACTACCTCAGATAAAACTAGAAAGAAGTTTTCTGAGAAACCTCTTTGTGATGTCTGCATTCATCTCACCTTGTTAAACCTCTCTTTGGATTCAGAAGTTTGGAAATACTGTTTTTATAGAATCTGTGAAGGGATATTTGGAAGTGCCTTGAGGCCTATGGTGAAATATGAAACAACTTCAGATAAAAAGTAGGAAGCAGCTTACTGAGAAACCATTTTGTAATGCGTGCATTCATCTCACAGAGTTAAACCTTTTTTTGCATACAGCAGTTAGAAAAAATTGTTTTTGTCCAATCTGTTAATGGACATTTTGGAGCTCACTGAGGCCAATGCCAAAAAAGCAAATATCCCAGGATAAAAACTAGAAGGAAGACATATGAGAAACTGGTTTGTGATGTGTGAATTCATCTCACAGAGTTCAACCTTTCTTCTCATTCAGCAGTTTGGAAACACTGTTTTTGTAGAATCTCCAAAAGGATATTTGGGAGTGCATTGAGGCCAATAGTGATAAAGCAAACATCTTCAGATAATAAGTAGAAAGAAGCTTGTTGAGAAACTGTTTTGTGATGTGTCCATTCATCTCATAGTCTGAAACCTTTCTTTGGAATCAGCAGTTTGCAAACACTGTTTTTGTCCATTCTCCAAATGAAAATTTGGGAGTTCACTGACACCAAAGGCGAAAAAGCAAATATCCTGGAATAAAAACTAGAAGGAATATATCTCAGAAACCAGTTTGCGATGTGTGAATTCATCTCACAGAGTTAAAACTTCTTGGGAATCACCAGATTGGAAACACTGCTTTTGTAAAATCTGTGAAAACAAATTTGGGAGCTCATTGAGCCCAAGTAGAAAAAGGAAATATCTTGAAAGAAAAACTAGAAACAAGCTTTCTGAGAAACTGCTTTGTGATATCTGCATTCATCTCACAGAGTTAAACCTTCCTTTCAATTCAGCAGTTTGGAAACACTCTTTTTGTCCATTCTGCAAATGGACAATTGGGAGTTCATTGAGGCCAATGGCAAAAACTGAATATACCAGGATAAAAACCAGAAGGAAGCTGTCTGAGAAACCCCTGTGATGTGTGCATTCATCTTGCAGAATTAAGCCTTTCTTCTCATTCAGCAGGTTGGAAGCACTGTTTTTGTAGAACCTGCGAAGTGATATTTGGGAGTGCATTGAGACCTATGGTGAAAAAGGAAACATCTTCAGATAAAAAGTAGAAAGAAGCTTTCTGAAAAACTGCTTTCTGATGCATACGTTTATTCCGCAGTTTGGAAACACTGATTTTGTCCATTCTGTGAATGGACATTTGGGGCTCATTGAGGCCAATGGTGAAAAAGTGAATATCCCAGGATAAAAAGAAGGAAGCTCTCTGAGAAACTGATTTGTGATGTGTGCAATTATCATGCAGAGTTAAACATTTGTTTTCATTCAGCAATTTGAAAGCACTGTTGTTGTAGTAACTGTGAAGAGATATTGTAGAGTACATTGAGGCCTATGATGAAAAAGGATGTTCACATAAAAACTAGAAAGAAAGTTTCTGAAAAATTGCTTTGTGATATGTGCATTCATCTCTCAGAGTTAAAACCTTTCTTTGGATTTAGCAGTTTGGAAACACTGTTTTTGTCTATTCTGTGAATGGACACTTGGAAGCTCATTAAGGCCAATGGCAAAAAGCAAATATTCCAGGATAAAAACTAGAAGGAAGCTATCTGAGAAACCACTTTGCGATGTGTGCATGAACCTGGCAGAGTCAAAACTTTCTATTAATTCAGCAATTTGTAAACATTGCTTTTCCAGAACATGCAAAGGGATATTTGTGAGTGCATTGATGTCTAGGGTGAAAAAGGAAGCTACTTCAGATAAAATCTAGAAAGAAGCTTTCTGAGAAACTGCATTGTGACGTATTCTTTCATCTCACAAACTTACACTTTTTTTGGATTCAGCAGTTTGGGAACACTATTTTTGTGTAATCTGCAAAGGGATATTTGGGAGGACCTTGAGTCCTAAGGTGAAATAGGAAACATCTTCAGATAAAAAATAGAAATAAGCTTCTCAGAAACTGCTTTGTAATGTATGAATTCATCTCACAGGGTTAAACCTTTCTTTGGAATCACCTATTTGGAAACACTGCTTTTATAAAATCTGGGAAGGGAAACTTGGGAGTGCATTAAGCCCTAGGAGAAAAAGGAAATATCTTGAAATAAGGATTAGAAATAAATTTTCTGAAAAACTGTTTCATGATATGTGCATTCATCTCACAGATTTAAACCTTCTTTCTTTGTAATCAGCAGTTTGGAAACACTGTTTTTGCCCATTCTGCAAATGGACATTTGGGACCTCACTGAGGCCAATGGTGAAAAAGCGAACACACAAGGATAAAACTAGAAGGAAGCACTCTGAAAAAATGCTTTGTGATGTGTGCATTTCTCTCACAGAGATAAGCATTTGTTTTCATTCTGCAGTTGGAAAGAACTGTTTTTATAGAATCTATGAAGGAATATTTGGGAGTACATTGAGGCCTATGGTGAAAAAGGAATCAAGTTCACATAAAAAGTAGAAAGAAGTTTTTTGTGGAACTGCCTTGTGATGTGTTAATTCATCTCACAGGGTTAAATCTTTCTTTGGATTCAGCACTTTGGAAAAACTGTTTTTGTCCATTCTGTGAATGGACATTTGGGAGTTCATTAAGGTCAAAGGCGAAAAAGGGAATTTACCAGGATAAAAACTAGAAGGAAGCTACCTGAGAAATCGGTTTGTCATGTTTGCATTCATCTTGCATGGTTAAATCATTTCTCTCATTCAGTAGTTTGGGAACACTGTTTCTGTAGAACGTGCAAAGTGATATTTGGGAGTGCATTGAGACCTATGGTGAAAAAGGAAACATTTTAAGATACAAGTAGAAAGAAGCTTCCCAAGAAACTGCTTTGTGTTGTGTGAATTCATCTCACAGAGTTCAACCTTTGTTTGGATTCAGCAGTTTGGAAACACTGTTTTGTTCATTCTGCAAATGGACATTTGGGAGCTCATTAAGGCCAATAGTGAGGAAGCAAATATCCCAGGATAAAATCAAGAAGGAAGCTATCCGAGAAATCACTTTGCATTGTGTGCATTCACCTGGCAGTTGAAAAGGAATCATCCTCAGATATAAAGTAGAAAGAAACTTTCTGAGAAACTGCTTTGTGATGTGTGTATTCATCTCAAAGTGTTAAACCTTTCTTCTCATTCAGCAATTTGGAAGCACTTTTTAAATTTAATCTGTGGAGAGATATTTGGGGGTGCCTTGAGGCCTAAGGTGCAATAGGAAACATCTTCAGATAAAGAGTAGAAAGAAGTTTTCTGAGAAACTGCTTTGCAACCTGTGCATTCATCTCACAGAGTTAAACCTTTCTTTGGAATTGTCATTTTGGAAACACTGCTTTTGTAAGATCTGTGAAGGGGAATTTGGGAGTGTATGGAGCCCTAGGAGAAAAAGGAAATACCTTGAAATAAGAACTAGAAAGAAACTTTTTGAGAAACTGCTTTGTGATATGTGCATTCATCTCATAGATTTAAACCTTTTTTCTTTGGAATTAGCAGATTGGAAATACTGTTTTTTTCCATTCTGCAAATGGATACTTGGGAGCTCACTAAGGTCAATGATGAAAAATCGAATATCCCAGGATAAAAACTAAAAGGATGCTAGTTGAGTAACCACTTTGTGACATGTGCATTCATCTCACAGAGTTAAACCTTTCTTTTCATTCAGCAGTTTGGAAACACTGTTTTTGTAGAGCCTGTGAAGTGATATCTGGGAGGGCATTGAGGCTTAGGGTGAAAAGGAAAATCTTTGAATTAAAAGTAGAAAGAAGCTTTCTGAGGAACTGCTTTGTTAGCGTCCATTCATCTCACAGAGGTAAAACTTTCTTTGGAAGCAGCAGTTTGGAAATACCATTTATGTCCATTTGTGAATGGATATTTGGGTGCTCACTGAGGCCAATGGTGAAAAAGTGAATATCACAGGATAAAAACTAGAAGGAAGCTATCTGATAAAACACTTTGTGATGTGTGCATTCATCTCACAGAGTTATCCTTTTCTTCTCATTAAGCAGTTTGGAAACATTATTTTTGTAGAACCTGCAACGTGATATTTGGGAGTGCATTGAGGCTTAGGGTGAAAAAGGAAAAATCTTCAAATAAAAAGTAGAAAGAAGCTTTCTGAGAAACTGCCTGTGACTTTCCATCGTCTCACAGAGGTAAATCTTTCTTTGGATATAGCAGTTTGAAATCACTGTTTACGTTCATTCTGCAAATGAATATTTGGGAGCTCATCGAGGCTAATAGCAAGGAAGTGAATATCCCAGGATAAAGACTAGAATGTAGTTATTTGAGACACCACTTTGTGATGTGTGCATTCACCTGGCAGAGTTAAAACTTTCTTCTCATTCAGCAGTTTAGGAACACTGTTTTTGTGGTATCTGCAAAGGGACATTTGGAAGAGCTTTAAGGTCTATTGTGAAAAAGGAAACATCTTCAAATAAAAACTAGAAAGAAGCTTTATGAGATACTGCTTTGTGATGTGTGCATTCATCTAACAGAGTTAAACCATTCTTTGGATTCAACCATTTGGAAACACTGTTTTTGTGGAATCTGAGAAGGGATATTTGGGAATCCATTGAGACCAATGGTGAAAAAGGAACCATCTTCAGATAAAAGTTATAAAGAAGTTGTTTGAGAAACTGCTTTGTGATGTGTCCATTCGTCTCACAGAGTTAAACTTTTCTTTGGATACAACAGTTTGGAATCATTGTTTATGTCCATTCTGCAAGTGGATGTCTGCATGCTCACTGAGGACAATTATAAAAAAGTGAATATTACAGGATAAAAACTAGAAGGAAGCTATATGAGAAAACACTTTGTGATGTGTGCATTCATCTCTCAAAGTGAAACTCTTCTTTTCATCCAGCAGTTTGAAAATATTCTTTTTGTAGATTTTGTGAGGGATATTTCAGGGTGCACTGAGGTCTATGGTAAAAAAGGAATCCTGTTCACAGAAAAAGTAGAAAGAAGTTTTATGAGAAATTTCTTTGTGATGTGTCCATTCAACTCACAGATTTAAAGCTTTCTTTGGATTCAGTAGTTTGGAAACACTGTTTATGTCCTTTCTGTGAATGGACATTTGGGAGCTCTTTGAGGCCAGTGGAAAACAAGGGAATTTATCAGGATAAAAACTAGAAGGAAACTATCTGAGAAAGGTCTTTGTGATATTTGCATTCACCTGGCAGAGGTAAACCTTTCTTCTCATTCAGAAATTTGGAAAAACTGTTTTTGTAAAATCTGCATAGGAATATTTTGGAGTGCATTGAGGTCTCCGGCAAAAAAGGAAATATCTTCATATAAAAACTAGAAAGTAACCTTATTGGAAACTGATTAGTGCTGTTTGCATTCTTCTCACAGAGCTAAATCTTTCATTGGATTCAGCAGTTTGGAAACACTGTATTTGTCCATTCTGTCAATGGACATTTGGAGCCCATTGAGACCCATGGCAAAAAATAGAATATTCCAGGAAAAAAACAGAACAAAACTATGTGAGAAACCATTTTGTGATGTGTACATTCATCTAAAGTGTTAAACTTTTGTTTTCATTCAGCAGTTTGGAAACACTGTTTTTCTAGAATCTACTAAGGGATATTTGAGAGTGCTTTGAGGACTCTGGTGAAAAAGGAAACATCTACAGATAAAAAACTAGAAAGAAGCTTTCTGAGAAACTGCTTTGTGGTGTGTGCATTCATCTCACAGAGTTAAACCTTTCTTTGGAATCAGCAGTTTGGAAACACTGTTTTTGTCCATTCCGCGAATGCACATTTGGGAGCTCACTAAGGACAATGGTGAAAAGAGAATATCCCAGGATAAAAACTAGAAGGAAGGTATCTGAGAAACTGCTTTGTTATGTGTGCATTCACCTCAAAAAATTAAACCTTTCTTTCCATTCAGCAGTTTGGAAACACTGCTTTTGTAGGGCCTGCAAAGTGATATTTGGGAGTGCATTGAGGCCTAGGGTGAAGAAGGAAACATGTTCAAATAAAGTAGAAAGAAGCTTTCTGAGGAACTGTTTTGTGATACGTCCATTCATCTCAGAAAGGCAAACCTTTGTTTGGATGCAGCAGTTTGGAAACACTGCTTTTGTTTTTTCTGTAAATGGACATTTGGGAGCCCACTAAGGCCCAGGGCAAAAATCGAATATCCCAGGAAAAAAATTAGAATGGAACTATCTAAGAAACGTTTTTGTGATGTGTGCATTCACCTCACAGAATTACACTTTTCTTTTCATTCAGAGGTTTGGAAACACTGTTTTTCCAGAATCTGCAAAGGCATATTTGAGAGCTTATTGAGGCCTTTGGTTAAAGAGGAAATATCTTCAGATAAAAAGTAGAAATAGGCCAGGCGTGGTGGTTCAAGCCTGTAATCCCAGAACTTTGAGAGGTCAAGACGGGCAGATCATGAGGTCAGGAGATCAAGACCATCCTGGCTAACATGGTGAAACCCCATCTCTACTAAAAAATACAAAACAAAACTAGCCAGGAGAGGTCGTGGGTGCCTGTAGTCCCAGCTACTCAGGAGGCTGAGGCAGGAGAATGGCATAAATCTGGGAGGTGGAGCTTGCAGTGAGCTGAGATCCAGCCACTGCACTCCACCCTGGGTGACAGAGCAAGACTCCGTCTCAAAAAAAAAAAAAAAAGAAAAAGAAAAAAAAGTAGAAATAAACTCTCTGAGAAACTGCTTTGTGATGTGTGCATTCATCTCACAGAATTAAACCTTTCTTTGGAATCAGCAGTTTGGAAACACTGTTTTTGTCCATTCTGTGAATGCGCATTTGGGAGCTCACTGAGGCCAATTCTGAAAAAGCAAATATCCCAGGATAAAAACTAGAAAGAAGCTATCTGAGAAAGGGCTTTGTAATGTGCGCATTCATCTCACAGTGTTAAACATCTCTTGTCATAGAGCAATTTGGAAACATTGTTTTTGTAGATTCTGTGAAGGGATATGTGGGTGTGCTTTGAGGCCTATGGGGAAAAAGGAAACATAGTCACATAAAATGTAAAAGAACTTTCATGAGGAACTGCTTTGTGATGTGTGCATTCATCTCACAGAGTTAAACCGTTCTTTGGAATAAGCAGTTTGGAAACACTGTTTTTGTCCATTCTGCCAAAGGACATTTGAGAACTTGCTGAGTCTAATGGTGAAAAATGGAATATCACAGGATAAAAACTACAAGGAAGCTATCTGAGAAACCACTTTGTGAAGTTTGCATTCTTCTCACAGAGTTAAACCTTTCTTCTGATTCAGCAGTTTGGAAACACTGTTTTTGTAGAATCTTCAAGGTGATATTTGGGAGTGGATTGAGGCCAATGGTGAAAAAGGAAACATCTTCATATAAAAAGTAGAAAGAAGCTTTCTGAGAGACTTATTTGTGATGTGTCCATTCATCTCACAGAGATAAACCTTTGGATACAGCAGTTTGGAAACACTGTTTTTGTCTTTTCTGTGAATGGACATTTAGGAACTCATTAAGGCCAAAGTTAAGAAGCAAATATCCCAGGATGAAAACGAGGAGGCATCTATCTGCAAAATCCCTTTTTGATGTGTACCTTCACCTGACAGAGTTAAACCTTTCTTTTCTTTCAGTAGTTTGGAAACACTGTTTTTGTGGAATCTGTGAAGGGATATTTGGGAGACCTTTGAGATCTATAGTAAAAAAGGAAACATCTTCAAATAAAAACTAGAAAGAAGTTTATGACAAACTGCTTTGTGATTTGTGCATTCATCTCATAGAGTTAAACCTTTCTTTGGATTTGGCAGTTTGGAAACATTGTTTTTGTCCATTCTGCAAATGGACATTTGGAAGCTCGTTAGCACAAAGACGAAAAAGGGAATATCCCATGATAAAAACTAGAAGGAAGCTATCTAAGACACTGTTTTCTGATGTGTGTATTCAATTCACAGAGTTAGACCTTTCCTTTCAATCAGCCATTTGTAAACACTGTTTTTGCAGAATCTAAAAAGGAATATTTGGAAGTGCATTGAGTCCTACGGTGAAGAAACCAACTTTTTCAGATAAAAACTAGACAGAAGAATTCTGAGAAAATTCTTTATTATGAGTCCATTCATCTCACAGTGTTAAACCCTTCTTTAGATTCAGCAGTTAGGAAACACTGCTTGGTCCATTCTGTGAATGGACGTTTGGCAGCTCATTGAGGTCAATGGCGAAAAAGCACATATCACAAGATAAACACTAGAAGGAAGCCATGTGAGAAATCACTTTCTGATGTGTGCATTCATCTCGCAGAGTTCAACCTTTATTATCATTCAACAGGTTGGAAACACTGTGTTTGTAATATCTGTGGAGGGATATTTGGGAGCGCATTGAGGTCTATGGTGAAAAACAAACATCTTCAGATAAAAACAAGAGAGAAACTTTCTGAGAAACTGCTTTGGGGTGTGTGCATTCATCTCCTAGAGTTAAAGCTTCCTTTCAATTTAGCAGTTTAGAAACAATGTTTTTCTAGAAACTGTGAAGGGATATTTGGGAATTCATTGAAGCCTATGGTGATAAAGAAAACATCTTCAAATAGAAACTAGAACGAAGCTTTCTGAGAAACTGCTTTGTGATATGTGTATTCATCTCACAGTGTTAAACTTTTCTTTCAATTCCACAGTTCGGAAACACTGTTTTTGTCCATTCTGCCAATAGACATTTGGGAGCACTTTGAGGCCCAAAGCCAAAAAGCAAATGTCCCAGGATAATATTTAGAACTAAACTGTGTGAGGAAACTGCTTTGAGATGTGTGAATTCATCTCATAGAATTAAACCATTCTTTTCAGTCAGCAGTTTGAAAACACTGTTTTTGTAGAATCTGCACAGGGAAATTTGGGATTGCATTGTGACCTGTGGTGAAAAAGGAAACATCTTCAGAGAAAAAGAAGAAAGATGATTTCTGAGAAATTACTTTGTTATGTGTGCATTCATCTCACAGAGTTACATCTTTGTTTTCATTTAGCCTTTTGGAAGCACTGTTTTTGCAAAATCTGTGAAGGGATCTTTGGGAGCCCATTGCAGTGTATGGTGAAAAAGGAAATATCTTCAGAAAAAAACTAGAAATAAGTTTCCTAAAAAACTGCTTTGTGATGTGTGCATTCATCTCTCATTGTTAAACCTTTCTTTAGATTCAACAGTTAGGAAACACTTTGGTCCATTCTGCAAATGGACTACAAAGAAGCTTCCTGAAAAACTGCCCTCTGATGTGTGCATTCATCTCACCGTGTTAAAACTTTCTTTCTAATCTGCTCTTTTGGTCCATTCTACAAATGGGCATTTGGGAACTCTTGAGGCCGAAGGCAAAAATTGAATGTCCCAGGATAAACATTAGAAGGAATGCTTTTGAGAAATCGCTTTGAGACATCTGCATTCATCTTGAAGAGTTAAACCTTTCTTTTCATTCAAGAGATTGTAAACACTATGTTTGTAGAATCTGAGAAGTGGTATTTGGGAGTGCATTGAGGTCTATGTTGAAAAAGGAAATATCTTCAGGTAAAAACAAGAAAGAAGCTTTCTGAGAAACTGCTTTGGGATGTGTGCATTCGTCTCCTAGAGTTAAAGATGTCTTTGGATTCAGCAGCTTAGAAACACTTTTTTTGTAGAAACTGTGAAGAGATATTTGGGAGTACATTGAGGCCCAGGGTGGTAAAGGAAAACTCTTCAGATAGAAACTAGAAAGAAGCTTTCTGAGAAACTGTTTTGTAATGTGTGTATACATCTCACAGAGCAAACATTTCTTTCAATTCAGCAGTATAGAAACACTGTTTTGTCCATTCTGCCAATGGACATATGGGAGCTCTTGGAGGCCAAAAGCAAAAAAGGGAATATCCCAGGATAAAATCTAGAAGGAAGCTATGTGAGAAACCGATTTCTGATGTGTGAATTCATCTCACAGAGTTACACTGTTTTTGTAGAATCTGCGCAGGGAAATTTGGGATCGCATTGTGGTCTTTGGAGTAAAAGGAAACATCTTCAGATAAAAAGAAAAAAGAAACTTTCTGAGAGACTGTTTGTAATGTGTACATTCATCTCACAGAGTTATAATTTTCTTTCTATTCAGCAGTTTGGAAACACCAGTTTTGTCTATTCCACAAAATAGATTGTAAGCTGATTCAGGCCATTGGAGAAAAAGTGAATATCTCAGGGTAAAAACTAGAATGAAGCTATCTGAGACACTGCTTTGTGACGTGTGTATTCATCTCTTAGAGTTACACCTTTCTTTTCATTCAGCAGTGTGAAAGCACTGTTTTTGTAACTCTGTGAAGGGATATTTGGAGTGCAGTGAGGCCTATGGTGTAAAACGAAATATCTTCAGATAAAAACTAAAAAGAAGCTTCCTGAAAAACTTCTTTCTGATGTGTGAATTCATCTCACTGTGTTAAAACTTTCTTTCTATTCAGCAGATTGGAAACCCTGTTATTGTCCATTCTGCCAGTGGCCATTTGGGAGTTCTTTAGGAAAAATGCAAAAAAGGGAATATCCCATGATAAAAACTAGAAGGAAGATATCTAAGACACTGTTTTGTGATGTGTGCTTTCAATATACAGAGTTAAACCTTTTTATTCATTCAGCAGTTTTTAAACACTGTTTTTGTAGAATCTGCAAAGAAATATTTGGAAGCACATTGAGGCCTACAGTGAAAAAGCAAACTTATTCAGAGAAAAATTAGATGGAAGCATTATGAGAAACTGTCTTGTGATGTGTGTATTCATCTCGCAGAGATACACATTTGTTTTCATTCTGCAGTTTGGAAGCACTGTTTTTGTAGAATCTACAAAGGGCTATTTTGGAGCACATTGAGGCATATGGTGAAAAAGGAAACATCTTCAGATAAAAACTAGAAAGAAGGTTTCTGAAAAACTGCTTTGTGATGTGTACATTCATCTCACAAGTTAAGCCTTTCTTGCTATTCAGCAGATTGGAAACCCATTTGGGAGCTCATTAGGAGAAAGGCAAAAAGGGACTATCCCATGATAAAAATGGGAAGGAAGCTATCTATGTCGCCATTTTATGATGTGTGCATTCAACTCGCAGAGCTAAAACTTTCTTTTCATTCAGCAGTTTCTAAACACTGTTTTTGTAGAATCTGCAAAGGGATATTGGGAATCATATTGAGGCCTATGGTGGAAAAGCAAACTTCCTCAGATAAAAACTAGACAGAAAGATTCTGAGAAAGTTATTTGTGATGTCTGGGTTAATCTCAGAGTGTTAAATATTTCTTTTGATTTAGCAGTTAGGAAAGACTGTTGGGGTCCATTCTGCAAATGGACATTTGGGAGCTCATTAGGCCAACGGTGAAAAAGTGAATACCCCAGGATAAACACTACAAGGAAGCCATATGAGAAATCGTTTTGTGATGTGTGCATTCATCTTGAAGAGTTAAAACTTTTTTTCAATCAATAGGTAGGAAAAACTGTGTTTCTAGAATCTGTGAATCAATATTTAGGAGTGCATTGATGTCTATGGTGAAGAAGAAAACATCTTCAGATGAAAACAAGAAAGAAACCTTATGAGAAACTGCTTTGGGATGTGTGCATTCATCTCCTACAGTTAACCATTCTTTGGATTCAGCAGTTTAGAAACACTGTTTTTGTAGAAACTTCGAAGGGATATTTGGGAGCACATTGAGGCCTATGGTGACAAGCAAAATATCTTCAGTTGAAACTAGACAGAAGCTTTCTGAGAAACAGCTTTGTGATGTGTGTGTTCATCTCCCAGAGTTAAACTTTACTTTCAATTCAGCAGTATGGTAACATGGTTTTGTCCATTCTGCCAATGGACATATGGGAGTTCTTGGAGGCCATAAGCAAAAAACCGAATATCCCACGACAAAATCTAGAAGGAAACTATGTGAGTAAACGTTTCCTGGTGCATGAATTCATCTCACAGAGTTAAACTTTTATTTGCAGTCAGAAGTTTAGAAACACTGTTTCTGTAGGATCTGCATAGGGATATTTGAGATTGCATTGTGGCCTGTGGTGAAAAAGGAAACATCTTCATATAAGGAAGAAAGAAGCATTCTGTGAAACTGCTTTGTGTTGTGTGCATTCTTCTCACAGAGTTATAACTTTCTTTCTATTCAGCAGTTTTGAAACATCATTTATGTCCATTCTGTGAATGGACATTTGGGAGCTCATTGAGACCATTGGACAAAAAGCGAATATCCCAGGGTAAAAACTAGAATGAAACTATCTGAGAAACTGCTTTGTGATGTGTGCATTCATCTCACAGAGTTACACCTTACTTTCATTCAGCTGTTTGGAAACACTGTTACTGTAGAATCTGTGAAGGGATACTTCGGAGTGCATTGTGGCCTATGGTGAAAAAGGAAATATCTTTAGATTAAAACAAGAAATTTTCTGAAAAATTGCTTTGTGATGTGTGCATTCATCTCACAGAGAGAAAAGTTTCTTTCTATTCAGCAGATTGGAAACCCTGTTATTGTCCATTCATCAAATGGACATTTGGGAGCTACTCAGGACAAAAGCGAAAAAGGGAATATCCCAAGATAAAAACTAGGAGGAAGCTATCTAAGACCCCGTTTTCTGAAGTGTCCATTCAATCCGCTGAGTTAAATCTTTCTTTTCAATCAGCAGTTTTTAAACACTGTTTTTGTAGAATCTGCAAAGCGATGTTTGGAAGTGCAATGAGGCCTATAGTGAAAAAGAAAACTACTTCAGATGAAAAATACAAAGAAGCATTCTGAGAAACGTCTTCATGATGTATGCATTCATCTTACAGTGTTAATCATTTCTTTCTATTCAGCAGTTAGGAAACACTCTTTTGATCCATTCTGCAAATGGACATTTGGGAGCTCATTGAGGCCAATGGCAAAAAAGTGAATATCCCATGATAAATACTAGAAGGAAGCCATCTGAGAAATCGTTTAGTTATATGTGCGTTCATCTCCCAGAGCCAAAACCTTATTTTCATTCAACAGGCTGGAAACACTGTATTTGTTGAATCTCCGAAGGGATATTTGGGAGTGCACTGAGGTCTATAGTAAAAAGCAAATATCTTCAGATAAAAAGAAGAAAAAAGCTTTCTGAGAAAGTGCTTTGGGATGTGTACATTCATCTCCCACATTTAAACATTTCTTTGTATTGTGCAGTTTATGAACACTTTTTTTTTGTAGAAACTGTGAGGAGATATTTAGGAGCGCATTGAGACCTATGGTGAAAAGAAAACATCTTCGGATAGAAACTAGAAAGAAGCTTTCTGAGAAACTGCTTTGTGAATTGTGTATTCATCTCACAGAGTTAAACCTTTCTTTCAATTCAGCAGCTTGGAAGTGCTGGTTTTGTCCATTCTGCCAACGGACATTTGGGAGCTCTTTGAGGCCAAAAGTGAACGTCACAGGACAAAGTCTAGAAGGAAGCTGTGTGAGAAACTGCTTTGAGATGTGTGAATTCACCTCGCAGAATTAAACCTTTATTTTCATTCAGCAGTTTGGACACATTGTTTTTGTAGGATCTGCACAGGGACATTTTGGATCGCATTGTGTTCTGGAGAAAAAGGAAACCTCTTCACATAAAAAGAAGAAAGAATCTTTCTGAGAAACTTCTTT